>NW_021703774.1:5802754-6161567 GCF_005190385.1 Monodon monoceros | reverse complement strand
ATATATACAGAACGTATATATACACACAATGTATATATACAATGTATATATTGTATATATACAATGTATATATACATATATATTATATATATATATATATACATATATACAATGGGATATTAGCCATAAAATGAATGAAATAATGTTATTTGCAGCATCATGGATGTACCTGGAGATGATCATACTAAGTGAAGTAAGTCAGACAGAGAAAGACAAATATCATATGATATCACTTATATGTGGAATGATACAAATGAATGATACAAATGAACTTATTTATAAAGCAGAAACAGACTCACAGACTTAGAAAACAAACTTATGGTTACCAAAGGGGAAAGGTGGGGGGGAGAGATAAATTAGGAGGTTGGGATTAACATATACACACTATTATATAAAATAGATTATCAACAAGGACCTACTGTATAGCACAAGGAACTCTACTCAACACTCTGTAATAACCTATATGGGAAATGAATCTGAAAAAGAATAGATATACGTATACGCATAACTAAATCACTTCGTTGTACACAAACTAACACAACATTGTAAATCAACTATACTCCAATATAAAATAAAAATTTAAAAAATTTAAAAAATAAAGTAAAGGGAACATGTTTTGTAAAGAGATCCTTGGCACTAGAAAAGGGAAAGAAGTTGAATAAACCCTGGGTAGAGAAAATATAGACTATACTCTATGCCTTGATTTGTGTTTTCTTTCTAATGAAGTATAAACCAACATAATTCAACTGAAGGAAGAAAAAATAAATATTACTGAAATTCAAGGAAGTTGTATCTTATAAAACAATTTTATAAAAAATTCAGACTTTATCTAAATTTGTATTTGCTAATTATGGTGCTTTTAATTTTGTATGTTTCATAATATAATTTTAAAATTACACTAATATATATTTGATTCAGAAATGCAACACAGTGTGATTACACCATCAATTTTGCCATTTACACTGTATCTGTAAGTTAACAAAGAGTATTAGTAAAAGAGTAAAACAAAACATAAATAAGAAGTCAGTCTGAAAATTTTAATGAATAACTTTTTTTAGAAGTTTAAGCCAAATACTGTTTAAGTGAACTTTAAAGTTAAAATTTGTCTCAACATAAAGAAAAGACAGATACCTAGCTCCCATGTAAAAGGCATTAATAGAGTGAAGAATTAGCTGAGGAGAAAATTCTGCTTTCTCTTGTAATATCAAAGGCATTCAGTTAGGCTAATTATACAAATTAAAAGTAGAATTTTTGTTTGTTCTTCTATAAAGAATGTAATAAAATAAACTGAAGTGTATCAAAATATTATTCCATAGTAGGCCTGCAACAAATGCTTCCTGAATAAATGAATGAGCCAATGATGATTTTGATTAATTTATACTATCCCAAGTATGGAGTCATTTTTAATTTAACTTTAATGAAAAAACAAGCTCTGTAGAAAAATGAGTTATACTATATTATTTAGTGAGGATTAGGTATATACATTATTTTTAGAGAAAAAATTCAAAATACTATAATTTAATACTCTCCTCTTTGTGTCTGCTTATCTGATTACCATATTTTGCAAAACTTTCTCTAGGGGACTTTGTGGGAACAGATAGGAATGGGGAAATATGTTTTTAAAATTCTTAAGTGATCTTTTGGGGGAGTTTAGAGCACAAAAGAGCAATGAATTATTAAAGATGTAAGAAAAAATAACAACATAAAAAGCAGTGCTTTCTTGGCAAAGATTTTTCCTACATAAGCTAAGCTTTCCTAAATTCAACTAAAATATATCATGGCTTTTCAGAGGTCAGGAATGTTATGCTGCTGGTGGTTTCAGTAAGGTTAAAATCATAATTTTAATCAAGGTAATTTATATACCGGGATTACAATAGAATTCATTTTAATTTGAGGAGAACATATGGGCAAAGATTCAATATTCCGTATACACTCTCATGTCTTTTCAGCACTCGAGTTCAAATGGTGCTTCTCTGATTTAATATAGGAAACTGGATTCTGTTCTGTTCATTATGAATATGTGAATTCATTTGTCTGCCACAGGATCTTTAACAAAATGGACCACATCTTACTATGCTTTACATGCAATAGTGCTTGGCACACAATACTTTGTGGGTAGTATATGGTACAAACAACGATGTGAGCAGTTGTCTGTTGGGTTTTTTTTTTAACATATTTTGCTGTAAGTTTATAACAGCAGAATTTAACATCAGCTATGATCAAGATGAGTATCAATATTAAGTAGTAAAATTTCTTAAAAATTGTTCTGAAAATCAATATGAATACTTATTTGGAAAAGAGAAACAGAAGTTCTACACTTATGAGCTGAAAATAGAGGCTTCTGTTTTTCTATGCAGAGATAGAATCCGTGCTTCTCAATATGTAAAGAAATTGCATTTGAAAGGCAAAAAAACCCACTAAATATATCCTTAAGATTAAGTCATGTTATCAGAAATCTGTAACGGTTGTACGGTGCCAAAATATTGGCTCTGCAGGAAATTATGGAAACACCCAGGTTAAGTACTGATATTTACAATGTTTGCAATAGAAGTTAGCATGCTTATGTCAAATAAGAGATGCTGATAATATACATGATACATGGTAGCAGATTAGTAACAGTTACAGTATTTGAGGTAGTTTTCAAGAAGAGAATCTTATTACAATTAACCCTAATGAGTGATGAGTATTCCCATAGGTGAAGGAAAAAGGGACATATTCTGCCATGGTTAAAGCAAAGGGATACAAATTAAATGCATTCACCATGTATTGAAGGAAATGTGCACACTAGTAAGATCAGAGATTAGAATTTTATTCACTTATTCATTCAACAAATATTTATGGTTAATACAGTAAATTCACAGTATATAATCTGTGGGTGGTATCAGAATGAATACTACCTAGTCACTGTATAGTATGAAACAAGGGAAGGGGAATTATTGGAAAAAAGGAAGTATATGATATAGAATGGGGTCAAAAAATATTCCCTGTGGGTCAGATCCAGCCACCGCCTGTTTTTATACATAAAGTTTTATTGGCACATGGCTACACTCATTCATTTACATGCTGTCTATGGCTGCTTGCTTGCTACCACGGCAGTGTTGAGTAATTTTGACAAAGGCCATATGGCTGACAAAGCCCAGAATATTTTTGGTCTGCTCTATTCCAGACAGTTTGCTCACCCTTGGAATAAAATATAAACAGTTTATAGCAGGCCAAAATTATGAGTGCTTTAGGGCAGTCCAAGGAATATTCATTTCAGTCATTGGATAAGTAGATCACTGAAAGCTTTTGATCAGTACATTGGTTCCCTGTAGCTACTATAATAAATTACCACAAACCTGGTGGCTTAAAGCAACAGAAATTTATTTTCTCATAGTTCTGTAGGTCAGGAGTCCAAAATCAATGTATCAATGGCCCAAAATGAAGGTTTTAGCAAGGCTGCACTCCCTCCAGAGGCTATAAAAAAGATGTTATTTCTTGTCCTTTCAGCTTCTGGTGGCTGTCAGCATTCCTTGAGCTAGGCTACATCACTCCAGTCTTCAAGGCCAGCATCTTCAAATATCTCTCTGCTACATCTTTACATCACATTTTCATGTGCATGTGCATGTGTGTGCATGTGAAATCTCTCTCTGCCTGTCTCTTATAAGGATACGTGCAAGTGACAGAATTTAGGGCTCACATGGATAATCCAGGATAATCTCCCCATTTTGAGATCCTTAACTTAATCACATCTGCAATGCTTTGCCAAATTCAGTAGCGTTCACATGTTCCAGGGTATGAGGACAGGGATATATATATACATATATGTCTATATATATGTATCTTTGCAGGAGGAGGCATGTGTTAGTTTAATACAATCAGTAACTTAAGAAAAGTAACATTTTAATCTGGTGACCAAGTATAGTACTAATTATAGTGAAGTGACACTGGGGAAAATAAAAAGGAAAGATAGAATACTTTGTAGTAAATACAGTGAGTTGACTAGTACCTGAAATATGGTTTTGAAAATGTGAATAAAATAGAGATACATTTGTAACAAAGAAGAAAAAAAATGATAGCATTTACCCTTTGAGATTTACAAATATCATTCAGTTAAATTAGTTACCCCATCAAGAGATTCTCTAATCTACTCAATGTCTAGCCTTTTGCCTTCCTATCTGAACAATTACTATATGAATAAGAATTGTTACTGATGTGAGGGAGTTACAGGTAGAGATTATGGAGGCAGAAAACATAGGAAAAAAGTTTGGGATCCATTATTTTAACCTAATCTTCACTGTATCAGAATTATATAGCTGGTTAGGCCTTAATATATGAAATTCTCAGAAGAGAAATCTATGGTTTAGAGAGTTTAAATGATGTTCCTCTAGTTCTCAAGTCCGAACACACATTTTCTATTTCACAAACAAAAATATTTGGTAGTGCCTTAAAATAAAAGCACTGAGTTCTTTCTTTCTGGTCCATGGCTAGGCCCCAGGATCTGACATAGATTAAGATTAGTCCTCCAGCTGGTTGATTAACTAACTGAGGGAATGAAACACTCAACCATACCTGGACTTGATTTAGACACAAGATTCTGGACTTGGAGATGATACAGTTATGGAACAAGGTATTTGTGTAACTTAGGAATAGTTGAGTGCATTTTGCATGTGGGAAGGACATGAAGCATTGTGGGCCAGAGGACAGACAGTGGTAACCAACCTCCACACGGACCCCTGTGATCTCTTCTTCTTGGTTTTCACACACTTGTGTAGGCCTTGCCTACATTGTACTGGAGTTGCTCTATCTAAACAACATATGGCAAAATTGATGTTGTATCACTTCCAAAATTGTTATTAAATCTGTGACTTCTGTCTTTTCTTTTTTCTCTCTCTCTCTTCCTTAGGTCACTCTGGGGAAACAAGTTGCTATGTTTTGAGCAACCCATGGGGAGGCCCAACTGCCAGGGAACTGAAGCCTCAGGCCAACAGCCAGCAAGGAACTGAGGGCTCCAACAGCCACATGAGTGAGCTCAGAATCAAACTCTTGAGCCTCAGTTGAGCCTTCAGACATCTGCGACCCTGCCCTTCAGCATAACTGCAACCTAGTGAGAGCCCAGTTAATCCATTCAAGAATCCCAGGCACTCAAAAATGACAAGTGGGTTAAAAAATGTTTTGTTGTTTTACACTGCCAAGGTTCACATAATTTTGCATGTGGTAATATATAACTAAAAACTTTAAAAAATATACGTGTGTATACACTAACACATATACATACTAACACAAACTAATCAAGTTCAGTCTAAAGTTATATAAAAGTAAGCATGTATAAAAGGATAAGAATAGGTCAGAAAGGTAGTATAAGGATAGGCTGCCAGTTTTTCTAAATATTTAAACATATAAAAGTCACAATATTTAGATCATAGTGATCCTGGTGCATGAAGAGAAAAATCAGTGGCAGGAGAAAGGCAAGTTCAAAAATACAGGAAATTTGACATTTCATATGAGAAGAAGGAATATGAATTTTTCAACATATTTTATTGATACCTCTAGCTAGTAACTTGGGGAAATAACAAAATTTGACTCTTACCAAGTATTTTATTAAATTCATTTATAGATGTGTCAAAGATTCACTAGTAGAAAATTAAATTTTAATAACTTTTAAAAATACTGTGAGAGGTCCTGTTGTTTTCTGTGGTTGTTTTAATAATTTGATAGTTTAATTAGGTTAATAATTTAATAATTTTGATGGCAAAAGTCTTGGGAAATACTTAAAACTGAAAAGCCAAAAAGAGTTAAAAATAAAAAAATTGATTACAAGATTTTGACCTGTCTACATGTCAAAGCAAAATCACAAATAAACTATAATCATGGTTTTCAAAAGACAAAACAACAAACTAGACTCAAAAAAAAAAAGAAAATTCAACTCAGTCCACAAGCAAAGTGTCCATTTTAATACTATTAGGGTGATCCATATGAAATCTCTCTTATTGCCAAGGAATCAGATATTGATAATTTTTATTATACATGTATATAATAAACATAATATTATAATATTTATGTATAAAGAATATATAATCCTGAAAGTTCTTATTATCAAGATCAGCAATGCAATTAGGGAAACAAAAGGAAAGGATTCTTAACATGCTTTTACAGAAAAATCAAGCATAAATCATTCTTAATACAAAAAAGATGCTCAATGTCAATCACAATGACAGAAATGCTAAATTAAAGATACAATTTTTATTTTATTGTACTGACCAATTTTGATAACTCAATCTTTTGTTGAGTTTTTTTTTCATATTTTAGTTGGAATGAAATTTCAAGCTAATTGGGCAGTCATTAAGAATTTCTATCAAAACTGAAAGCAAAAATAAGCAAATGGGACCTAATTAAACTTAAAAGCTTTGGCAGAGCAAAGGAAACCATTGACAAAACAAAAAGACAACCTTCTGAATGGGAGAAAATAGTTGCTGATGATATGACAGATAAGGGTTTAATATCCAACATATATAAACAGCTCATACAACTCAACATCAAAAAGACAAACAAGTGAATTAATAAATGGGCAGAAGAATTGAATAGACATTTTCTTTCCAAAGAGGAAATGCAGATGACTTACAGGCATGTGAAAAGGTGCTCAACATCACTAACTGTCAGGGAAATGCAAATCAAAACCACAATGAGATACCATCTTGCACTTGTCAGAATGGCTATCATCAAAAAGAACACAAATAACAGAAGCTGGCAAGGATGTAGAGAAAAGGGAACCTTGCACACTGGTGATGGGAATGTAAATTTGTGCAGCCACTGTGGAAAACAATATGGAAGTTTCTCAAAAAACTAAAAATAGAATTACCATATGACCCAGCGATTCCACTCCTAGGTATATATCTGAAAAAAGCTAAAACACTAATTCAAAAAGACAAACGTACCCCAATGTTCATAGTGGCATTATTTACAGTTGCCAAGATATGGAAGCAACCTAAGTGTCCATCAACAGATGAATAGATAAAGAGGATGTGGTATACATACACATACACACACACACACACACACACACACACACACACACTGGAATACTATTCAATCATAAAAAAGAATGAAATTTTGCCATTTGCAGCAACATGGATGGATTTGGAGGGTATTATGCTGAGTGAAATAAGTCAGACAGAGAAAGACAAATACTGTATGATATCACTTATATGTGGAATCCAAAAAAGTACAACAAACTAGTGAATATAACAAAAAAGAAGCAGTCTCAAAGATATAGAGAACAAAGCAGTGGTTACCAGTGGGGAGAGGGAAGGCGGGAGGGACAGTATAGGGGTAGGGGATTAAGAGGTACAAACTATTATGTATAAAATAAGCTACAAGGATATATTGTACAACACAGGGAATACAGGCAATATTTTATAATTATAAATAGAGTATAACCTTTAAAATTGAGTACACTTGTAGCTTATATAATATTGTACATCAACTATACTTCAATAAAAATAAAAAAAGAATTCCTATCAAAACTAAAGATTATCTTTTGATCTAGAAATTCCATATTTAGCTAATTTCCTAAAGATATAATTGAAAGTTTACAAAATAATGTATATATAATATGGTTCATAGGCGATTTTTTCTTCTAAAATATTGTAAGCATTATAATGATTAGAGCTCCATGAATCAAACACATCCATAAAATATTTCCATAATCTTTAAGAAGATAAGGAAACTACATATGTCCTAGTGTAAGAAAATCTGCAAGGGAGAATATTAAGTATAAATAGCAAATGTAGAATAATATGTATAATTTGATATAACTTGCTCAAGATAAGAACAAAGATATAATTATGAATAGGCATTGTGTGATGCATGGAATAGAGTTCAAAGGATAAAAAGAAAGTGATGTTAGCGGCTGTCTCTGGGGAGGAAACTGAGGATTTAGGGACCAAATTCAAGAACAATATATTTTAGTACTTGTGAATTTTGTACATGAGCATTATAAATGAAAAACTGCATAAATATTTTAAACTACAAAATACAATATGCAGGGTTTGCATATAAGGTACCCAATGTATATAATGCTCAACTATTAAATAAGCATGATTTTCATATTTTTAAAACCACCTTTCTTAAGATTTTTAACATAAAATATGTATTTATAGGTCCATTAAAGTACAGGTCCATGTCATAAATAATTCTGTTCAGTGCAAAAGAGATTAAGGATGTGGCTCATAAAGAACAATTTTTCGCATTAAAAATTGTCAAAATTAGTACAATTTTTCATTTTTAAAGGGAAAAAGAATAGTAACTATTTAGATTCCTTATTAATGAGAGAAAAAAGTCTTTGATCCTAATTAAATTTTGAGAATTTATGTGTTATTATCACCTAATACTTCAGTGAGAAAAAGTGTCAAAAAGAAATAAAATGAGGGAAACAAGGGGTGGAAATGAGAATTTATTCCTTAAACATGGCTGGCAGCCTGGATCATTTAATGCCATCACAGTGTATTATAATCTGCAGAGCTGTTAATTATTTGAACATTTTACACTAGCCTTTTAAACCGAGGTTTTAAAAACACATTTTGGTGTCTTTGATTTCAGACATGTCACTTACATTTTGCTTTCTAATGGGCACTAGAGCATATAGTATACTAAGGTATTTGGAAAATTCATTCTATACACTTACTTCCTAGAAGTCTAAAAAAGGAAGAATAAAAAATGTAGGGCTTATAGCTATTAAAAGAAATTCAAAGATATTCCTTTAAATGAGCATCTTCAAGAATGTTTTTGTTTGCAAAACTATTAAATATTCCACTGTAATCATTACGTGGGCAATTTAGCCGAATGTCAAATGATGGAACCTGAAAGTGCATTAAGAGCTTTCCGTGAATTACTAACTACAGGTGTAGTGAAGTGACTTATAAATTTGACTCTAACTTTTTATCAGTAAAGTTGAAAAAGATAACAATAAAAGGTGAATAATAAGTACCATTTACAGAGAACCATATAACTGTAAAATTAGTATGTCAGATGGTCAAATTATGACCTATAAGGGCAAATTGCATTGAGAAATATTTGTATGGTGGATCTAAATTTTCCTCACCTTTGTCATTATTACTCTAGTCCTGCATATTCTTTGCATTCCGCTTTCTTACTAGTATCATTGGTGTAGTCTCTCCAATCCTATATCTTTTGAACTACAAGAAAAAAAAAACAACTCTGTTCATAATGCAGCTATTCACCTGGCTCCTTTTCACCATAGTTCCACAGAGGTAATTGAGTGGGACACCCCTTTTCTGCTTGGAAGAAACTGCCTGCTGTCAGCATGAGTCCTCTCCTTATAAAATTGTCATTGTGGTTTTGCCTGTCTCTTTCAGGAAAGATGCCCTATCTTAAAGGGAGCCAAGCCAGAAAATCATTTTGATAACACAAAGATTTGTGGCCTCTCTTTGAATACGGGAGACCTGGCATAATTATATTAAAACATAGTTCTTTTAGAAAAACTATACATATTAGTATACTATATTGGGAGTTCACAATATTGTAATACAATAGAGCAATGGTTCTCGAAATACATTTTCCAAAACAGAGCTGTCATCCTCAGTATCTCCAGGGAGCTTGTTAGAAACATAAATCATTAAACCACACCCCAGACAAACTGAATCAGAACTTTGGGAGAGAGGACCCAAGAATCTGTATGTAATAAATTCTCCAGGTGATTCTGATTCACGCTCAAGTTTTGAGAACTAAATTTAAAAGAAAACAGCTGGGATAGTGGGAAATACCTGAGTTCTAGAGTGGAAGTACCAAATTGTGAATACTTGCTCTCCTAGAGGAAGCAGTTGACTATAATTATTTAATATCTTGGTCTCTGTGTGTCTATCCAACAGTATTGAAATTGTGTTTCCACCAATTACAGACTGTGAGAGCTTAAGCAAGATACTTAACATATTGGTTCTAATTTTTATCCTCTGAAATAAAATAATAATAGTAGCTTTTAATGGTTATTTAATAAGGAGTTAATATAGTTATCTGTTGTATTTTGCATTTCATTTATTAATCTTATATGCTGTCTTTGGCAAAATGCTTAGTCTTCTGAGTACCAGTCTCCCCTATCAAAAAAAAAAAAAAAAAAAAGGAAAGTAATTCTCACTTTGGAAGAACTACTGTACAAATCAAATCTGAAAATGCATGTTACAGCACTTAACACTGGTCCAGGGTCTGGAACATAAACAATCCAGGGTGACTTTATTTGTTTGAAATTCCAGTCTTTTAACTTGTTTTCATCTTTTGAATGCTTTCATCACTAAACATAAATGTCAGCACTTTCTTCACTTTCCTTCTTTCTTAAACTCAATTCCTGACAAGGGATTAGTCTCCAAAATTTACAAACAGCTCATGCGGCTCAATATCCAAAACAAAACCAACCCAATCAAAAGAGGGCAGAAGACCTAAACAGACAATTCTCCAAAAAAGACATACAGATGACTAAAAAGCCCATGAAAAGATGTTCAACATCACTAATTATTAGAGAAATGCAAGTCAAATCTACAAAGAGATATCACCTCAAAAGAGATATCACCTCACACCAGACAGAATGGCCATCATCAAAAAATCTACAAACAATAAATGCTGCAGAGGGTGTGGAGAAAAGGGAACCCTCCTACACTGTTGGTGGGAATGTAAATTGGTACAGCCACTATGGAAAACAGTATGGAGGTTCCTTAAAAAACTAAAAATAGAGCTACCACATGATCCAGCGATCCCACTCCTGGGCATATATCTGGAGAAAAACATGGTGTGAAAGGATACATGCTCCCCAATATTCACTGCAGCACTATTTACAATAGCCAGGACATGGAAGCAACCTAAATGCCCATTGACAGATGAATGGATAAAGAAGATGTGGTACATATATACAATGGAATATTACTCAGCCATTAAAAAAGAATGAAATAATGCCATTTGCAGCAACATGGATGGACCTAGACATGATCATACTAAGTAAAGTCAGACAGAGAAAGACAAATACCATATGATATAGTTTATACGTGGAATCTAAAAAACAAAAATGATTCCAATGAACTTATTTATAAAACAGAAACAGACTCACAGACTTAGAGAATGAACTTATGGTTACCAGTGAGGGAAGGGTGGTAGGAGGGATAGATTGGGAGATTGGGATTGACATGTACATACTGCTATATTTTAAATAGATAACTAACAAGGACCTATTGTAAAAAAAAAAAAAAAAAGTTAATTCTTTTATGACATTCTTTTCTTGGCTGTATAATAGGTCTCTCAAAATGAATATGCCCCAAGCAGACCTCCTGACTGGCATTCTATTTCTCCTCCACCAGCCAAGACTGCTCTTTTCCCAAGCTACATTACCTGAGTAAATGGCAATTTCTCCTAATTGCTCAGACCAGAACTTTGAGTCACCCTTGATTCTTCTTTATCTCACATTTCATATGTAATCTTCTAATTTTCTTTTCTTTCTTCAAAAATAGATCCAGGACCTGTGCACATCTTACTATATCCCCTGCGTTCACTCTGGCCTGGGTCACCCTCTTCCATCACCTGTCCTTTCAAGAGCCACCTAACTCATGTCCAAGGCCCCTGTCCTTTTTCTCTCATTTCCTAACACAGAAGCCAGAGTGATCTTCTAATAAGTAGGCCATATCCTGTCTCTCCTCTCCTTAAACACCAATTCCTCTTCATCTTATTCAGAGAAAGAGACACAGTCTCCAAATTAGTTCTTCTCCAACTATCTGTAGAGCCATCCCCCATGTTTGCATGAAGCAACGCTGTTGTAAAAATAAATAAAAATTAATAGAAACTTTTTTTAAAAAGGCATGTGGATTCAAACAGTGATGACATACATGGATGTCACAGTAATGTCAAATAGCTATAAAATTGTGTAAACACTTTCTCTCAATGTCTGTATTTATCTTGGCACTAATTCATGGATTATTTTTTGAACAGTCCTGCAGCAAGTAGTCTGTCCATACACTCTTAATTGTTTGGCCTCATTTCCTACATCTGCCCCTCCCTCAATCTGCTAACTGTGCTGTTAGTATCTCCTCCAGGAGGGCAGGCTCATTTCTGCTCAGACCTTGCCTTGCGGTTGTGTCTGCTCACAGAGCTCTTCTCCCTGCACTATATGTAGATAGATAGATAGATAGATAGGGAGATAAATAGATAGATAATAAATTTTAGATGATAGAGATAGGTGACAGATAGATAATAGATACATAGATAGATGGTAAATGATAGATGAGAGTTAGATAATAGATAAATGATAGATGATAGAGATAGATGATAATAAATACATAGATAATAAATGATAGATGATAAATAATAGATAAATAATAGATAAATAGATAAATAGATAAGTGATAGATGATATAGATAATAAATTATAGAGATAGATGATAGATAATAAATACATAGATGATAAATGATAGATAGATAGATATTAGATAATAAATGATAGATGATAGATACAGATAGATGATAGATAATAAATGATAGGTGATATAGATGATAGATAATAGATAATAAATGATAGATGATAGATATAGAGAGATAAGAGATAGATCTATCCTGCCTTGCTTTATTCAATGTCAATTTGTCACTGAACCCTTTTCTGACCACCTACCTAAAACTGTACCACCTCCCACACTCCTTTTCTCTGACTTTATTTCCTCCTTTCCATCTATCTTTATTACCATGTTATGTATTTTCCCTAATTATGTTGTCCATTGTCTGTCTTTTTAACCAGAACATAAGCTCCACGTGGGCACGAATTTTTGTGTTTGTTTGCTGCTGTGTCCACAGGTGGCTAGAATGGTGCCTGATACTTGACAAGTGCTCAAAAAATTTTCATTGAATGGAAGAATGAATGAATATTTGAATAGTATTCAGACCCTTAAAGGGCCAATGGAATTGTCATAGTTATTATGAGAATCCTCAGTAGAAAACATACTTTAACAAAATAAGTATAATAAAAAGAGCACTTTATAAAGCCAAGGCCCATTGATAATCTTATATGATTTCCCAAACTGCAGAAGAATATATTGGTTCTAAATTATTTGAATTAATGTACATTACACTAAAAGAGGCAGTTAAAGTTCAATAGAAACCCTTCAGGAAATGGTAACTCAGACTAATTTTCCAGAGTGATGCAATTTCTAGTTTTAAATGAAGTTACTGTGTTATTTAAATTTTGTTAGCTCACTAGTTGAATTTATTTAATAGTTCATCAGGGAATCACAATAGCTGTATAATGCTGGTGTCTTACTCCAGTATTTGCAAGGATAAAAATTAAATAAAAATCAACTAAACAAAACTCTGGAGGCTGGAAATAACAATTTTTTGCTCTTCAAAAGCTCCCACTGTTGATAAAGACTCAGCTATGTTCCAAAGATATTTCTTAGTCTACTAAAGCTTTAGCAATCTCCAAAACATTCTTCATACAGGTGCAAATGAAAGAATTGGACATTTTCCAATTACCATGATACCCATTTATATAAATATTCCTGGGGATAATTTAATCCAATGTAACTATTTTAAAGAGGAGGAAGATGAATTTCAGAAAGGAAATATGATTAATAAAAGTCAGTAGACAGATTTCTCTTCACTCTCAATTCAGTGTTATTTTTATTATACAACCACAGCTCTTTTAAAGCTTTACTAAAGCAATCAAAAAAACCAAAATCCTTCTAATTCTAACTTAAAAGGTGGTTAAAAAATAAATCATTAAAATTTTCATGTGTCTATTTAAAATATTTTCATGTGTGTATTTTAAATATTTTAAATACTTTAAAACAATTTAAATAGCAATTTCTTTTCTGAACATTTGACATACAACTGAAGCTTTTGAATATGGACCTGTCCAAGGATAGTGAATTCTCTCTCCCATAAATGACAGACTTCCAATTTGGATTTCTTTAAATTCAGGTGAGAACTTTTAAATTCTCATGAAGTAATCTGAAGGGATAATTATTTAGAAATGTATCATCCCCATGACTATTTTGTAGTAGTCTTATAGTGATCTAGTAAGAAAAAGGATATTTTTAGCAACTTATTTTGATATTTCTACAGCTTTCAACTAAATATCCTTATAGCACATTTCTTCCTTTTCAAATTCATATCTGATTTGTTGAAAAATATTATGTCACAACAATGACATACAACTAGCATTAATAAACTTAACAAATCTAAAGGACCACATCCTCAATTTCAGGGAAAAATGTGTCAGCATAAATTTTTTAAATTTAATTTTATTTATTTTTTTATACAACAGGTTCTTATTAGTTATCTATTTTATACATATTAGTGTATATATGTCAATCCCAATCTCCCAATTCATCACAACACCACCACCACCACCGGCATAAATATTAAGGAGTGGCCTTCTGGTCATAAATAATTAGCACCAGATGAACACCAGAAGTCATACTTTACAATGGAAATGGATATGGTTGTCTAACTATCCAGTGATTTAAAGGGATTTTTGTAAGGGCGCTTCTACAATACTGATTAAAAACACTATATTTGTGTTTATCTCAACCATGGAGGCTAAACATTAGTGCTAAGATCCTAGGAGTGCCCAGATATATTTAGAGTATGCATTTTTTTGACTTATTGCTACAAGGAGGCAGAACAGGTAACACAGTGGTTGTGATATGAAAGACTGTTAACTTTCACACATGGTCATATAGAGCTACCTCACTGCTATTAACTGTGGACTTATAGTTAATATATTCTATTATGTATCCATACTTTATCAAAAGAGCTTATTTTCAGTCACTTGAATTGCTCATTTTGATGCAAGGTGGATTATTTACAAAAAGATTATATATATATATATATATATACACACACACACACATGTGTGTGTATATACACACACATATATATATAAATGGTTCATTTTTCCCATTAGATCATTCCCATTTTCCCATTAATCACTATACTTTGTGCTTGCAAATAGGACACATTGAACCTTATATGTATCTGTTTCTTATCCTTCCATGGTAGATGCTAATGAACACTGAAGAAGTAGCAATAATAGGGCAGAAGTAAGGGAAGGGGGGTGGTGATGAAGGACTTAGAAGCAGAAGTCAATGGTAATAGTCTCTCCTTAATATTTTCTTAATTAAAATTCTGTATTATATATACATGTGCATACCTACATATGTATCTGCATGTGTATAAATGTACATATCTGAATAATGATGACATTTAAATACATAGTACTTTATTTTATGTTATGTTACTTCAACTGAACACACCCTTGAAATGATTAAATGACTATTTTACTGTTTACTTTTTATTTTTAAACATCTTTATTGGAGTAAACTTGCTTTACAATGGTGTGTTAGTTTCTGCTTTATAACAGTGAGTCAGCTATACATACACATGTTTAGTCTTATTATGAAGGGATAGACATTTTAAGAAGCTCATGAAGTTTCAATTTTATATTTTAATTCTATTAAGAGTTTTATTACAGAATTGATGATGGTTGTGAAATTGTTTTTTATCTCAAAATCAGGAAACACATTATTTTTCTAGAAAGCTTTATTTGGGTCATTCATTATGAATGACAAACCTAACAGTAATGCTCTCAATACCATAATGGCTACATTTTCCCAAGAAAACAGTCAAAGATATTATTAGTGACAAAAACATGAACTCACCTCGAAAAAATCAATTTCTGTGGTAACCTAAATGCGTAGGATATGATTGAATAAGTAATTGTAGTGTTCCCTGTGAAGACTAAGGGACACAGACCATGGTAAAGATTTCCAACTAAACCATGTGATGAACTGGCACAAACTACGGCTTCTACAAATAGAATTGTTTTTAGAAAAAGTTCATTGAAAAGATAAATTATCTCTTTTTTTCCCCTAAACACCAATATCATTCTCAGAATAGTGTTTGCCTCCTTTTGCGAAATTATACCCAATAATTAAACACTAATAGAACAGAAATGTCAGTTTTGTGAATTCTCGCTTTGCATTCCAGAAGCATTCAACCCAGAGCTGAAGGGAAGAATCACAATTCTCAGTGAATGAAATATTCTCTGCAACATTAGACCAAAATTATTTTTTGAGAATAATTCAGCTTCTATAAGCACAGACACAGCCAAGAATATTAAAATAATCTATGGGCATTGTGCTACTGATTATCTCCCATTTTGTCAAGTCTCCTCATAGGCTTGTGTTTATTCTGTGTTCTTTCTTAATAAGCCTCTTTTTATGTTTCTTTGATTTCTCTAACTGAAACTGGAAAAGCTCACTAGTGCTCCTGTAAAATGTGCTATTTGCTTGGAGAAAATTGTTGTACCAAAGAAAAAAGTATATCTTAAACATCAAAACTAACACAACATTGTTAATCAACTATACTCCAATATAAAATAGTTTAAAAAAAACACTAACTCTAAAAATGGATAAGGTAACATAAATTCTTTAAAATAATAATGTTAGATAATAAGCTCAACAAAAATTAGTCATAAAAAAGCTATTTCATAAACCTCTTTCAAGATTCATGGAAAGAGAAGAAAAGTTACTAACTGATCACATTTTAAGAAAATATAAAATGTAAAAATACAATCTTTGAAACCTAATTTAAAAGGTGATTCCCAAATTTCTTTAAAAATGTTATGAAATGTGGTCAAGATGAGCCTTATAAAGAAGACCGCTATCAGGTTATATGGCGAATGTTTTAGGTCTGATTTAAGATTCTTATGTGTTTATTATTACTCGATGCCTTAGTTTGGGCTGTTATAACAGAATACCACAGGCCCGGTGGCTGAAACAACAGTATTGTATTTGTCACAGTCTGGAGGCTGGGAAGTCCGAGATCAAAGTGCCTGCATGGTCAGAATCCGGTGACATCTCTCTTCCTAGTTTGCACAAAGTTATCTTATTGCTGTGTCCTCACATGGTGGAGAACACAGAGAGATTCCCTTTCTCCTCCTGTTTTTGTAAGTGCATTAATCCCACCATGAGGATTTATAATTTAATCTAACCCTAACTGAGGATTAGGGTTTCAACATAGGAATTTTGAGGGCACACATACATTTGGTCCATAACACTCAAGGTCTACATTGAGGTCCAAATTACAAACATAGGAACTCTGATTTAGTACTTTTATCACTACATAGTTCTTCTTAGAGGCTTTTATATATTTTCATATGCTAATTCATAGACACACAGGCATGCCATGGACTGAATGTCAATGTCCTCAAAATTCCTAAGTTGACACTCTAAACCTCAAACGTGATGAAATTTGGAGGTCCATCCTTTGGGAGGTTATTATGGTAGAATCAAAATATATCTCAAGTTCATCTTCACAATTCATTGCTTTGTCCTCTGCCAAACAATTCTTGCTTAAATAGTTTATGAAGTCAAATAAGATTATTGTGAAATAGTGCCCTTTTTTATTCTAAGATATGCATTTTCTATTTTCACATTTTTTGAAATTATGACATATTTTAATATCAAAGTCAAAAATATGCACCAGCCACAAAAGTGCTAGACTGTGATGCATTTTGCACTGTCCATGAAAGTTTAAATTTAGCCAAGCCTAGAAGGGATATGAATGTCACCTCAGTTACATTTTTTGCATTTGTGTTTTCTCTTCTGCTTGAACACCAGGCAATGCAAGTAAAAAAAAGAGAAAAATATCTAAATCCTAGAATAGGAATGACATATTCAAAATGTCAGAGGTTTGTGTGACTAAGATGCATCTTGTGGATTTTTCCTAGGGCCCCAACTATCTCTTGGCAAAAAGTTTCCAGCTATCTAGAATGTATTTAAGTTTTAATGATACATGAATCCAGTGGAGGTGTGGTAGGGGGGCTGCAGTTTAACCAAGCCAAAGTGTCACAGGAAACCCTGGTATTCTTCATATAAATTAGAACATATTATCTGTTCTAAATGTCTAAAGCAAGATCTACCCTAAGTATTGAGCATTCCAAAAAAAAAGAAAAAAGAAAAAAACAAAAAAGGTCACAAGTTACTGCAACAGTTTCATAATTGGTCATGAGTAAGTTAAAGAAAACTTTAGATTGTGGATTGAAAAAGATATTAACTAAAATTCTAGTTTTTGCCTAAAACTTATTGTGCTCTTACTGTGCCCCAAGTACTATTTTCAGTACGTCACTATGTACAGGCAAACCTTGGAGATATCGCAGGTTCGATTCCAGACCACTGCAATAAATTGAATGTTGCAATAAAGCAGCCGCATCAATTCTTTGATTTCCCAGTGCATATAAAAGTTATGTTTATAGTATACTGTAGCCTATTAAATGTGCAATAGCATTATGTCTAAACAATGTACATAGCTTAAATTAAAAAATACTTTATTGCTAAAAAATGCCAACCATAATCTGAGACTGCAGTGAGTGGTAATCTTTTTGCAATAGTAACATCAAAGATCACTGATCACAGATAATAATTTAAAACTTTGAAATATTGCAAGAATTATTAAAATGTGACACAGAGATATGAAGTGAGTAAATGCTTTTGGAAAAACGGCACCCATAGACTTGCTGGACTCAGAGTTGCCCACAAACCCTCGATTTGCAAAAATTGCAATATCTGTGAAGTGAATTAAGCGAATTATGATAAAATGAGGTATGCCTGTAAATACTTTTCATTTTTTACCTATGAAGTAAATACTATTATTTACCCTGGTTTACAAATGAATAAACTAACAAAGGTTAAAAAAACTGGTAGTATAGTATGAAGACAAAAATCAAACTTAGTTCATCTGGTTATAGAGTACGTACTCTTAACCACTATTTTTGCTTCTCAATTGTGTTACTTAAGAGGAAAGTATGTTGTTTTAAAATGACCATGTATTTCTTTGTCTATCTATCTTCTATTGGGAGGATTTCCTTCTTTTAGGAAATTGAGTCTATGCCCCTGTCATAATTTAGCTTTACTGGGATCTTACATGTACTCCACATGACCAAGCTTGAACAAATAAGTACTTTTTTTAGTGGTTTTGGTTGTTTGTTTTAATTAAAAATTAGGTAGAGGCTGAAAATATAACTATAATCATTTCTGACAGTCATATTTCCTGCTCTGTCAAAGTAACAAGTCTACCAATTTGAAATAATTAAGCTAACATGAGACACATATATCGATACAACCACCCTGCCAGTAAGTATCCCCTGAATCAATCTGGGACTTGCCAGGAACACAGAGCCACACTAAGCATTATAGAAATACATCCAATGTTGGACTTACAAAAATGTGTAAAGAGCTGGGAGAGTGGAGGTCAAGGAGGGAAATATTTGTTGATGACTACATTGTGAAACACTCAAGCAGCTGCCCAAAATTTGTTGGGAAAATCCCACTACTACCTTAATATGTGTCAGAAAAAGAGTGCTTACAAAGAAGACTGAGAAACCTCTCAGGGCTAGTTCTGTGACATCTCAAGAAAAATAGCTTTTCCTTTTCCCAACTTTCAAATATTTTGTGAGTTACTCTCAATGGCAAACCCTAATCTGGGACCATAGAATGAAGGGGGACCTGGTAAACAAAGTTTCTGGGCTCTTCTCTGTAATGCCATGCAGAGGAAACCTTCAAAGTGAGTGACTGACATGCAAAGTTGACAACTGACAAAGTACCACACTCCTTTCCTGCAAACTGCCTGATCATAGTACACAGTGATTTGGTGTTACAGGTGGGAGATTTGACAGAGAGGAGAAACGATGTGATCTAAAGAAATAGTAGAGCTGTGCAGAGAAGGAAATGGTGGTAATTAAGGCCCTTGGATGAGTTAATATCTATGGAAAATCATTCCAACAAAACTTGTCATGTATAACTGCTTGATGATTTCATGTACAATGACATGTCTTCAACAACAGGAGTAGCTGCTTACTCTGAAGGACATATAAGATTTTTCATTAACCGAAAGTCACTTTACTTCTGGAATACCTCTGAAGACAAACTGGGATTCCTCCAAAATAATTACACTGAGATTTCAGAGATCACAAATATCTTCACAAGTTTATTCCCTTTTGGTGTTTCAACATCCTTCTTATTTATGTTCTTTCTTATAAAAGTTATTACCTTGGTTCATTAATTTGTTTATATTTATACTCCCCATTTTCTTTTCCTGAAGTTTTTTCTGATAGATCTACGTTCTTTCTAATTAAAGGTTAATCTATCTATCCTACAGATGCATCCTTCCACGCAGAACATTGGTCACTCCTAGAAAATCAAATCTATTATCTCTGAAATTGTTTCACCAAAATTTCATAGTCTCCAAATTCAAGCTCTGCTTTATGGCTCAGGTCTTGTCCAGTTATGCATCCCTGGAATTTCTCTTATTACCCTCTTTGACAAGTCCATATTTCCTTCTCTTTCCTCAAATCCCCTATCATGGATGTAGGATATCTGTAATGATGAGTGTGGTGAGTGAATCCTGTCCCCCCAAAAAACATCAATTAACCTGGTCACAACTATCTAAGATGATCGTTTAAAGCTCTGGAAATTGGCCAAAGAGGATATAACAAGCACAAAGCATTTATTTTATAAAATCTATAGATACTTAGTAAGAACAGTGGGAGGCTGTGACATTTGTGCCAGGAGCAGCATCTGTCTCCCCCAGTGTCCTATTACAGAGATCTATTCTGGTTGGGATGGGCAAAACCAAGGACTGGAGGAGTCCATCCCTCCTAGGTCTGTATTGTGAGAGGTATTCAGAATGGACTCAGGTTGGGTCCAGGTCCCATCTCTCTTAACTCTCTGTTGTGAAGAATCTAGTTTGGGTGGGCATTAGAAGCAAATTAGTGTTGTTCATTCTCACCATTTCCCATTTGGGTAACTAACATTCAGAGTCAGCTAACATCTCTGTTACCACAAAATGCAGATCAACAGAAATTTAAAAGGGAACGAGACAGTCAAGGAAGGCTCTGTTAAAATCATACTCATCCTAGTATCTGGAAAACTGTTTGCATGTCTAAATCACTTTCAAAAGTGACTGGAAAGGTTGTCTCTGACCTATTAGTCCATGGTGCTGAAGATGTTAAAACTAGTAATTTCCTGAACTTTGAAATCAGTTCACAGGCCACACACAGACCCAATGGTAAATGTTGCAAATTATATGGGTAAAGAGGACTTCACCTTACCTACTGACAAATAAGTGGCTGATCATTAATCTATGCCAACACAGTAATGACCCCATGGAAGTCAGATTTGAAAATAAAAGCAAGGAAAAAACACCTGAGCAGAGACATCAAAGGAATCACAAAGCAGGGGAAACAGACTTTGCAGAATTAGTCCAGTAAAGTCATTTAAAAAAGGAAAAACAAACAGCAACATCAGAAGTAGGGTAGGTCAGATTACAAAATTGCTATAATACATTATATAAAATCCTGAGTGCTCAATGAAAAATATTTTTGACACATGCAAAGAAACAGGAAAATTTGACCCATATGAGAGAGAGAGAGAGAGAGACAGATGAGAACTTTTAAGGGACTTAGATGACAGAATTAGCAAAGATTTCAAAGCAATGATTATAAATATGTTCAAAGAACTAAAGCAAAGTACGTTTCAATATCTAAAGGGAAGTGTGATGAAGATAACTCATCAAATAGAGGCTATCAATAAAGAAATAAAAATTATTTAAAAAAAAAAGAACCAAATGGAAATTGTGGAGTTGAAAAGCCCAATAACTGAAATGAAAAATTCATGAAAGAAGCTCACAAGTAATTCTGAGCTGGTAGAAGAAAAATAAATAAATGAACTTGAGATAGATCAGTGGAGATTATGCAATCTGAGAAACAGAGATAAAGCATAAAGAAAAATAAAGCCATGGGACAAATTTGTCAAACCATTAAGTACATAAATGATAAATATTGGGAGTACTAGCAGTAGAGAAGAAAGAGAAAATGACAGAAAAAAAAATTTCCAGATATAATAGCAGAAAACTTCCTACATTTGATGAAAAACATTAACCTACACATCCAAGAATCTCAATAAACTGGAAGTTGGATGAACACAGAGAGTCACACCAGACACATAATCACACTGTTGAAAGCCAAAGATAAAAACTTGAAAGCAGCAGGATTAAAATGAAACATCATATAGAAGGAAACCACAGTAAGATGAACAGCCAAGTTCTCGTCAGAAGCAATGGAATCCAACAGGTATTGGGGTGGCATTCACAGGGCAGAATCCTGTACCCAGCAAAATTGTTTTTCAAAAATTAAGTCAAAATAAACAAGTTTGTACATGTAAAAGGAAGAAACATGAGATCATTTGTTGATTGTAGACCCTCCTTAAAAGAAATCCTAAAAGAAATTTCTTCCGGCTGATAAACCCTATCATTTCTCCCCATGCACATATCTATAAGCAGTTGAATTCATGTGTTGTTATATGCAATGAGCCCATCAGGCAAGAATCACCACATTTTTCACCTTCACCTTCAAATTCTTCCGCCTTTCAATTTTTGCCTAATTTTTTGCTGATCAGGTGAAAGAGATGAAATTCCACATAATCTGTCCAATGTAAATTTCTCTCCATATGCTTTCAATATTATATTCTTGTTTTCTTCCTGGATTTTCCTCTATCATTCCTTCATCCTTTATTTCATCTCTATCACTATTATTTTTTCACTGTTCTCTCTTCCTTTTGGATAAAAAGCATGCTCAACTTCTTATTTACTGAAAATAACCTCCCCAATTTTTCCTCAATCTTATGTCTACCCCATTCCTATAACAGTTTATCTCTTTCTATGTCATATAACTGAACTTCTAGAAAATAAAGTATTGATCATCCTCTATATCTCTATTTTTAATTCATTTGCTACTTACTGCAATGTAGCTTCCACTTTGACAAAAATAATCCTTAATAATGAGCCTTTACATTATCAAAAGCTTTTCTGCAAATTTTGCCCTCACACTTATATGCATGTATAGAGAATATAGACTGTTAGGTTTAAGATAATTGTCTCTCAACATTTTGGAGGCATTTTCTTTTTTCTTGTTTATAGCATTTCTGTTAAGAAAACTTAAAATTGTCTAATTATGTATATTTAATATATTTGGTGATCAATCACCTTGGTTTTCCTGGGCAGTTCTGGTGTACATCATTGGCCACAGGGTCTGTGACAACCCTGAATTGAGCAAGTCTATTGTCACCATTTTTTCAGTAGCATTTTTTCACTTTATGTCTCTGTGTCACAGTTAAGGAATTCTCACAATATTTCAAACTTTTTCATTATTATATTTATGTGAGCAGTGATCTTTGATGTTACTATTGCAAAAAAATTACAACTCACTGAAGACTCAGATGGTGGTTAGCATATTTTATCAATAAAGCATTTTTAATCAAGGTATGCACATTTTTTAGACATAATACTATTATACACTTTATAGAATATAGTACAGTGTAAGCATAACTTTCATATGCACTGGGAAATCAAAAAATTCATGACTTGTTTTATTGCAATACTCACTTTACGGCAGTGGTCTGGAACTGAATCCACAATATCTCCAAAGTATGCTTGTAAGTCCATCTCCTCTGCATCTCTATCCATCTGCCACTTATAATGCTGGACTGATCACCTAATTTTTAAAATATGATTTCTCTAAAATTTTCCACTTTTCAAACATTTTTACCTTCTGGGAGATGGGGCACAGATTATTTTTCAAAACTCTTGGTTAAATATTAACTTTTGTAATATTTTTCATTTCAAAGATATCTCTCATTCTTATTGTTACTTTTCTCAGCACCATCTTCCTCCCCTCTATATTTTTTTATACTTGACCTGAGATCTGAAAAGATTAATACTTCTATTGCTCCACACCCAGTGGTCATCTCCCTATTACTCTTCTCTGCTTCCTTCAAGTTTATTTTGTCTGTTGATTTGTTCTTGGTGTTTTGTGTGAGAAGTTTTTTCTTAATATATAATTATTCTTATTTTTGCTAAAAAAAAAAAAAAGACAGTGAGGCATTACAAAGCTCTCAGCCAATGCTACATTGTCCCAATCACGTGACTTAAAAATTGTTTTCAGCCTATAGGAGACTAATGCTTGCAGTGTGCAATTATTTCTCTTCATTTCTTCTCTTTCTCCATCTTTACTGATGCCAAATTAGCACATATCTTAATTTCCTTGACTTTATTTTTTACCAGCCATGTCTTATGAAAGGTGGAAAATATAACTTTTTAATGTTTTCTTTGAGGGGTTGTGTCTGTGAAGAGAGAGACTGTAACTTGAAAGTAACATTTTTTTTGTTTAAAACTATATATATTTGTGTAAATAATATATAAAAACATATATACATAAAGAAAAAAGATTTCTTTTTAATAGCAATTGTACTCATAAGACCTATGTTTGTTTTGACAGTAGCCTAGTAAAAGTTTTAACTAAATCACGAAAGTGCATTTCAAGCAAAAATATGTTAAATTTTTCTTTACCTATAAATATTTGGGGGGAGGGGAGCCAATATTTATGACTAATCATAAAATAGTTATTGAATACTTTAGAGAAACTTGAAGAAAATTTAAGGTCAGCTGAAAGATTCTAAATGTTTCTTCCAAGTAAAAGAACATTTACTTAGAGGAAAATGGGAATCAGTTCAAACTTCTTTGAACAGCATTTATGTTTACATGGACAATTTTATAAAGGACTTCTGTAGGAGAACAAAAGCATCATTAATTTCATTTTAATGTCTATCATAACATGTAATCTGGTGGATCAAATTATTGACAGAAACGTAATGTTTTTCCTTTATGTACATTGGAAACTCTGTATAAGTGAAGTTTATTATAATATATGTATGTCCATTCTATGGAGCTTATACCAAATTTTATTATTCTAGATTCCTGAGAAAGCTAGAGTTGCTGTATCTTTGCTTTGAGAGCAGTTATTGATCCTATCTATGATCTTATACAGAGAAATTTGTGAGAAAGTCAAACTCCTGAAATTTTACAACTGTCTTTATGGGAAAGCATCATTCACTTTACAAGAAATAAATCATGATTCAAGTTCTAGGAATAGATTATCTATAGGTTGAAATTTATGTGTGCTTTTGATTCTATGAGCTAATTTATGTTTTGTTGTTAAGATATGTGTAGGAGGAAAACAGGTTCAAATGCAAGTCTCAATGTAGAAATGCTCTGAAATTGACTTCTATTTAAGGTCACTTTTTAAAAAAAGTGTTGGAGCTATTTGAACAGTTCTAAACTATCACAGACAATTTGCTGTATAATAACCCTGTCTCATTGCAATATAGCAATTATATAATTTTACATGCAAATTAAGCTATAATCAAAGATGTATGTTTTAGCTGCATTTAAGTCTATTGCTCAGAAAGTCAAATTCATTTAAAGCTGCTGATGCACTCAGAATATATATGTTCAGGCACTAATCTTGATTAAAAAAAATGTATATGTCTACAGGTCAGCTCATATTAGAATTTGACCTGGATCATGCATTTGCTGTATGGAAAACATCATTTTGTATTTCATGCTTTGGAAGTAATGCATGTTGAGGTTCATTTATCTTAAATCCATGCAAGGAATAAAACTTGAAAACCACATACATATCTTCCTTCATTAAGGGCATATTGACCACAGTTGAAAGGATGAGATATGATATTGTATTTAAAAATCTATGCAGTTCTTTAATGCAGAGGAGGTTGACTTTAGCTGCGTTAAGCAAAGAGCTGCTGACACAGTGAAGGATTACACTGTAATTTGGAACAGGATGGTTAAACGATGTACAAACTTCCTACAAGAGTAGCATACAGGATACTGGAACATATGGTTCAGGACTCTTTTTTTCCCTCAATAACTACAGATTCTGGCCAGAGATTTTTGTTGATTTGTACAAAATCTCTTGATTAGAGTCCTCAGCCATCTGCTTTAGGACAGCAATGTATGAAAATGTCAGCAGAAAGAACAGAGCTTAAAACTTATTTGTGGAAAGGATTTGAAGCTAGTATAACCATGCGCAAGACAAGGTGATCAGCCCCAATGTGTCAGGAGCTAATTAATGCTGAGAGTGAAAAGAGGGTGAAAATGTTGCCAAAGTAAAGCAAAGAGAAACATATATGTTCTCTATTGTTTGGAACTCACACAGATGCTGATACTTTGTCCCCTATGAGCGCCAAAATGTTACATTGTAATATTTGAAAACTGTCTGAAATTTTCTGAAACATAAAGCTAATAATTATTTAAATTTTTATTATAGAGGAAACCTGAGTAGAATATTATTATTTATATCTTAGTTTTAATTCTATGTAGGGCATTCGCAATACTTAATAATCTAGATTCAACAACCACCATGTCACTGAAATTTCACTTTCATTGATCATCCGTGATGACCCAAATTGCATATCCAACTTTCTAAAATTTGCACATTTTCCACTTGACAACACCTCTCTCTCCTTCTCTGTCTCTTACTCTCTAATTCTCCTTACTTATATTTCAATACAGTATATATATTTTTCTCCCACTTTCATAATCCACCCTTTTACATTCTCTTTTCTGCAAGAGTTCTTTCTTATTTGCACTTGCCATAATATATACATTTCTACAAGTATTACATTCCTGTCATTTGGCAATTCCATTCACTCTTTCATGATTTCAACTACTATGGTTATGCACTGAATTCTCTCTCAAATTTGATAATCCAATACCAACAGTATAATCTTAAAAGACAGACACTACATTTCTCTAATAATTAGCAATGTTTAGCATCTTTTCATGTGCCTATTGGTCATCTGGATGTCTTCTTTGGAGAAATGTCTATTTTGGTGTTCTGCCTGTTTTTCTGATTGGGTTGGGATTTTTGTTGTTGTTGTTGCAATTGAGCTGTGTGAACTGTTTATTTTGAAAAATAAGCCTTTGTTAGTCACATTGTTCTCAAATATTTTCTCCCATACTGTAGGTTGTCTTTTCGTTTTGTTTATGGTTTCTCTTATTGTGCAAAAGCTTATGTTTGATTATGTCCAATTTATTTATTTTTGCTTTTATTTTCTATTGCCTGGGGAGTCTAATCTAAGAAAACATTGGTAAGATTTCTGTCAGAGAATGTTTTGCCTATGTTCACTTCTAGGAATTTTATCGTGTTATGTCTTATATTTAAGTCTTTAAGCTATTTTGAGTTTATTTTTGTGTAGGATGTGTAGGTGTGTTCTAATTTCAATGATTTACATGCAGCTGTTCAACTTTCCCAGCACCACTTGATGAAGAGACTCTTTTCATGTATATTCTTACCTCCTTGTCAAAGATTAATTGACTGTAGGTATGTGTTTATTTCTGGACTTTCTACTCTGTTCCATTGACCCATATGTCTGATTTTGTGTCAATACCATGCTGTTTTGATTACTTTAGCTTTGCAGTATTGTCTGAAGTCTGGGAATGTTATGCCTTCAGCTTTGTTCTTTTTCCTCAGGATTTCTTTGGCAATTCTGGGTCTTTTATGCTTCTGTATACATTTTAGGATTATTTGATCTAGTTCTGTGAAAAATGTCATGGATAATTTGAAAGGGATCACACTGAATCTGTAGATCGTTTTGGGTAATATGACCATTTTAACAATATTAATTCATCTAATCCAAGACTGTGGGATATCTTTCTATTTCTTTGAATCATTTAAAATTTACTTTATCAATGTTTTATAGTTCTCAGTATATAAATCTTTCACCTCCTTGGTCAGGTTTATTCCTAAGTATTTTTTATTGATGAGATTTTAAAACGGATTATTTTCTTACTTCCCTTTCTGATATTTCATTATTAATATAAAGAAATGCAACAGATTTATGTATGTTAATCTTATGTCCTACTACCTTGCTGAATTCTTTTATCCATTCTAGTAGTTCTACAATGTGGTACCACCTCACACTGTTCAGAATAGTAATGATTAAAATGTCTAAAAATAACAAATGCTGGAGAGGGTGTGGAGAAAAGGGAACCGTCTTACACTGTTGGCAGGAATATAAATTGTTGCAGCCACTATGCAAAACAGCATGCAGTTTCCTTAAAAAACTAAAAATAGAGTTGCCATATGATCCAGCAATCCCACTCCTGGACATGTATCTAGATAAAGCTCTAATTTGAAAAGATACAGGTACCCTAGCACTAGCACCAATAGAAGCACTATTTACAATAACCAAAACATGGAAGCAACCTAAATGTCCATTAGCAGATGAATGGATAAATAAGATGTGGTTTATATACAATAGAATGCTAGTCAGCCATAGAAAAGAAGGAAATAATGCCATTTGCAGCAACATGTATGGACTTAGAGATTATCATACTAAGTGAAATAACTCAGAAAAAAAAAGACAAGTACCATATGATGTCACTTATATGTGGAATCTAAAATACAATACAAATGAACTTACCTTTGAAACAGAAACAGACACACAGACATAGAAAAGAAACTTACAGTTACCAAAGGGAGAAGTGGGTGGGGGAGGGATAAATTAGGAGGATGGGAATATCAGATACACACTACTATATATAAAATAGATAAATAATAAGGTCTTACTGTATAGCACAGAGAACTATATTCAATATCCTGTAACAAACATAATGGAAGAGTGTATGAAAAAATATGTATATGTATGTATAACTGAATCACTTTATTGTACACCAGAAACTAACACAACATTGTGAATCAACTATACTTTAATAAAAATAAATAAATTATACAGACTACAAAAACATACCTAAAAGCACTCCTCCAAAAAAATTTCCACTTAACTAAAGAAATAACTTTAAAAACAACAACCACCACAAAATACCTTAGCTTTTCTTTCTGACTTTCCCATTTTGGTGAAATGTATGCTAATAAATATTAGTCCCAGAAGAACTAAAAATAAAATAGTTAAGAGTTGTAGGCACTTGTAAGACACATATATATATGCTGCTAGTGCTAATATCAGTAGAAATTGCCGGGCACTCATGTCCTGTACATGGTATAATTGGCTGAGGCTTCCCTTGGCTTAGACAATAAGCAAACTGAAGAGAGAACACTGTTGCCTTAATATCATAAATGAATTGGTTAGGTCCGAAAAACTAAGTCATGCATCAGTACTCTAGCTAATACCACCAGGCTCTCCAAATAATACGTTTTTAAAAAGAAATAAAAATAATTAAGCACACAGTAAAATTGAACAATATATGCTGTAAGGAACTCCTTCCCTCTTTCTCCTGTAAGCCAATAAAATAAGGGCTGGTAAACAGATAGGCTTCCCTCTTAGAGAACTAATTGGGGGCGAGACTTCCTCTTTTTCTCCATCCATTATTCACCCTTAAAGGAGGACTGACATCTATGTTTATTTTTAATCCAGGTAGGAAGAAGCTACTCAGGCATGGTTCTGACCCTTTGAGTTTTAAGTCTCTGTTTTGTATTGGCCTGCCTGCAGTTGGAGCTGTCATCCTTTCAAATCTTACTCTCATACTGTGCTCACATCAGGGTCAGAGCAGCCTGAGTCCTGGATTCTAGAGTTGGGACTGTAGTCCCATGGCTCTATTCTTGACCAATATTCTTCTGTATTCATAGAATAAACACTGTTGTACTGGCTGGGCAAATTAAGTAGACACCCCATACACACATTTTACTAGAAAGAATTGGATTTACAGAGAGGTAGCATGAAGCTCCCACACTACAATAGACCCCAGTTTTGATCATTTATCTAAATTAATAAGCAATAAAGAATATCCTATTTTTGAAGAATATAGGAGAAAATTTTTGTGATACTGAGTTAGGCAAAGATTTTTCAAAGATAGCAAAATAAACACAGTTTACAAAAGAAAAAATGATAAAAGGGAATTCAACAAAGTAAAATAATTTACACATTGAAAGACATTATTAAGATAACAAGAAGGCAAGTGTACTTGGAGAAATGTTTTGAAAACCTATCTGTAAAAGAGCTTATATACAGAATATATACAAAAGTCTTATAACTCAATAATAAGAAGATAAACCATCTAAGAAAAAATAATGGTCAAATTATTTGGACATATATTTCTAAATTATATATATATAAATATATATACATATATACACATATATTTATACGTATATATATCCAATAAGCACATGAAATATGCTCAACATCAATATTCATGAGAAAAATGCAAATTAAACCAACAAGATACCAGTACACACCCACTAGAACAGTTTAAGACTAACATACCAACTGCAGGTGAGCATGTGAACCAACTGGAAATTTTGTAGATTAGTGATGCAAATGCAAGGTCGTCCAACCACTTTGGAAAGCAGTATGGCAAATCTTATAAAGGTGAATATATGCTTATCATATGATTGAGCAATTCCACTCCTAGCTATTTACCCCCAAAATAACATATGTCTACAGAAAGATGACACATAATATCCAAAATCTGGATGCAAGCATACAAATCCATAAGTGGTAAATGGATAAGAAATTCTAGGATAGTCATACTATGAAATAATACTCAGAAATTAAAGGAAATAGAATATTAATACATGTAACAATATGGATGAATTTCATAACAGGGTGCCAAGTGAAGAGCCAAATACAAAAATTACATACTGTATGATTCTAAATATATGCAGTTCTAAGGAAAAAAAGAAAAATTATAATGACTGTAGGCAGATTCAGAGAATTTCTGGGGCCATGGATGGGTGCAATAAGGAAGTAAGAAACTTTATGATGAGGAAAAGTTTCTATTGTGGTTATACAACTGTAAACAATTATACACATTCAAAGTTTACTTAAATTGAGTGAATTTCATTGAATGTAAATAAGAATTTAATGAAAAAATAATCCTATCTAAGCTATCTATTCTCTCTGTGGCACTATTTTTTTTAAGTTTATTGAGATATATTTGAAAAAAAATCAAATAGTTACAGCACATAATTTGGTGAATTTTGACTTATTTGTACACTTATGAAATAATCACCATAATCTAGATAATGAATGAGTCTAACCATACATGTTCTTATGCCCCTTTTTTATATATCACCCCTATCGTATCTCCAGGTAACCACTGGTCTGCTTTCTGTCCCTATAGATCAATTGGAATTTCCTAGAGTTTTATATAAATAGAATAATGCACTATGCACTTTATTTTTTCCTGATTTCTTTCATTCAGCATAAATATTTTGAGATTCATAGAGTTGAATTCACAAATAATGTGTTTCTTTTTATTGCTGAGAAATATTCCATTGTATCAATATACCAAGATCTATTAATCTATTCAATTATTAATGGACATCGATCAATAAATGTAAAAATCATTATCACAGCTAAACTGAGGAAAGGCTAACCAAAGAAAAAGAGAACATATGTAAATAATTATATGATATAAAAAATAAGTTAGGCATGACCGCAAATATAGAGACATTTTAAAATCATAAGATCTATTCACACCTAACTTGTGTGCCAGTAAGTAACAAAAATAGATGCAGTACTTGCTAGGAAATTATGCATTTCAAAAGCCAAACAGAAAAAAATGAATCCACATATAAAGACAATTATATAATTTTAAAATAAGTACTATCAAAAGGCAATTTGCAAGAAATTTCAGGTAAAAGCTATTACATTTTCCAAACATAGATTATTTTTATGTTAGTTAAATGGATTTCTCTTTTGTTTATCACTTAACCATTTATATTGGAAATATGACACCACAATTTTCTAAAAATGTCTTTTTTCTATGATTATTAATATATTTTAATTGCATAGCTATTGATAAGCTTTGAGAGAGAAACCAATTTTCTGAAAGAATTCCATTAAGCACTTAAATTCCTTATTTAGTTTTTAAAAAGATTTCCATTTTGAATTGTCAACTATAATTATGTTATCTAGCATGTTATTTTTCATGTATTCATTTTATTTCATGTTCAGGTCATTTACCTGTTTGATTTTTTCTAGAACAAATTTACCAGTATTGTATTTTACCACTTGCAGGATTAGTGGTTACCTTTTAAGTTTTGCATTAGATATTTATGCCTGAGTTAGAGTAAATAATTGATATTTTGTTGTATTTCTCAGGAAATTTACAACAAAACTGGCAAGAATTTGTCTATGGCAATAATGTTGTTTGTTTCTGTGTTCTTCAGATCACAGATTTTAACAAAATAAAAGGTAAATTTCAGTGCAAAAATATAATCATGGCATAAAAGACTTATTACTAGACAGTGATGAATTGCTGGTACTGTGTTCCTCATCTTGCTGCACAGAATCTTAACACTAGACAGCATGCACACAGCAACTATTTTCAGGTGTTGGACAACAGACATAGTCCTGCAATCCCTGAGCAAAGAAAAACACACAAAGTGAGCCTCATCTTTACTCTGGCTCTCTGCCTTGGAATAATTTTCAGACACCTGCTTAGGGAGCATAAGAGATAGAACCCAAGGTCAGGACATCCTCATTGAGCTGATGAGGCAGATATTGGAATTCACAGCAGCTGGAGCAGCTAGAACCTACAGACCAGGCTATTTATTATTGGAATAGGAAATGGAAAGGTCGGGTCTAATAAATGTGTGTGATTATTCCCCACTGTCCTTGCTGAGAGCTGGACTGCAAATATGAGGGCCCTACCAGCAAGCAGATATCTCATGGTTAAGAGCAGAACCAAGTTAACAGAATTGTACAGTACTTGGGGACATCAAAGGTATAGACATGTAGAGTGAAGTGATCTCCTAAATACTCAGGGTATATGTTTTAGGGACTAAAAAAGTCACTGAGGTATTTGGCCCCTGGTTGAAAAACTATGTGTGATCTTTCAGTCTCAAAAATAGGCCATTACAAAGGCTAAACCTTTGGCCAGCCATGTGAGAGAAAGCTGCCTTCCCAACATCACTTAGTGCATGGCCGTCTGAAGCTGCAGTCAAGGATCCAGGCCCCTTTGGCCGGTCATGCTCTTTTCCTATCTGCATTCCTAGCCCTTGTGCCTTCATTCCCAGGACCTTGGGCAGAGGTCTTCTGCTGAGGTTTCCCCACTCTAACTCAGTACCCAGTGCTTCTCCACTCCTAGCCCTTTGCCTTGCCCTCCTCCCTTGACCCTAGACTCCATAAAACTTCCAGAGCATACTGTTTTGGGGGGGCCCTCAACACTGAGATGACTCCTACTTCTTTGTTGATCCACTTGATCTTCAACCCATGTGCCTTTCCATGGGGGAAAGTGAAATAGAGGGAGTTGGGCTTCTCTCCAGTTTGAGGCTCTTGCTTTTGCCATCACAGTAACTGATTAAAGGCCTAACTCTTTCATTTTTGTCTTGTTGTTATTCTGACACTTGGCAGCTCAGCCCTCTGTCCCAGCTCAGCAGAGCTCCTGACAAAGATGGCTTAAGAACTATATTAAAAAGCTTAAAACTACCACCATGAACCAGTGGAATTTGAAATTGAAAACAGTACCATTGGTATTAACACCCCAAAATGATATACTTATGTAGAAACCTAACAAATTATCTGTGAGACCTATATGAAGAAAACTACAAAACTCTGATGAAAGATATCAGAGAAGAACTAAATAAATGGAGAGGAATTTTACGTTCATAGAGAGAGAGACTCAACATTGTGAAGATGTCTATTATTCTCAACTTGATCTACAGATTCAATGCAATTCCAATTAAAATGCCAGCAAGTTTTTTTTTGTTATTGACAAACTGAGCCTAAAGTTTACATGGAGAAGCAAAGACCTATAAGCCAACATGATATTGGAGAAGAACAAAGTGGGAAGACTAACACTACCCAACTTCAAGACTTATAAAGCTACAGTGATCAAGACAATTTGGTGTTGATGAAAGAATAAAAAAGAGATCAATGGAACAGAACCAGGATCCCAGACATAAACTCATTTAAGGATGGTCAACTGATCTTTGGCAAAGGAGCAAAAGCAATGAAATGAAGCAAAGATAATATTTTCAACAAGTGGTGCTAGAAGAAAAGAATGGATCTAGACACAGATCTTACACCCTTCACCAAAATTAATTCAAAGTGGATAACAGGCCTAAATATAAAAGCAAAAACAAAACAACTCCTAGAAGATAACATGGGAGAAAACCTAGATGACCTTTGTTATGGCAATGACTTTTTAGATACAACACGAAAGGCATGATCCATGAAAGAAATAATTGATAAGTTGGACTTCATTAAAATTAAAAACTTCTCTGTGAAAGATGATGTCAAGAGAATGAGAAGACAAGCCACAGACAGAGAGAAAAGATTTGCAAAAGATACATCTGATAAAAGACTGTTATACAGAATATACAAAGAGTGCTTACATCTCAACAGTAAGAAGACCAATGATGTGATTAAAAAATACGTCAAAGACCTAAACAGGCATCTCAGTGAAGAAGATAAAGAGATGGCAGGGGAGCATTTGAAAAGATGTTCAGCATCATATGTCACGAGGTGCTTGCAAATTAAAACAGTGAGATATCACTACCCACTTATTAGAATGGCCAAAATCCAAAACATTGACAACACCAAATGCTGGTGAGGATGTGGAGAAAAAGAAACTCTCATTCATTGCTTGTGGGGATGCAAAATGGTACATCCACTTTGGAAGCCAATTTGACAATTTCTTACAAAATGAGTGTACTCTTACCATACAATCCAACAATTGCACTCCTTGGTATCTCCCCAGGAAATTGATACCTTATATTCACACAAAATCCTACATGTGAATGTTTACAGAAACCTTACCCATAATTGACAAAACTTGAAAGCAACCAAGATGTCCTTCAGTAGGTGAATGGATAAACAAACTGTGGTACATCCAAGCCACGAAATATTATTCAGCACTAAAAAGAAATGAGCCATCAAGTCATGAAAAGACATAAGGGAGGGGAGGGGGAAGGGTAAGCTGTGACAGGGCGAGAGAGAGTCATAGATATATACACACTAACAAACGTAAGGTGGATAGCTAGTGGGAAGCAGCCGCATGGCACAGGGATATCGGCTCGGTGCTTTGTGACCGCCTGGAGGGGTGGGATAGGGAGGGTGGGAGGGAGACGCAAAAGGGAAGAGATATGGGAACATATGTATATGTATAACTGATTCACTTTGTTATAAAGCAGAAACTAACACACCATTGTAAAGCAATTATACCCCAATAAAGATGTTAAAAAATAAATAAATAAAACTGGATGTGAAAAAAAAAAAGACATAAGGGAACCTTAAATGCATATTACCAAGTGAAAGAAGCTAATCTGAAAGGGCTACATACTGTGTGATTCCAAGTATATGGCATTCTAGAAAAGACAAAACTATGAAGACAGTAAAAAGATCAAAAAGTTGGGTAGGGAGGAGAGAAGAATGAATAAGCAGAGGACAAAGGATTTTTAGGGCAGTAAAATGATTCTTTACGATACTACAGTGGTGTATATATGTCATTGTACATTTGTCCAAGCCCATAAAATGTACAACACTAAGAGTGAACCTTAATGTAAACTATGGCTCTGAGTAATAATGATGTGTCAATGTAGGTTCATGAATTATAACAAATGTACCACTGGGGTACAGAATGTCAGTAGTGTGTGTATGTGAAAACAGAGTAGATGGGAATTCTGTGCACTTTCCACTCAATTTTGCTGTAAATCTGAAACTGCTATAAAAATAAAGTTTATTAATGAAAAACAAAGTTTTAAATAAATATATATAATTGGAGTCCCAAACTGAATGGAAAAGAGAGAGAGAGGGAGAGAGAGAGAGAGAGAGATTGATTTAGAAAAGGAATAAGAAGTCAGGGAAATGTATTGAAGAAACAGGCAAAAATTTCCCATATATTTTGAAGTAAATTCAAATTCCAAGAAGATAAAACACCTCAAAGAGAATTAAAAGAAAAAAAACAAGTACCTTGTGCCCATAATAATCAAGCTGCTGAAAATTTAAAATATGTTTATAAAAATTGATAACATCCAGAAAGATGCTTTACTTACAAAGGTGCGAGACAGACCATTTCTTACTTAGCATCAGAAATAGAAGCCATAAGACAAAGAAGTGTCATATTTAAAATGCTAAAAAGAGAAAAATTGTTAACCCAGAATTCTATATCCAGTGAAAATATTTTTCAAAAATTAGAGAGAAATAAAATCACTTTCATATAAAGGAAAATTAAGAACATGTGTTGCCAGCAGACTTGTCTTACAAGAAGCAAGCAGAAAAATTGTGATACAGAAAGTATACCAGTGCAGAAACTCAGATGTGCAAGACAGAAAAGAACCAAAAAAGATAAATTTGTGTGTAAATATAATAATCTAGGTTTTTTCCTTCTTGTAATATTGTTAAAATGGACATATTTGTTTAGAGCAAGCATAATACCTTTGCAAAATGGGGTATATAATGTCTTTGACACATAGAGGATATGACAAGCAGAGGTAATGAAAAATGTAAAGATTGGAAATGGAGATGTAAAATCATTCTTATTCACAGAAAATACTAGTCTATTTTTTAAATCCCAGTGAAAATACAAAAAATATGTTTGAATAACTGAAATGCAAAAAAAATTAGAGAATATTATGAACAATTATATGCCAGTACAGTCAACAACCTAGAAGAAATGGACAAGTTTCGAGAAACACAGAGCCCACCAAAATTGGATCAAGAAGAAACAGATAATTTGAACAGACAAATCACTAGAAGTAAAATAGAATTTAATTATAAAAAGAAAACTCCCTACAAACAAAAGTTCAGGAGCAGATGGTCTCACAGGTGAAATCTACCAAACATACAAAGAAAAACTTTTACTGATCCTTCTCAATCTCTTACAAAAGACTGAAGAGGAGGGAACACTCCCAAAGACATTCTATGAAGCCACAATCACCCTGATATCCAAACCAAAGATGCCACCAAAAAAGAAAATTACAAGCCAATATATTTGATGAATATAGATGCAACAATTCTCAACACAATATTAGGAAACCAAATCCAGCAACACATACATACACCACAACCATGTGGGATTCATCCCAAGCTCACAAGAATGGTTGAACATATGCAAAGCAATCAATGTGGCACACCACATCAATAAAAGACAAAACCACATGATCATCTCAATAGATGCAGAAAAAGCATTCAACAAAATTCATCATCCATTCATGATAATAACTCTTACCAAAGTGGATAGAGCAAACTTATCTCAACATAATAAAAGATATTTATGACAAACCCACAGCCAATATAATACTCAATGGTGAAAAGCTGAAAGCCTTCCGCCTAAAATCTGGAACAAGACAAGGATGCCCACTCTCACCACTTCTATTCAGCATAGTACTGGAAGTCCTAGCCACAGCAATCAGACAAGGAAAACAAATGTATCCAAATTTGAAGGGAAGAGGTAAAATTGTCATTTTATACACATGACATGATACTATATACAGAAAACCCTAAATGGTAGCAGGATACCAGATTAACATACAGAAATTGGTTGCATTTCTTTACACTAACAATGAAATATCGGAAAAAGGATGGGCAAAAACAATACCTCTAAAAATCGCAAAAAAAAACAACTTAGGATAAATCTGACCAAGAAGTGGAAAGATTTATATGCTGAGAACTATAAATCATTAATAAAGAAAACTGAAGATGATTCAATGAAATGGAAATATATCCTGAACTCTTAGATTGGTAGAATTAATACTGTTAAAATGGCCATACTACCCAAAGCAATCTACAGATTTAATGTAATCCCTATCAAACTACCCATGACATTTTTAACAGAACCAGAATAAATAATCCAAAAATGTATATGGAACCATGAAAGACCCAGAAATGACAAAGCAATCTTGAAGAAAAAGAACAAAGCAGGAGGCATAACCCTCCCAGACTTCAGACAATACTGCAAAACTACAGTAATCAAAACAACATGGTTTTGGCACAAAAACAGACACATGGATCAATGGAACAGAAAAAAGAGCCCAGAAATAAACCCACACATTTATGGTCAATTAACCACTGACAACGGAGGCAAGAATATACAATGGGAAAAAGAAAGTCTCTTCAGCAACTCATGCTGGGAAAGTTGGATAGCTGCATGTAAATCAACAAAGTTAAAACACACCCTCACACCCTACACAAAAATAAACTCAAAATGGCTTAAAGATAAATGTAAGACATGACACCATAGAAATCCTAGAAGAGATCACAGGCAAAACATTCTCTGATATAAATCATAGCAATGTTTTCTTAGGTTAGTCTCCCAAGGAAATAGAATTAAAAGGAAAAATAAACAAATGGGACCTAATCAAAGTTACAAGCTTTTGCAGAGCAAAGGAAACCATAAATAAAAAGGCAATCTACAGAATGGGAGAAAATACTTGCAAATGATCTGATCAACAAGGGATTAATTTCCAAAATACACAAACAGCTCATACAACTGAATAACAACAACAACAAAAAAATTTTTTAATGGGCAGAAAACCTAAATAAACACTTCTTCATGAGAAGAAATATAGATGGCCAATAAGCACATGCAAAGATGTTCAACATCGCTAATTATTAGAGAAATGCAAATCCAAAGTACAATGAGGTACCACCTCACAGTGTTCAGAATATCCATCAACAAAAAGTCTACAAATAGCCAATGCTGGAGAGGGTGTGAAGAAAAGGGAACCCTCCTACACTGTTTGTGGGAATGTGAGTTGGTGCAGTCACTATGGAAAATAGCATGGAGGTTCCTCAAAAAGCTAAAATTAGAGTTGCCATATGATCCAGCAATCCCAATCCTGGGCATATACCCAGAGAAAACTATAATTCAAAAAGATACATACACCACTATGTTCATAGCAGCACTATTCACAATAGCCAAGACATGGAAACAACCTAAATGTCCATTGACAGATGAATGGATAAAGAAGACACAGTACATATATATAATGGAAAATTACTCAGCCATCGAAAAGAATGAAATAATGCCATTTGTAGCAACATGGATGAACCTAGAGATTATCATACTAAGTGAAGTCAGAAAGAGAAAGACAAATACCATATGACATCACTTACATGTAGAATCTATAATATGACACAAATGAACATATCTCAAAACAGAAACAGACTCACAGAGAATAGACTTGTGGTTGCCAAGGGAAGGGGGGGGGTAAGGGAAGGAAGGAATGGGAGTTTGGGATTAGCAGAGGCAAACTATCATACATAGGATGGATAAAAAACAAGGGCCTACTGTATAGCACAGGGAACTATATTCAATATCTGGTGATAAACCATAATGGAAAAGAATATATATATGTATAAATGAGTCACTTTGCTGTACAGAAGAAATTAAATATGACATTGTAAGTCAACTATACTTCAATAAAATTAAAAAAATAAAGTGGGTCTGAACTAAAATATAAAAGATACAAATATGAAACTTTTAGAAAAAATATATGAGAACATTTTTATGAATTTAGAGTAGGAAAAATTTGTTAGGTGGATTCAAAAGTTGCTAACAATGAGAATAAGAATTATAATTTGTACTTGTTAAAACATTTTGCTTTTTTAAATTACACTAAAAAAATTTAAAAAGCACACAGGTTTGAAAAAATTACTTATACCTATGTATGTGTATATAAATATATATATATCTCCAAAAATATCACGTGTGTATTATATAACTAAAATATATCAAGAAGACTAAACCTCAGCAAAAATGGGTGATGGATCTTTATAGACCTTTCCCAAGATACATGAATGTCTAATACACATACACACACATGTGCACATTAAAAGATGTTCAACATAATTATGCATTAGTGAAATGGAAATTTAAAATGACTGTGACCTATAACTACACACCTGCTGGAATGCCAACATTTAAAAAGGACAATATGTCAACTGAGTAGCGCAACTGAAACTCCCAAACAAGCTTGAGGGAATATAAAATTCCATAACATCAAATGGAAAAAGTTTGGCAGTATCTTAAAATGTAGTATAATGCAGCAATTTCACTCTTATTTTCCCAAGAAAAACTAAAACATGTCTCCACAAAACTTATATATAAATGTTTGCAGCGGTTTCTTTCATAGTAACTCAAACTGTAAATAACTGAAATGTCTGTCGAGAGGAGAATAAATGCATATATTTTGGAAAGTTTATAAAATGAGATGCATTCTGAAATAAAAACATTGTGATATACGTGGCATCATGGAATAATCTTCTAGATGAGTCTGATGTTAATGTGCCCACAAACAATATGTATTTAATTATTTCACTATATGAAAGTCAAGAACAGGTCTGAGGTTAGGAGGGGTGTTGACTGTGAAAACATTAGAAAACTTTCTGGGGATATGGAAATATCTGCTTCTTAAGGATCTCAATTGCAGTGTTGTATGTATTTTTCAAAACTCATTTCAGTTTACACATCAAGTCTGTGCATTTTATAAAGTATACTGAAGTAAAGATAATGCATACATGTATTTCTACAATATAAAATCAGAATCAATTTGATAAGGTCAAAATAATGAGATTAATTTGTCTGAAGAATAAGCAGTTGGGAATCTTTGCAATGCATTTTGTAAGGCTAGGCACAATTCTGAAAATCCTGAAGCCAAACCAAAACAAAAATTTTAGATCAGTTTCACATTGCTAGACATGGAAGCTTATTCTATTTTGGTTCCTGCTTTTGGGTAGGATGAATTAAGTTGTTTTTGGACAGAATGAAGCCAATTTTCTTCATGTTACATAATCAATTTAATTATTCACAGTGATATTCTCAGTGAAACATTAATTAGCATTTATAAAATACCCTTAAATAACACTAAAAATCAATATTTCACAATAAGCCAAGAAAATTATCAACATAAAAACTGAGCTGACCTTATCTAAAGAAAAATTTAAAGTATATTATAAAGTGACCAAGAATAATATGAGTCAGTGGCAAACATACACAGATAAGCCGTTGTCAAAAAGTGTTCTGAAACAAACTTAATTTAGTTTTTATGGCAATGTATAGTAAATGTACCATTTTACAACACGTGTGAGCAACTGGCTATTTGGAGACAACAATGAAATTCAATTAATTTTTATAACATGCTCTAAAGAATTTCAGATGAAATAAATGTTTACATACAAAATGGTCTATACGCATACTAAAAGAAAATTGATGTTGCTTCTTGTTTAATTTTGATGTGGCAAGACTATCAAATCTAAATCAAGAGCAGAAATCAGATGTTACAGATCTATGCAACTTCATTAAATTTCAAAAATAACTTTTTAATTAAAAAGTATGGAAATGTACACAATATATAATATATAAATGTGTGTGTGTTCTTGGTTTAATCTTAATTTGTATATGTTTGAAAGGTTTATTTTATGAACTAAGCAAAACAGTATAACAAAAATTTTATTAAAATGTTGTTCTATCAAACAGTGAATTTCAGGAATCAGATTTTGTTTGAATGAGTTTTTCCTTTTAGTGGAAATGTATATACCCTCAGAAAGATGAATAGTTTCAGTATTTCAAAAATTTCCTAAGCAATTAAATGCTATTATCATTTGCTTTAGTTTATAATGTATAACATTTATTCATGTGCATTATTAAGCAGCTAATTTTTGTATTTCTCATTAGAAAATATTAAACAATTATAAATAAGTTCTTTTTATTAAAGTTTGACCTTTCATGCTAGGTTTTTCAAAAAAATTTGTTTAAGAAAATGTATATTGTTATAGGATATAAAGAAGTATCCTCTATGCCTTTACTTTCTGAATTTCTTTTCTAAATTTACATTAGAGTAAGTTCTCCTTTACACAATAAGGGCAACAGTACATTTTTACTGTATTGCCTCAGGATTATTCTAATTCTCTTGCTCATAAATAAAATATTACTTGCAGGAAACTTGGTCATGATCACTTTCTGAAAAAGTCCAAACTCCAGGTGACTTCTCTTTGCTTACACACATTTAATCAACAAAAGCACCCAAATATGGGCTCATAATCCACAAGTAAAAATTAATGTTTTAAGTCGTTTATTATGAATAACTTTAAACTGATTTTATGCTGATTCAGACAAGCACTGGAGTAGACACTTTCCTTGCACTAATAAAAAAAAAAAGGACCTGGCAAGGAAATTAATAATGTAAACAAGATATGAGGGAGAAATGTTCTACTTAAGGTAACAATCGCTTTTCAATTAAATTAGAAGCAACCATTTACATACCAATTATAATTAAAAATGAGCCTTATTTGTGCCTTAAATAAGGTTTGGCGGTATTTCTACTTGGTAGTATTTGTATATTAGCTTTAATTGTTGGATGCCCTGGGAATGATTGAAACTCTTCCTTTAAAAGTAATTTGCGAGGGCTTCCCTGGTGGCGCAGTGGTTGAGAGTCCGCCTGCTGATGCAGGGGACATGGGTTCGTGCCCCGGTCCGCGAAGATCCCACATGCCGCAGAGCGGCTGGGCCCGTGAGCCATGGCCGCTGAGCCTGTGCGTCCGGAGCCTGTGCTCCGCAATGGGAGAGGCCACAACAGTGAGAGGCCCACGTACCGCAAAAAAAAAAAAAAAGAAAAAAGTAATTTGCACTTCAAATTATTAGGATGCTTCCTCTACTTCAGCTGAATTAACGAGATTTCATCATGTTTATGTTAGTGATGCCTTAATCTTTTTCTTTTCTTCTACGTAGGCTAATCCCTGTCTACACTTATTCTAACATGGAAGTTTTCCATCGTGATGCAGCAAGCTGTCAATCGAAAAGTAAAAGCAAATGCCAAACGATAGACAGGGAAAGAAGAGACTGTGAGTAATGACCTTCAGACACTAAGGTTCTATTATTTTAGGATTTTACTATTAAAGAAAATGCGGGTGCACTATTACTGAATCCAACAAAATCATTTGAAAGCTTTATGTTTATAACCAACTATATTACAGTCGTGAGACACCACACTCCTGAATATAAATAATTTAACCATGTCACAGTCGCCCAGAAAGTCTCATAACAAATTCAGAAAAGATTTTGTACCCTCTCTTGCCTTCCTTAAATAAATGCAATAACTTATTATCCCCTTAGAGGCACCTCCAATAACAGAGAAGTTTGTAGCTTTCTGAGATGTTACAGTGGGAGAGTTTTTATATTCAGAAAGATGTACTGTTCACCTTTCAAATATCTCACTTTGCATAACATTTTTGCCTCTGAGTCAAGAATGAGAACTTGTGATTGAAAGAAAAAATAACTTGGGAACCGGCCCTGTCAGTCACACCATTTTTGAATAATAATAATGGTGGTAATGATAAATATATCTTAGAGTGCATTTCTTTCACAGCACATATAAAGGTCAAGAACAGAGAATTACAATCTTACTCATTTTATCTAGTACAAGACTTGGGTGGTATAATGTGGAAAATATATTTACGTGAAAGGCTACTCTTCTCAATGATTGACAATGGCACGATATGAACTGTGTGCCATTGCTAGAATAGCTACTTAACTGAAAAGCACAAATACCAAAGGCTATTTGGAATCCACTTGCATCCATTTGCATACATCATGGTGTGTGTGTCTGTGTGTATAAACAAATAAAATAGTTTTTAAATAAATTAAACCAGCGTGAGACCGTTATTCAACCTGGGTGCCTATTACAAAGAGATACACTTTTTTCTCAGTGATAAGTCACATAGTTTATTCAGCAAAGACCGGATTCAAGGTATAACCAGAGGTCGTATGCTCAGTTTTAGATAGTTATCACTGTCTAGTTGCATAGTTAAGTGCATTCAGTTCAAGCTAAACCTATACTTATCCTATATGAGTTTATCATAAAGATGAGTTCTCTATTAATCATCTAAGAAGTGAAAGATAATTTTTTAACAATTGTTAACAATTCCAGCACTTTTTTTTTTTTTCTTTTTTTTTGCGTTGCAGAGCACAGGCTCCGGACGCGCAGGCTCAGCGGCCATGGCTCACGGGACCAGGTGCTCCGCTGCATGTGGGATCTTCCCGGACCGGGGCACGAACCCGTGTCCCCTGCATCGGCAGGCGGACTCTCAACCACTGCGCCACCAGGGAAGCCCCCCCAGCACTTTTTTAATTTAGGCAAAAAAATACATGAATATACTTTTAAAAGTCAAGTAATACTAAATGGCTTATGGAAAAAACTAAAGTCTTTTTCCCTACTTCTCCCTGGTCCATGGTCTCACTACAAAGTCTTTTAGAATTTTTTTCTGGTATTGACTTCCTTATTCATAAATAACATGTTTATACTGACTCACCTTGATTTTTAATACTAGACATTATTTCTTGGACTATACTATAAAAGACTAAGGTTTACCTCCTCTATACTACATCTTCTCTTGCTCTCTCAATAAAGCAGATTAAAAGTTGTGGTTTTACCCACAGCTTTAAGGTGGTTTTTAAAATTTATTTATTATTGAGGTATAATTGACAAATTTATAAGATATTTAAATTGTGTAATGTGATGATCTGATATATAAGTACATTGTGATGGGATTACCCCCATCTAGAATGTTTTCATTTTTTAATAATTTTTATTGGAGTATAGTTGCTTTACAATGTTGTGTTAGTTTCTGTTGTACAGCAAAGTGAATCAGCTATACATATATCTTCTATTTTTTGGATTTCCTTCCCATTTAGGTTACCCAGAGCACTGAGTAGAGTTCCCTGTGCTATACAGTAGGGTCTCATTAGTTACTTATTTTATACATAGTATCAATAGTATATATATGTCAATCCTGATCTCCCAATTCATCCCACCCCTCTTCCCCCTTGCATGCATCCATATGTTTGTTCTCTCTACATCTGTGTCTCTGTTTCTGCTTTGCAAATAAGATCATCTATACCATTTTTCTAGATTCCACATATATGCTTTAATATACAATATTTGTTTTTCTCTGACTTACTTCACTCTGTATGACAGTTTCTAGGTCCATCCACATCTCTGCAAATGACCCAGTTTCATTTAGAATACTTTCTTTTATTTTAGCCCACGTTCTCTAGAAAACAGAATCTGAACAAAACCTTGAGTGGTAGTAATTAACCAGGTACAATCCCAGGGCAGAGTGAGTGAGGAGAGCATATTATGAGGCCAGGAAGGAAGAGAAGCAAATTTCTGGTGGTATGTGATTCAGCTGGCTGCCACTTCAGGAAGAGCAATGACTGGTCCCTGACCATGTGAGGTGGCCCTGGGCAGTCTCTACTGAAACTACTGAAACTATGCTTTGGATTAGTCTATTAGAAGAGAGAATGGAGAGGACATTCCTCTGTCACTCATTGGTGAATGAACTTCACACTTCTGAGGAGTGCTGTCTGGTCCCTTTGGCAACTGCTATGGTATCTTAGTGCCCTCCTCTGAAAAATGGTGCTATTATATATGTGAGTCCAGAATTAACTGAAAGGAGCCAAAGACTCTGGATATCAGCCTTAGGAGACAGAGCCTGGAAGGGCTATACAGAGTTGGTCCCTATGGGAGTGCCTAGGGTTGAGCATGACCAAAAGCTCAGGGGATAGGAAAGGTTTAGAAAATAGGATACAATACAGATGTGTCTGATATAGTTCATTCTTCGTGGTATTTAGATCTGATGGTGCCCTTCTGCTGGGTTCTATACTGCAAAGTGGGGTGCCACTTTTGGAATATTTCTTTACCAGTTGTGAAAGTACAAGTTAAATCAAGCAGAGTATCTGTGAAGATCAATCTCAATCTCTCAGAACACTTAAGAAAAAACATTAATTAAAAAAAAATAAAAGCTATAGCCTCTGCTGCAGAAACCCCCTTCATCACATCACTACCCACCCTAGATTTCTTCATCTTTGCCAGTACTTCAAACTGCATTGGTAGCCTTAAGTAGATGGGTGTTAGTTGCAGCTCCTAGTTCAGCATCACCATTAATATGTCCTCTGGTAGAAATATTTTCACCTTGAAAACTAGGACATCTTTCATAGCAGAACTTAAAGCTGCAGCAAAGAGAAACAAAAGTTCAAAGGACTCAGTAGGTGTGATGATCAGATATCCTGCTTCAATCCCTCAGCTCGGTGATCCACTTAATGTAGCTACTGGAACATGCTACCATATTTTGGCAAATGATTCAGTGCATGTTGTGTTTCCTGGAAGGCAGCACTGAACTTCCTAAGGTGCATCCCCTAAAACTTACATGTGCCTGCAAATCTTCTATCAGTCTGATTGTTTCTCATTGATAGGGCATATGAAATTATTAGTGATGTCAGTGATTCTAAGCCCACTGCACCAACTCTTTTGTATAAAATATGCCCCTTGGCCTGAATCAACATTGTATTTGATACCATGTTCAACATATTGAACGTATTCTGTAAGCACTCAGATGATGATGCTATAGAGATATCACAACCAGAGAAGCATCCTGTCTGGAATATGTATTAATTCTGGTAAAGATGAACCCTTCAAAGTACAAAACTGTTCTAATGTAACTGACTAGACTTCAGTTAGCAGGCAGCGTTCCCTTTGCAATATCAAGGGCTCAACATCTTTCTTTTTTGCTGGCAGGTTGGGCATCATGAGTGTCAACAGCTAGATGGTTTGCTGAGATTTCATTTTATTCAAAAAACGCATAGTCTTCACTCATGTCACTCTGTCCACCCTGTCTATGGACTTACTGTAAAACTATTTAGATGACACAGGAGAGAAGCTACCTAATTACACAGCACGTATCATCTTCACCTGTGGCTAAATATCTCCTCTGTGGCAGTTGCTTTCCCTTGAACTTTACCATAAAGCATAAAGACTCACATATTTTGTATGCACTAACACAAATCCACCTATATATCCCTCTGTCAGACCTACCTAATATCAGTCTTCCAGGTTTGTTCTTGCCAGGTGACTGACCAACTGTCCACACTTACCTCTGCACACAAGTTAGTGCCTATGAGTTCCAACTACTTCTCTTCCACAGACAGTAGATGACCAGGTTTAGTGATTGCCACTCTATCTCCCAGAAGGTTTGTCCTCAACCTCTATACTTTGTAATTACCCTGATATGGCAATAATGTGGCAGCAACACTCTTCCAGTTAATGCCAACACAGAGCATCATGATATGGGGTTTGGACTAAATTTCTTTCCTCTTCTTTAAGTTGGACATAGGTCAAGAGGATGCCTTTGGTATATATTCAGGGAGAATGTAAGCAAAGTGAAGTCACCTAGAGTTTGGACCTTTTCAGAAAGTGACCATGACCAAGTTTCCAGCAGGTAATATTTTAATTATGAGCAAGAGAATTATCATAGTCCTGAGGCAATACAGTAAAAATGTACTGTTGCCCTTGCTGTATAAAAGAGAACTGACTCTAACATAAATTTCAAATAAAGGAATTGGCACAAAGTAAATCCTAGCGACAGTATTGCTCTGTACCAGTAAATACACTACAGCAGCAGAACAGCTTCAATAAAGGCTATACCCTCGTTAAGTTTACAACAGTCCACTGACTTCTGTCATGATATATATGTTCTATTAAGAGGCTGGATAGAATAATTGAATGGAGACCACCACTCTGAGTTTTTTGAGGATTTGACAGTGGTTTTAATTTCTGCATTCATTCAGAAACACAGTGTCTTCTTATTTTCTATCATAAGGATAGGGTTACAGGGTGGTAGGTAGTGGTCAGGTCCTCACTTTGCTCTTCCTATTATAACCTTAATCCATGGGTCAAGAAGTATACATAGGACTCGAGAAAAGATGGTGAAGTAGAAGGACCTTGAGCTCACCTCCTCCCATGAGAACACAAAAGTCACACCTAACTGCTGAACAACCATCAGTAAAAAAGAGTAAGACCTACCAAAAGAGATACTCTACATCTAAAGACAAAGAAGAAACAACAACAAGATGGTAGGAGGGGTGCACATGTGATATAATCAAATCCCATACCCCCAGGTGGGCTACCCACAAACTGGAAAATAATTATATCACAGAAGTTCTCCCATGGGAGTGAGAGTTCTGAGCCCCATGTCAGGCTCCCCAGTCTGGGGATCTGGCATTGAGAGGAGGAGCCCCCAGAGCATTTGGCTTGAAGGTCAGTGAGATTTGATCAGAGGAGATCCAAAAGACTGGGGGAGAGAGACTCCACTCTTGGAGGGTGCATACAAGGTCTAATGCACACTGGGACCCAGGACAAAAGCAATGACTTCATAGGAGCCTGGGCCAGACCTACCTGCTTGTATTGGATGGTCTCCTGGGGAGGCAGGGGTGACTGTGGCTCTCTCTGGTGACACAAAAGTGGGTGATGAACATAATCTGGGTACTCATCTGAAGGCTGACATCTTGCTTGGGTCATTAGCACAAAGACCTGGCCCCACCCAAAAGCCTGTAAGCTCCAGTGCTGGGACGCCTCAGGCCAAACGACCTAAGATGGGAACCCAGTCCCACTCATCAGAAGACAGGCTGCCTAAAGACTTTCTGAGCCCACAGCAACCTCCAGACATGCTCCTTGACATAGCCCTGCCCACAAAACAGCCAAGACACAGCTCCACCCACCAGTGGGCAGGCACTGGCCCCTCCCACTAGGAACCCTGCACAAGCCTCTAGACCAGACTCATCCACCAGGGGCAGACACCAGAAACAATAAAACTAAAATCCCACAGCCTTTGGAACTAAATCTGTAAACACAGTTCAGAAACTACCCTGAGACCAGCTGGTCCCTTCTTAGGTGATGAGAGAGGAGTGTACTGCTGGGATACATAGGACATCCTCTAAAGAGGGCCACTTCTCCAAGGTCAAGATATGTAACTAACCTTCTACATAGATAAATATATAAATGGAAATTTAGACAAAATGAGATGGCAGAGGAATATGTTCCAGACAAAGGAACAAGATAAAACCCCCAAAGAACAACTAAGTGACGTGGAGATAGGCAATCTACTAGGAAAGAGTTCAGAGTAATGATTGTAAAGATGATCCAAGAAATTGGGAAAGAAGTGGACACACAGAGAGAAAAGTTACAAGAATTTCTAAGAAAGGAGTTAGAAAAAATAAAGGACTAAACAGAGCTGAAGAATACAATGTCTGAAATGAAAAATAGACTAAAAGGAATAAATAGCAGAATAAATGAGGCAGAAGAACAGATAAGTGAGCTGGAAGACAGAGTGGCAGAAATCCCTACCAAAGAACAGAATTTTTAAAAATAATAAAAAGAAATGAAGACAGTTTAACAGACCTCTGGGACAAAGCAACATTCGCATTATATGGGTCCAAGAAGGACAAGATGGAGAGAAAGGGCCTGAGAAAATATTTGAAGGGATAATAGCTGAAAACTTCCCTAACATGGGAAAGGAAACAGTCACCCAAGTCCAGGAAGCATACAGAGTCCCATACAGGATTAACCCAAGGAGGAACATGCAGAGACACAAAATAATCAAATTGACAAAAATAAAAGATAAAGAAAAAATATTAAAAACAACAAGGGAAAAGCAACAAATAACATACAAGGGAATCCCCATAAAGTTATCAGCTGATTTTTGTGTGTGTGTGTGTGGTACGCAGGCCTCTCACTGTTGTGGCCTCTCCCGCTGTGGAGCACAGGCTTCAGACATGCAGGCTCAGCGGTCATGGCTCACGGGCCCAGCCGCTCTGTGGCATGTGGGATCTTCCCTGACCGGGGCATGAACCCATATCCCCTGCATCAGCAGGCGGACTCTCAACCACTGTGCCACCAGGGAAGCCCCATACCAGCTGATTTTTCAGAAGAAACTCTTCAGGCCAGAAGGGAGTGGAATGATGTATTTAAAGTGATGAAAGGGAAAAACCTACAACCAAGAATACCCTGCAAGGCTCTCATTCAGATTTCATGGAGAGATCAAACACTTTACAGGCAAGCAAAAGTACAGCACCACCAAACCAGCTTTACAAGAAATGCTAAAGGAACTTCTCTAGACAGAAAAGAGAATCCCACAACAAGAAACAAGAAATTACAAAAGGGGAAAGCTCACTGGTAGAGGCAAACATACAGTAAAGGTAGGAAGTCATCCACAAATATGGTATCTAAATCAGTAATCATGAGAGGAGGAGAGGAGTATATTGGGAATGTATTTGAAATTAAGACAGCAGTATATTAAAACAATCACATATATACACACACACACATATATATATATAAAGAGAGAGAGAGAGCGCTATATAAAAACTTCATGGTAACCATGAACCAAAAATCTATAATAGATGTACACACAAAAAAGAAAAAGGAATCCAAAAACAATGCTAAAGATAGTTTTTAAATCACAGGAGAAGAAAAGAGGAAGGGAAGAAAAAAACCTACAAAAACAAATCCAAAACAATGAACACAATGGCAATAAGAATATCCATATTGATAAGTACCTTAAATGTAAACAGATAAAAGCTCCAACTGAAACATATAGACTAGCTAAATGAATACAAAAAGAATACTTGTATATATATGCTATCTACAAGAGACCCACTTCAGATCTAGAGACACATACAGACTGAAAGCGAGGGGATGGAAAAAGGTATTCCATGCAAATGGAAATCAAAAGAAAGATGGAGTAGCAATACTCATATCAGACAAAATAGACATTAAAATAAAAAATGTTACAAAAGACAAAGAAGGACACTACATAATGACAATGGGATCAATCCAAGAAGACGATATAACAATTGTAAATCTATATGCACCTAACATAGGAGCATCTTAATATATAAGGCAAATGCTAACAGCCATAAAAGGAGAAATCAACAGTAACACAATAATAGTGGAGAACTAACACCCCTATTACATCGATGGACAGATCATCCAGGACAGAAAATCAATAAGGAAACAAAATAAGGCCTTAAATGTCATAATAGACTAAATGGATGTAAATGATATTTATAGAGCATTCCACCTGAAAGCAGAAGAGTAGACATTCTTTTCAAATGTACATGGAACATTCTCCAGGACAGATCATATGCTGGGCCACAAAGCAAGCCTCAGTAAATTTAAGAAAATTGAAATCATACCAAGCATCTTTTCCAACCACAACACTATAAGATTAGAAGTCAACTACAAGAAAAAAACAGCAAAAAAACAGAAACACATGGAAGGTAAACAACATGCTACTAAACAACCAGTAGATCACTGAAGAAATCAAAAGGAAATTAAAAAAATAGTTAGATAAAAGTGAAAAAAAACCACAATGATGCAAAACCTATGGGACTCAGCAAAAGCAGTTCTAAGGAGAAGTTTATAGTAGTATTAGCCTACTCCACAAAACAAGAAAAATCTCAAATAAGCAATGTAATGTTACACCTAATGCACCTAGGGAAAGAAGAACAAACAAAATGCAAAATTAGTAGAAGGAAAGAAATTATAAAGATGAAAGCAGAAATAAATGAATTAGAGACTAAAAAAAATAGAAAAGATCAATGAAACGAAAAGCTGGTTCTTTGAAAAAATAAACAAAATTGATAAACCCTTAGCCAGACTCATCAAGAGAAAAAAGAACAAGGCTCAAATCAATAAAATTAGAAATGAAAAAGAAGTTACAACCAACATCACAGAAATACAAAGGAAAATAAGAGACTACTACAAGCAACTATATGACAATAAAATGTACAACCTGGAAGAAATGGACAAAATCTTAGAAATGTATGATCTCCCAATACTGGACCAAGAAGAAATTTTTAAAAATATATAAAAAGACCAATTACAAGTACTGAAATTGAAACTGTGATTTTAAAACTCCCAACAAACAAAAGGACCAGATGGCTTCACAGGTAAATTCTACCAAACAGTTAGAGAAGAGTTAAGACCTATCCTTCTTAAACTATTCAGAAAAATTGTGGAGGAAGGAAACTTCCAAACTTATTCTGTGAGGCCACCATCACCCTGAAACCAAAACCAGACAAAGATACCGCAAAAAAGAAAATTATAGGCCAATATCACTGATGAACATAGATGCAAAAATCCTCAACAAAATACTAGCAAACTGAATCCAACAATACATTGTGAACTTCCAAAACTATGTTGAATAAAAGTGGCGAGAGTGGGCATCCTTGTCTTGTTCCTGATCTTAGAGGAAATGCTTTCAGCATTTCACCATGAAGTATGATGTTAGCTGTGGGGTTGTCATATATGGCCTTTATTATGTTGAAGTATGTTCCCTCTATGCCCACTTTCTGGAGAGATTTTTTCATAAATCGTGTTGAATCTTATCAAAAGCTTTTTCTTCATCTAGTCCCTAGCCTTCAGAAAGGGAAAAAAATATAAAATGAATCCAAATTGGAAAAGAAGTAAAACTGCCACTTCTTGCAGATGACACGATACTATACATAAAAAATCCTAAACACACTACCAGAAAACTACTACAGCTCATCAATGAATTCAGTACAGTTGCAGTAAACAAAATTAATACACAAATTTGTTGTATTTCTATACACTAACAATGAACTATCAGAAAGAGAAATTAAGGGAAAAATCCCATTTACCACTGAATCAAAAGGAATAAAATACCTAGGAATAAACCTACCTAAGGAAGTAAAAGACCTGTACTCTGAAAACTATGACACTGATGAAAGAAATCAAAGATGACCCAAACAGATGTAAAGATACACCATGTTCTTGTATTGGAAGAATCAATATTGTCAAAATGATTATAGTAACCAAGTCAATCTCTAAAGATTCAAGGCAATCCCTATCAAATGGCATTTTTCACAGGCCTAGAAAATAATTTTTTTTAATTTGTATGGAAACACAAAAGACCCTGAATAACTCAAGAAATCTTGAGAAAGAAATGAAGGAATAAAGCTCTCTGACTTCAGACTATACTATAAGGTTACAGTCATCAAAACAATATGGTACTGGTACAAAAACAGAAATGACATTAGAACATTCTCTAACACTACACACAATGAAAAACTCAAAATGGATAAAAGACCTAAATGTAAAGACGGACGCTATAAAACTTCTAGAGGCGAACATAGGCAGAACAATCTTTGACATAAATCGCAGCAATATCTTTTTGGATCTGTCTCTTAGAGTAATGGAAATTTAAAAAATAAACAAATGAGACCTAATTAAACTTAAAAGCTTTTGCACAGCAAAGGGAGGCATAAACAAAACTAAAAGACAACCTTCAGACTGGGAGAAAATATTTGCAAATTATGCAACTGACAATGCCTTAATTTCCAAAACATACAAACAGCACATGCAGCTCAATATATATATATAAAAAAAGAAGTTTGTAGTTGAATTGTAAAATGGAACTCATAAGAGAACTGATTGATATAGTGGTTGCTTACTGTAACAGTTTTCAGATCCCATGGCATTTTTGCAGCATGCTACAGACTTGAAGACAAATGAGAAAATAAAAAAATAGTTGAAAACAGTTGCAAAAAAATTAAAAAAAAAGAACAACCCAATCAAAAAAGGGCTGAAGATCTAAATACACATTTCTCCAAAGAAGACTTATAGATTGCCAAAAGGCACATGAAAATATTCTCAACATCACAAATTATTAGAGAAATGCAAATCAAAACTACAATGAGGTTATCACCTAACACCAGTCAGAACGACCATCATCAAAAATCTACAAATAACAAATGCTGGAGAGAGTGTGAAGAAAGGGAACTCTCCTACACTATTGGTGGGAATGTAAATTGGTGCAACCACTATGGAGAACAGTATGAAGGTCTCTTAAAAAACTAGAGTTACCATATGACCCAGCAATCCCACTCCTGGGCATATTTCTGGAGAAGACCATAATTCAGAGAGATACATGCACCCCAATGTTCATGTGGCATTATTTACTATAGCCAAGACATGGTAGCAATCCATCGACAGATGAATGAATAAAGAACATGTGATATATATACACAATAAAGTATTACTCAGCCATCAAAAAGAATGAAATAATGTCATTTGCAGTAACATGGATGGACCTAGAGATTATCATACTAAGTGAAGTAAGCCAGACAGAGAAAGACAAATATCATGTGATATTGCTTACATGTCAAATCTAAAAAATGATGCAAATGAACTTATTTACAAAACAGAAACAGACTCACAGACATAGAAAACAAGTTTATGGTTACCAAAGGGTAAAAGTGGGAGAGGGGTAAATTAGGAGTTTGGGATTAATAGATGCACCCTCCTACATATAAAATAGATAAACAACAAGAACCTACTGTATAGCACAGGGAACTATCCTAAATATGTAATAACCTATAAGGGAAGAGAATGTAGAACAAAGTATATATATATATATATATATATATATATATATAACTGAATTACTTTGCAGTATACCTGAAACTAATACAACATTGTAAGTAAATTTTACATCAATAAAATTTTTTTAAAAATGAAAAAATAAAAATAAGAAAGTAGATGTAATGATACTGGTAGCTGCTAAGTTGACATAGATAGATAGATAGAAAGACATAGATTCTAATTGTGTGTATGTGTAATCAAATATATGTCAGAAACATAATCGTAGGATGGATTCTTGAATAAATTGAACCATCTGTAAGATGAGCCTTGTAAAAAACTAAATTTATCACCCAACTTCCTTAAGCCTCCACACAAGTTGGAAGACCACAGTGGCTCTTCAGGTACTTTGGCATCAATATGCACAGCCCTTAAATTTATCAATGTATTATTATGAGCTCTAAAATAACATCAAACTACTGAATCCAGTTCACAGTCTTCAGAATTATCATTGCTTTTCCCCATATTAAGTGTTATGTCTCCTTGATCTACCAATATCTTAAAATTATGTATTCCTGTAACAACTGATCACGAGAAAAAGCTTAAAGCTTTAAAAAGTGCAATGCCACTTCTTGCCAAAGATAATTACTAACTCATTTACCAATAGCAATGAGACCCATATTGCTTTCAAATAGGTTTGTGATTAAAATCCAAACTAATATCTTGAGTGTCTGTTCTCTAGAATTAGTTATAATTTTAGTCCAAGTAAATTTTAAAACAAACAAAAACTTAAAGGAAAGTTTTAGTATTAATGTATTAATACTTAGGAGGACCAGGCAATGTGAGTGATGCTAAAATGAATTATTGCAAAGCATAACAGAAAGAAATATAAGTTGATTTACTATCAAGCTCTATTCCTTCCTAAAAAAGATAACAGCTAGCATCCTTGGAAGAGTTCATTAGAAAATGACATGAAAAAGTAATTAATTTTCTAGTTCCTCTCCTCATCTGTCCCTCCACTATGCTTCTGTGTAGGTTAATTTGGTCTGTATGGGAGTTTCTGGGTAAGCAAACAGGCATATATAGTGTCAGTCACCATCAGGTGGCTCAGGTGGGACAAGGGATGAGAGATGAGCCTAAAAGAATCTGAAACATCCTATAAGGTGTGCACTGAACAGTTAGCGACACTCAAAATGGAGTAGACTTAAAACTATAACAGGGTTTTTTTAATAACCTAAATCCAAGTAGAAGAAAAATGACTATACACATCAGCCCTACTAACAGGTGCTGTAACAGTTATCAATTTACTGCCTATAGGCTCTAAGCTATGCTTCTCTGCCCTTCCTTGTATAATACCAGAACTCTGCTTAGTAAACACTTCTCTTTTGCCAGATAGTGCAATATAAGCTATGCTAATAGAGGTCACTGGAATTATGCCACAAGACTATTTCAAGAGAAAGAACGTGTCCTTCTTGTCTTGGGGTACTTTTCTTCTCCAGCATGGCTGTCACTCAGTGTGCCAAAGGCCAGTAACAATCACCTCAGTGGTCTTCACAGACCACTTCTACACGATGCATATGCACTAGCTCATTTCTTGGTCTACCTGGGGGACCATTCCTGTGGACCAGCTCTAACCCACTTGCAGTATCCAGAAATCAATTCATTCTCATGCATCAACTCCAGCCCATCCTCCAATGAGTTTCTTAGCCACCTAGGACACTCTTCCTGTGAACCAGTTCCAACACAACTGCACCTGCGTCTACAATGGCATCTGGCAAATTTCTCCACCACCCTGTAATCCATTCCCATGACTCAGCCTCAGACTGCCCCACATAACAGCAAGTTTATCCACCAGCAGCTGCTTCTTTATACCAGCCTTGGCCCAGCACTCTGGGAAGTTTTTTTTGTCAACAGCAGTCTGCATGTGTCAAAATGCCCTCTCCAACAAGGTTAGAATCTTAGCACTGGGGGGATATAGGGGCATTTTCTGAGCACTTAATTTCTTCCTTATCCACTCTTCCTCAGTCCCAGAGATAGTGGTCACCTCCTTCATTTATCTTTACCGTATTCCTTAGAGTACTCCTTTGCACCATTCAGTCTCCTTTTAGTAGTTAATAATTCTTTACATTAAGCTTTCCATGTTCAAACTTCTGATTGCACCTTGACTGACACACGTACCACTTTCTTGGCAGTTTTTAGTTATGTGAACGCCTTTTGACTACAGTGGATTTTTCAAGAGCCCAGTCACCTTCCACCTTGAAGCCACCTTGTAGATCTGAATCTGGCCCTGGAGAACTTTGTCTTTGGTGCCATTTTACTGTAAAATTAAAAGATGCAATTTGGTTCAATGGAACTGCTTTAAACACCCTAGCAGTCACCACATTGTGATTCTCTGATCCTTGCAAAGTCAGGCTCTGATACTTGAAAACTCATTGCTTCCAAATCAAATGATTTATAACTTCTACATAATTTTTGTGCCCTGGTGATACCTTCTTAAGTCAATTTACCTCTCCTTTCTCCTCAGGAGTAGTTAATCTCCCACCAGAGACAATAACTCCTTCACTACTAGCATTACACAGGAGTCTTTTTCATTCCAATATTGCTATTTTTTTCAGAGGGAATAGCATTCCAATGTAGGATGGGAATTGTTCTAAAATTGGAATTGTTCTATCAAACATCTGCCTTTCTAGACAGCTGATTTTGGACAAAGCATTTGAAATGGCTATCTTAAATTCTGCTACAAGCACTTCTGTGTTATATTTACTGGTTGAAATATGAGAATTAGCTCATATGAGAATGAATCTTAGCAGTGCAGGAGACAGTGAGGCTTTTCAGATATTCTCTTTATTCTAAGTATTTTAATGTTTTTATGAAACTTGTTCATTTCCAGCCCAACAAAATCAACTGTTTGTGAGTTACAGTATTGCTAATATTAAATTTTTCTTAGTGTGTAGAAATGAAAGTCCCTAGATATCATTTTATAAGAATTGATTCTGCAAAATGCAGTAATTTAGGTTTCATTTATTTTATAGGGCACATAATATAATGCTGAATTTACATCATACATAAATATGGTTCGTTTAAATATAAAATGCCCTAGAGATGCAAAATAATCTACATTATCCACTAAATCTCTTCCTCACCAAAATAATGTTATAATTAATCTTCAAATAATTTTAAAACAGCAACTATGACTATCAAATATTTTGCAATAATAAACATAATTTTATTTATAATAGAGTTTTCCACCAATTTGCCAACAGAGGAGATAATTCTACTTTCTAGAATAAAATTATATGGAGATGAAATGAATGCTCTGTCCACAGAGCTGCATTTTGAGGATGCAAATATTAGTGTCTTACATACAAAATTGAATAAGACATCAAACCCATCTCAAACTATAACTACATCATGGCATTCTATGAATAAACATGAAGACTAGCACCAATACAAACATTTCAGAACGTCTTCATTCAAAAAGCCAGTGTTTTTTTTTTTTAACCTCTTTATTGGAGTATAATTGCTTTACAATGGTGTGTTAGTTTCTGCCTTATAACAAAGCGAATCAGTTATACACATACATATGTTCCCATATCTCTTCCCTCTTGCGTCTCCCTCCCTCCCCCCCTCCCCATCCCACCCCCCTAGGTGGCCACAAACCACCCAGCTGATCTCCCTGTGCTATGCGGCTGCCTCCCACTAGCTATCTATTTTACATTTGGTAGTGTATATACGTCCATGCCACTCTCTCGCTTTGTCCCAGCTTACCCTTCCCCCTCCCCATATCCTCAAGTCCATTCTCTAGTATGTCTGCGTCTTTATTCCCATCTTACCCCTAGGTACTTCATGACCTTTTTTTTTTTCCTTACATTCTATATATATGTGTTAGCACACGGTATTTGTTTTTCTTTCTGACTTACTTCACTCTGTATGACAGACTCTAGGTCCATCCACCTCACTACAAATAACTCAATTTCGTTTCTTTTTATGTCTAAGTAATATTCCATTGTGTATAGGTGCCACATCCTCTTTATCCATTCATCTGTTGATGGGCACTTAGGTTGCTTCCATGTCCTGGCTATTGTAAGTAGAGCTGCAATGAACATTTTGGTACATGACTCTTTTTGAATTATGGTTTTCTCAGGGTATATGCCCAGTAGTGGGATTACTGGGTGGTATGGTACTTCTATTTGTAGTTTTTGAAGGAACCTCCATACTGTTCTCCATAGTGGCTGTATCAATTTACATTCCCACCAAGAGTGCAAGAGGGTTCCCTTTTCTCCACACCCTCTCCAGCATTTATTCTTTCTAGATTTTTTGATGATGGCCATTGTGACCAGTGTGAGATGGTATCTCATTGCAGTTTTGATTTGCATTTCTCCAATAATTAGTCATGTTGAGCATACTTTCATGTGTTTGTTGGCAATCTGTATATCTTCTTTGGAGAAATGTCTATTTTGATCTGCCCATTTTTGGATTGGATTGTTTGTATTTTTGTTATTGAGCTGCTGAGCTGCTTGTAAATTTTGGAGATTAATCCTTTGTCAGTTGCTTCATTAGCAAATATTTTCTCCCATTCTGAGGGTTGTCTTTTGGTCTTGTTTATGGTTTGCTTTGCTATGCAAAAGCTTTTAAGTTTCATTAGGTCCCATTTGTTTATTTTTGTTTTTATTTCCATTTCTCTAGGAGGTGGGTCAAAAAGGATCTTGCTGTGATTTATGTCATAGAGTGTTCTGCCTATGTTTTCCTCTAAGAGTTTGATAGTGTCTGGCCTTACATTTAGGTCTTTAATCCATTTTGAGTTTACTTTTGTGTATGGTGTTAGGGAGTGTTCTAATTTCACAGTGTTTTTAAGCTCTTGTTTTCTAAACTCCATCTGTATATACACTAACATGGGACAACTCCAAATAGTTTTGAAAAGACACTTGCAATACCAACCCTGAGAAAGAACAGAGTTCAGGGTTTATGAACAGTGAATCATGAAATAAATTATCCCTAAGTACACAAAAGCCGAAAGCATGTTTTTTTTAAAAATATAAATTTATTTATCTATTTTTGGCTGCGTTGGGTCTTCGCTGCTGTTCACGGGCTTTCTCTAGTTGCGGTGTGCAGGCTTCTCATTGCAGTGGCTTCTCTGTTGAGGAGCACAGGCTCTAGGTGCACGGGCTTCAGTAGTTGTAGTATGTGGGCTCTAGAGCGCAGACTCAGTAGTTGTGGCGCGCCGGCTTAGTTGCTCTGTGGCATGTGCGATCTTCCCGGACCAGGTCTTGAACCTCTGTCCCCTGCATTGGCAGGTGGATTCTTAACCACTGTGCCACCAGGGAAATCCCAAGCATGATTTTTTTTTTCCTTTTTTCTTCATATATCATGTACCTTTCAAAATCAAATGATTCTGTAACTTCAAAGAAAGCTGAAATGTTAAAAATTAGTATCACATGATGGGAAAATGGAGGAAAATATATAATTGAATTTGGATAAAAATATAAAGAGGGAAATAATTCAATATAGTATCTTTGTAACTCCTCCTCTGTAGCCCATTAACAATGTATTTTCCACCAGATTAACAAAGAGGAAGGTGGACCCAATAAGGGAGCTGTAGTCTTGGCTGTGTAGGCTCAGTGCCTAATGAATTCCTAGGTATAGTGAAAACTGTTGGTTGTGGTCCTTGCATCTATTTCTCACTTATCCCTTACTAAAAGGAATCTAATTTTGTTCAGGCGTTCTTGTATGACCCTGGGGAATGTGACCCCTCATTCTGTTCCATCCTCCCATATCCATTGAGATAAATTTCAGGAGTTAGATTATGAATCTTCTAAGCCAAACATGATAATCCTTTTCCCTTGAACAATTACAGGTTTAAGAATAGGCAGGAGATCCAGTAAGGGCCAATGGGAAATAACAGAAAATTAGCTAAGGTTGTCATCAAAAATCTTTCCTTACTCCAAAGAAAGAGGACGTGCATGGTTTCTATCCTTGCTCTGTAAGGCGTCAGAGTGGGCAAGTGACATCTTAAACTACCACAGCTACTTATTCCTAGACTGCAGATTAAGTTAACATAAATAGACAAGCTAGACCCACCCATACCTCCCCAATTTTTTTTTTTTTTTTGGTGGTACGTGGGCCTCTCACTGTTGTAGCATCTCCCGTTGCGGAGCACAGGCTCCAGACTCACAGGCTCAGCGGTCATGGCTCACGGGCCCAGCTGCTCCGTGACATGCGGGATCTTCCCGGACCAGGACATGAACCCGCGTCCCATGCATCAGCAGGCGGACTCTCAACCACTAGGCCACCAGGGAAGCCCCCTCCACCTTTGAAGGTCGTATTTTTCTGAATAATAAGCTTCCTCTTGTTAAACCCAGTTTGAGCTGTGTTTTCTCTCCCTTACAGCTAAAATCAACCTAATTTATTCAGTATATTTTAATAAGCTTGATTATTTTCTACTCCAATAATGCCTGTTTGGCTCTATCACAATAAAAACAATTCTTTAATAACTTGAAGTACATTCTGGATAAAAGTCATTGTATTTGGTAGTAGGCTGAACTAAAAATAAACTGTTATAAAAATATAAATATATATTTATATAGTCAGAAATGGCTGCATGACATGTCTTCAGCTCTTATAAGACAAGTACTGTGTTAGATTTTATAGAATCAGAAATGACCCCAAGACATGTCCTGTGTCCTCAAGGTACCAAAATGAGCAGATAAATATTAAGTATGAAGTGTAATCAATAGACTTGTGTTTAATGTACAGAATACAGAGTGGAAGGCATCATGAAGCATCTAAAACTTATGATAGGGTTTTATAAATTAATTCAGGCAATATTCAAGGGAGGAGACAGAAATAAGAAGTAATCACAATTATTCAGGCAAGATAAAATGAGTTCCTGGACTTTGGTAAGGCAGCAGGTATTGAGAGGTGGGATGGACTTACAGATTGTTTGTGTTGTCTCAGAGAGATGGAAGATATCAAGATGACCTCAAACTTGTATCACTATATGACACATAACACAATTAAATTGAACATGACATATAAGTCAGAGAACAAATTGTGTGTGCAACTGATACTATTTACATTTTATTTGAAAGCCTCTTTAATATATTCAGGTAGAGATGTAGCGTTTAGCAATTAGAACTTGGAGCTAAAAAGATAGATTTCAAAATATCTATGCAGGAATCATTGATATACATGGTTTAAAACTATGAGATTGGATGAGCTCTGAAGAATGCTTGACAAATTTGAAAAGGGAAGGGAAAAACATCAAACTCTCAAAAAATGGATAATTGATGATATGTCAACAAAGCAGATTGGATAAGGAGGACAAATAAGCTATTGGCAGAAAGTTTTTTAGGAAAACCAAGATGGAATTTTTAAAATTTCTTTGGTCGTTTTTGAGAGCCTGCAAATGTGGTTTACTTATGTGGTTTACCACAGTAGGTTAATTCATCTTAAAAATAATATTAAAGATTATTATCCAGCATTGGGGTTTAAAGATTTATAGAAATAGAAATTACTGTTTAAGAAAATTTTTAGATAAAAACCACATGATCATCTCAATAGATGCAGAAAAGGCATTTAATAGGGTTCAGCATCCATTCAAGATAAAAACTCACCAAAGTGGGTGTAGAGGGAACATATCTCAACATGATGGGGGCCATTTGTGACAGGTCCTCAGCCTTTATGATATGCAGTGGTAAAGGGCTGAGAGCCTTTCCACTGGGTTCTAGAATGGGATGGGGATGCCCACTCCCCCCACTTCTATTCAAAATGCTATTGAAAGTCCTAGGCACAGCAATTGGACAGGAGAAGGAAATAAAGGGTATCCAGATTGGAAGGGAAGAGGTAAAATTGTCCTTATGTGCAGATGAAATGATACTCTATATAGAGGGCCCCAAAGACCCCACACAAAAGCTACTGGAACTGGTAAATGGGTTCAGCAGACTGGAGGGATACAGCATTAATGTGCTGGAATCTGTTGCATTTCTTTATACTAACAATGAAATATCAGAGAGAGTAAAAAAGAAATCCTGTTTAAAATCACATCAAAAAGAAAACCAAAAAACCTAGGAATAAACCTAACCAAGGAAGTGAAAGAACTATACACTGAGAACTGTAAAACACTGATAAAGGAAACTAAAGATGATTCAAAGAAATGGAGATATCCCATGCTCTTGGATTGGAGGAATTAATATTGTGAAAATGGCCATACCACCCAAAGTCCTCTACAGATTTAATGTGATCCCTATGAAATTACCCATGACATTTTTCACAGAACTAGAACAAATAATCTTAACACTTACATAGAACCACAAAAGACCCCTAAATGATGAGCAATCCTGAAAAAAAGAACAAAGCTAGAGGCATAACCCTCCCAGACTTCATACAATACTACAAAGCTACAATAATCAAAAAAGCATGGTATTGGCACAAAAACAGTCATATAAATCAATGGAACAGAATAGAGAGCCCAGAAACAAAACCTACGGTCAATTAATTTTGACAAAGGAGGCAAGAATATACAATGGAGAAAAAACAGTCTCTTCATCAAGTGGTGTTAGGAAAGCTGGACAGCCTCATGTAAATCAATGAAATTCAAACACACCCTTATACCATATACAAAAATAAACTCAAAATGGTTTAAAGACCTAACTCTAAGACATGACACCATACAACTCCTAGAAGAGAGCAAAGGCAAAACTTTTTCTGACATAAATTGTAGCAGTATTTTCTTAGATCTCCCAAGGAAAAAGAAATAAAGGCAAAATAAACAAATAAGAGCTAATCAAACTTAAAAGCTTTTGTACAGCAAAGGAAACTATAAACAAAAAGACAACCTATGGACTGGGAGAAAATATCGGGTTGACCAAAAGGTTTGTTTGGGTTTTTCCATGAAATATTACGGAAAATCCCGAACAAACTTTTTGGCCAATCCAATATACGCAAATGTTGTGACTGACAAGGTGTTAATTTCCAAAATATACAAACAGCTCATACTCAATATCAAAAAAGAAAACAACCCAATCAAAAAATGGGCAGAAATTCCCCAGAGAAGATATATGGATGGCCAACGGACATATGAAAAGATGCTCAACATCGCTAATCATTAGAGAAATGCAAATCAGAATACCAATGAGATTCCTCAAAAAGTTATATATAGAGTTACCATATGACCCAGCAATTCAACTTCTAGGTACATACCCACAGAGAATTGAAAACATATGTCCACATAAGAACTTGTACACAGATGTTCATAGCAACACTATTCATAAGAGTGGAAATGTGGAAAGAAACTAAATTCAGTTGACAAATGGACAAACAAAAGGTAATACAGCCACACAATAGAATACTATTCAGACACACACACAAAATACCAATGAGGTTACACACTACTATATACAAAATAGATAAACTACAAGGACCTATTGTATTGCACAGGGAAGTATATTCAATATCTTGTAATAACCTATAATGGAAAAGAATCTGAAAAAAATGGATAACTGAATCACTTTGCTGTACACCTAAAACTAACACAATATTGTAAATCAACTATACTTCAGTAAAAACAAAACAAAACACACAATGAGGTATCACCTCACACCAGTCAGAAGGGCTATTATCAGAAAGTCTACAAATAATAAATGCTGGACAGGGTGTGGAGGAAAGGGGACCCTCCTACACTGTTGGTGGGAATGTAAATTGGTGCAGCTACTATGGAAAAGAGTATGGAGGTTCCTTAAAAACTAAAAATAGAACTACCATATGATCCAGCAATCCCACTTAGGCAAATATCTGAAAAACACTAAACTCTAATTCGAAAAGATACATGCACCCCAATGTTCATAGCAGCACTATTTATAATAGCTGAGACATGCTAGGGACTTAAGTGTCCATCAATAGATGAATGGATTAAAAAGTGTATACACACACATGCACAAACACACACACAATGAAATATTACTCAGCCATAGAAAAGAACGAAATAATGCCATTTGCAGCAACATGAGTGGACCTAGAGAATACCATACTAAGTGAAGTTAAGTCAGATGGAGAAAGACAAATATAACATAATAATGACATCCCTTATATGTGGAATCTAAAAAATAATACAATTGCCCTTATTGACAAAACAAAAACAGACTCACAGGCATAGAAAACAAACTTATGGTTACCAAAGGGGAAAAAGGTGTAGGGATAAATTAGGAGTGTGGGATTAACAGATACACACTACTATATGTAAAATAGATAAACAAGGACCTACCTATAATGGAAAAGAATATGAGAAATATATATATAACTGAATAACTTTGCTGTACACCTAAAACTAACAGAATATTGTAAATCAACTAAACTTCAATTTTTTAAAAAAGGAAGACAAAAGAAGTTTTTTTTGTGAAATGACCATAAGGAGCCCAAATGTGAACAAAGTCAAACATAGGCTGTAGGTTACAACAGAGAATCAAACATAAGCATATAAGTGTGAGGTAAATGATTGTGACAATATCACGAAGAATAACAACACTACTTTTAAAACTATATATCAGTAATAGTATTTAATCCATATAAAAATGTAATATTATCATCCTCCTTTAAAGATGAGAAAAATGAGGCCAAAAGAGTTTACACACTTTACCAATTTTAAACAAAAATTTGTCAACTTGGGATTTATATCCATACACTCAGACTGCCAAGTCCCTATTACTAATCCAGATTGGATATCTGAAAGACAGATTCTAGATTATAGAAAAGTTCTGTATTGAAAGTCCTATTTTACCAATAAAGGCAGAAATTCTAAACACATGAGGGAAGACATAATAAATTCCATAAGCTTCTAAGGACAATGAAATATCAGCAACTCCACTTACAAAGAACAGCATTAGGTTAACACAAAATCATTCTGAAAACATCTTTTTCTTATGAATTCAATCTATTTCATATTTTGTTTTAGGCCTCTATCAAAATAATTCCCTTCTAAATGATGATTGTTGGGAAAACAAACATTAGAAAATATATAGTATGCAACTGCAAAAGGTCACAGCAGTTAGATGGTATTTTTATGGATTAAGCTATAAAAAATTTTCAAAATACCAGATCACCAAGGAAGAACATTACTAACCTCATTCTGAGGAAACAATTTTTAATGCCCTTCTTAAAATTTTGACAAGTATCTACAAATGAGGTTAGAACACTGATACTTACTGAAAGTAGGAAGCATATCCTAACTATATCTTCCCCTGAACTTTTATTTTTTAACATCTTTATTGGAGTAAAATTGCTTTACAATGGTGTGTTAGTTTCTGCTTTATAACAAAGTGAATCAGTTATACATATACATATGTCCCCATATCTCTTCTCTCTTGCGTCTCCCTCCCTCCCACCCTCCCTATCTCACCCCTCTAGGTGGTCACAAAGCACTGAGCTGATCTCCCTGTGCTATGCAGCTGCTTCCCTCTAGCTACCTATTTTACAGTTGGTAGTGTATATATGTCCATGCCACTCTCTCACTTTGTCCCAACTAACACTTCCCCCTCCCCGAATCCTCAAGTCCATTCTCTAGTAGGTCTGTGCCTTTGTTCCTGTCTTGCCCCTAGGTTCTTCATGACCTTTTTTTTTTTTATTCCATACATATGTGTTAGCATACGGTATTTGTTTTTCTCTTTCTGACTTACTTCACTCTGTATAACAGACTCTAGGTCCATCCACCTCACTACAAATAACTCAATTTCGTTTCTTTATATGGCTGAGTAATATTCCATTGTATATATATGCCACATCTCCTTTATCCATTCATCTGCTGATGCGCATTTAGGTTGCTTCCATGTCCTGGCTATTGTAAGTAGAGCTGCAATGAATATTTTGGTACATGACTCTTTTTGAATTATGGTTTTCTCAGGGTATATGCCCAGTAGTGGGATTACTGGGTGGTATGGTACTTCCATTTGTAGTTTTTTAAGGAAACTTCATAATGTTCTCCATAGTGGCTGTATCAATTTACATTCCTACCAACAGTGCAAGAGGGTTCCCTTTTCTCCACACCCTCTCCAGCATTTATTGTTTCTAGATTTTTTGATGATGGCCATTCTGACCGGTGTGAGATATCTCATTGTAGTTTTGATTTGCATTTCTCTAATGATTAATGATGTTGAGTATTCTTTCATGTGTTTGTCAGCAATCTGTATATCTTCTTTGGAGAAATGTCTATTTTGATCTTCTGCCCATTTTTGGATTGGGTTGTTTGTTTTTCTGATATCGAGCTGCTTGTAAATTTTGGAGATTAATCCTTTGTCAGTTGCTTCATTAGCAAATATTTTCTCCCATTCTGAGGGTTGTCTTTTCGTCATGTTTATGGTTTCCTTTGTTGTGCAAAAGCTTTTAAGTTTCATTGGGTCCCATTTGTTTATTTTTGTTTTTATTTCCATTTCTCTAGGAGGTGGGTCAAAAAGGATCTTGCTGTGATTTATGTCATAGAGTGTTCTGCCTATGTTTTCTTCTAAGTGTTGGATAGTGTCTGGCCTTACATTTAGGCCTTTAATCGATTTTGAGTTTATTTTTGTGTATGGTGTTAGGGAGTGTTCTAATTTCATTCTTTTACATTAGCTGTCCAGTTTTCCCAGCACCACTAATTGAAGAGGCTGTCTTTTCTCCACTGTATATTCTTGCCTCCTTTATCAACAATAAGATGACCATATGTGCGTGGGTTTATCTCTGGGCTTTCTATCCTGTTCCATTGATGTATATATTTGTTTTTTTGCCAGTACCATACTGTCTTGATTACTGCAGATTTGTAGTATAGTCTGAAGTCAGGGAGCCTGATTTTTCCAGCTCCGATTTTCTTTCTCAAGATTGCTTTGGCTATTCAGGGTCTTTTGTGTTTCCATACAAATTGTGAAATTTTTTGTTCTAGTTCTGAAAAATCCCAGTGGTAGTTTGATAGGTATCACATTGAATCTGTAGATTGCTTTAGGTAGTATAGTCATTTTCACAATGTTGATTCTTCCAATCCAAGAACATGGTATATCTCTCCATCTATTTGTATCATCTTTAATTTCTTTCAACAGTGTCTTATAATTTTCTGCATACCAGTCTGTTTTCTCCTTAGGTTTATTCCTAGATATTTTATTCTTTTTGTTGCAATGGTAAATGGGAGTGTTCTCTTAATTTCACTTTCAGATTTTTCATCATTATTCATCATTAGTGTATAGGAATGCCAGAGATTTCTGTGCATTAATTTTGTATTCTGCTACTTTACCAAATTCATTGATTAGCTCTAGTAGTTTTCTGGTAGCATCTTTAGGATTCTTCCCTGAACTTTTAGTTCAAACATTTTTTATTCTCTATTTTGAAAATAAACAAGTTATCACATTAAAGGGAACATTAATCACAACACACACATGAGTATTTGTCTATTATTTCAATAACACTACATGCTACATGCTATTTTGCTGAAAACGTCATTTCCAATATCCTTTTGTATACATAATTTAATTATACAAATAATTAAGTGTAGCAATGACAGTTCTAGTTCATTGGCCTTTAGTGTTACTTAAATGGCTTGTATTTCCAGATCAGTGAGTAGAACCGCTAACTCTGCTCTCCTTTGGCCAAGCTGTCCATCAAAGGGAGCAGCACCTCTCTCCTCAAACTCCTTTTACCTTAAACTCTCCATTTTTCTAGGATCATCAAAAGAATGACGTAGGTTCATAACACTCTGATATAGCAGACCATTGTTGTAAAGAAATGAAATTTGTTTCACTTATATAAGACTATGAGGTTACATTTTAAAGGGATTCTGATGTTAAACCTACTATCTTTATTATCATAATATGGGAAGACCCAATTAGTTTGAGGAATAAAGATTATAATAATAATCAAGAATTAATACCAAGTTGAATGACTCCTGATTTTATTAATGAAGGATTAACTTTTAACCTTATAATTTTATAATTCAGTCATACAGTTAAGTCAGTTTTAATCATTAAACTTTAGGAACATGAAGAGTAATTCAGTAGAAAATATACAGATAAATGTACGAGCTTAAACTTGGTCTTAAAAGAGCTGAGTTAAATGAACATGTGTTAGATTGTGTTAGGTTCTCTTCAGGGAGATTAGTTTATTATAGCATTTCAGGTCAAGGTGAGTGGCACTAAATATTCCTGCTTCATTAAGAAAAATGAGATAAGCATCATTGGTAAGAAACAACTCATAACACTTTCAAACACGTGAACTGTACCCAAATTTTAAAAAACCCAACATTGCAAAATTAAAATGTATATTAACTCTGATTAAAGAAGTAATTATTTACATTTTAGACAGTTTTCTCTTATCCTTTTCAAAGAGATCAAGTTTTCCTCAACATATTCTCAGTGATGGTGATTTATGTTGCCAAATAGAAAAGTGTCATAGTATTGATTACTTAGGATAGGGTACTGCAGAAGTGGAAAAGATATACTATATTGTTAAAATTTTAAACATTTACAGAAGGATTTTAACAACTGTTGTTTATTGAAACTTGATACATTATTGTCATTTTAATACATCAAGTATATTTATAGTAACAACACTGAAGGGTGATATTATTATACTCATTTTGCCAATATTGAAACTGAAGCTTTAAATTTAAATATTCAGGTGGTTTTGAACACAGGTATATCTGACTTCACAGTTAGTGTTCTTTGACATATTTGATAATAATTAGTGTAATTTGTCAAACATTTCTAAATGTCCTCTGGGAACACAGGGTTGCACTTTCTGAGTCTCTTGTAACTGAGTTGTTACCAGAGGAATAGTTTTAACCAATATGAGTGAACTGAGGTGTGTCTTTTTGAGGAGTATTTTATTTCCTTATGAGCTCTCCCGAGCCACCTTCCCTTTGCCACAGTGACCTCCAAGGTCCAAAATTGCAGCTTCCTTGTCCACCTGTGTCCCAGACGATGGGCACATGGGGGAGAAAGAGTAAACCTTTGTTATAAGCTACTTAGATGTGAGAAGTGTTTATCACTCCAAAATAGCTAGTCTTTTGAGTGTGATATAACACAGAAGAAACAACAGGCAATAAAAATGGCATATTCCTAAAAAAAGACACAGTTAACTCTGGGTTAGGGGCTTGACCCAGAATATTTAGCCCTTCTACTTACTTTTCTAATCCATTCATAGGAGCCAAAACACACATTTAACATTTTCATTTCAGCTTGCATAGTTGTGGGTGCTGAAATATGTGTGGGCTGGCAAATACCAGGTCAGAGGGCATACAAAATTTTATCTATAGCCACACTAGGAAAAACCATGGCAAAACTGAAACTATTGAATTAAAAAAAAAGAGAGAGAGAGAGAGAAGGGATTCTAGTTGAAAAATTGAGATCAAAAGTCCCACCAAAAACAAAATGCCAGACTAATCCTAATTCTGTCATATTTGCCTAACTCCCTACAGATTATATTCCTTCTTTCTACCTATACTTAATGATCATTATTACCTCAAGTATAAGCACGAAGTATCATCCAAAGCATTCTATTTTTCTACCATTATTTTTATTCCACTCACTTTTTTTTTTCTTTTTTACAAGTCTCCAACATCCCATTCTACACCTTTCTTTGCTTTATGGTGATTGATGTATGTATATATTTACATTTTTTCTATGATATTCATCTTTACATACAAAAATTAAAATCTAACTTTCCCAAAGGAACATGAGTTCAACAATTCTTTCGAGAGAACAGTGGGCTTGGCCTCTTCCTTTCTACCCGGTGCCTCTTGTAGCTTTTATAGCACTGCATATCCTCTATGGCGTTGATTTGAACGTTCTTCTTTTTCCTCCCAACCTCACTATTCATTTTTATACATTTTCATATCAATATTATAAAAACTAAAAATGTTCCTCTCTTCTCGTATCTGGACTTATCATAATTGATTTTCCAATCAAAAAGTTTTTCTTTTTTCCATGCAATGACTAGTTTAAAATTGTCAAGTTTTTTTTCCCCAAGCCTTCAAAATTGTCCCAGTCTGTTTCTCAGTTTTATATAGCAATAAGTTCACTAATACATAAATGCATAAATCTCACTTTCCCTGCAACTGAAATAACTTTTCATTCACTGAAAAAGCATTGTGATTTTCATTCACAGTACCTTTGTTCTGATATTTATATTCCTCTAATAATTCTTCATTGTAGTCTGTAAAACCCTTCCCTATATTTCAAAGTCAGTTTGTCTCACCACTTCTTCTATGATACCTTACTGATTGACTTTGATTACAGTATACTCTACCTCTTTGAGCTATTATAACAGTCAGTTGAATTATTCACAATCATCAGCACCTTGGATATTAGTGATATGTTTGTGTCTCAAAACCCATAAATCAAACTTTTTCAAGTTTATTATGACCTTGATGTGTACAACTCTATGTCTTTCTTACCATGGGTCTGTTTATGTAGTAAGCATTCAGCATATGTATTGTGGAATCAATGAATGAGCTACTGGAGTCCAAGTAGATTAATTTAAAGGGCGATTTGGATTAAATATATTTAACAGCGTGGAACAGTTGGTGCTCAAATGGTCACAAAATTGAGTTATTCATATAATTGAAATTTGTTAAATTGATGTGTAATAAGCTTGGTGAAACTGATTCATAACTTGTTAGGCCCCCTGCTTATTAGGTCAACTGGACAGAACTGACATGCTAATATATGTATTCCCAGTGGAATCTCTCAATCTCTTGAAATTCAATTGAGCTATGACTGATGAAAATGAAGGAAAGAATCAAGGGGGTTATAATTAGATTGCTTTGCATTTTTCAATTATGTTTCCAAAATTCAAAGGCATAAATATTGATGTAAATCTCAGGATCTGACTACACAATGCCAAAAATTAGGAACAAAAAGTGAAACTTTCTCAATTATTCATATTGTTTGTTTCTACTGAATGAACTACCATTGACCTCACCATTATTAAATTAGCTGAATTGAGACATTATAGTTTAAATTAGAATTGTTAAAATTATGTCTTTTTTTTATTAGTTACCTATTTTATACATATTAGTGTATATATGTCAATCCCAATCTCCCAATTCATCCCACCACCACCCACCCCCGCTTTCCCCCCTTGGTGTCCATACATTTGTTCTCTATATGTGTGTCTCTATTTATGCCTTGTATGTTTTATATTTACTCTGCAGAATCTTGTCCTTTAAAAGAAGGACCAAACAAAAACTCCAAATCCTAAATGATAGATGAATTGAATGTGAACATATGGATCAATTATATGAATGCTTGAAAACATTAAACTATTTGATATCTTGTGAGCAAAATATTGATTAAATTTCTCTTTTTAAGCAAATAAAAATCCCTGCTCATGATAGTGTAAGTACACTATAAGTTTATGTCATAAAATTAAAAACAATTTTGATACATGATATAAATCTTTACTTGAAATTAAAAATATAACATTATTTTCTCAAAGATTAAAAAAGCTAAGAATAACCATATATGTGCTTAAAATTGTTTTTGTGTCAACCTTTTAAAATTTTAGTTTTTATTTGTGACTACTTACTCCAGTATTGAGAATACCATCAAAAATTGTTGTCATCAAAGAACAAAACTGATTGCAAAAATAGTCTACTTAGAAGAGTCAGCCGTAACAGTATACCTTTAAAATGATAACTTTCAAACTTGGGACCTTAATTTGATTTTAATTAAATTTAAAGACTCAGGGAAATTAACTTTTTGATATATCTCTCTAAACTTATCAGTATGATTGTTTAATTAAATAGAACATTAATTATGGACATGGAGATTAGTCTAAATTATTATTTGAGAAAGTCAAATATATAACAAAGTTATTGATCTACTAGTTGTGTGTAGACACAAAGACTAATTTCATCCATTAAGCTATTTAGAGCAGTTTCTATTGAAACATCTTGATTTCCTGAGCCTCGTCCTTGAGTGCAGCTGAAACTTATTGTACTATAAAAGCAAAAGTACCTGGAGCAGAAGGTATTTTTAAACACATGTTTTCCCAAAGTAGGCAGCTGCTCGCTGCATGAATTCTTTGAGCACTGCTGTGCTCAGCAGTTAACTTTCTTTACTTGAAGGTACCAGGGCAAGGAAGATAACCTCAACACATTGTTTTTCTATTATTTTTACTATGTTCTTAGTACTATCAAAGGGCTGATATTTGACAGCAAAGAAATTATTAAAAAATACTTTGAATAAATTGAAGTTTCTTTTTTAGGGGAAATATTAACAGCAAATCTTTGTAGTTACTTTAGTGAGTATTTTTCTGAAGAGTAGCAAAATCAGTCTATATTTTCTCTACGGAGAAAAGAAACTTCTGCCTGGAACATTTCCTTTTCTTTGGTCGTTTTACTGCTTGTTTTTAAAAATATTAACTTGTACTTTCATTTTATCCAATAATGCACTGACATTGTAGTACTGAATATAATTAAATTAAAATGAAAATATTTGTATTCTTATCACATACTCTGCCTTTGTACATATGAATGTGTACATATGAATGTGTAAATACATCTATTGCTCATAGAAAATGTTAATAAATGCTAACACTTTTCTTTTAGATATGCTAACCTATTGCCAACTATGATAATTATGCCAGGCTAGAATTATTTGTCATTAATAAATGTATCTATGTATCATGAAAATATGCTTCAGGATTTGTAGCATTTGAGACCTGTATTGATAGGTGTTTATAATTAGAATGATACTCTTTTGAAGTTCAGGTCAAGAAAGTCCTGTATTAGGCTGAGTGAGAAAGCACAGAATTTTTGGATAAACAGAGAAAAACAAGTTCCAAACTGCCAAAGAATCTAACAGTTGACAAAATTACAATTGCCCCCCTCCCCCAGAAAAATAAGAAAATCACTAAATGTTTATTTTCCCCATCTCTAACACTGAGTATAATGCTTTCCTGATAGTCAGACATGAGGGATGTGTGAACACTGATTAAGTGACACAAGCTGCCCTTCCCGAGAGTGCTCCGTGGTGCCTTCCCAGGAAATTGATGTCTTGTGAGTGTTAGGTAGCTAGAATCAATTCAAGAATCTCACTCATCAATTACATCTTTCGCAAACTCTAATCTCAGTGTTCTTTTCCAGTCTTTGAAATGTATTGCGCTGACATGCATACAGCATTCTTTTCAGTTGTCTGTGACTCCCACACTTTTAAATAGCTATAATAAAGTAAATATATATTATTTTTTCAATGGCTAACTTTTACAGACAATGATTTAGTTGAGATTAAAGAAGAGTGTTTACCTTAAGTAGTAGGCAGAACAATTATCCCCAAAGAGGCTCATCATGCCCTAATCCCAGAACCTATGAATGTCACCTTAAATGGTAAAAAGAGACTTTGTAGATGTGATTAAGAATCATGTGATAGGAAGATTATTCTTGATTATCCCCATGGGCCTAGTGTAATCACAAGAGTCTTTATAAGAAGGCATCAGAGGGCCAGAGTCAGAGCTATGAAAATGGAATCAGACATTTAAATGCTGGGCATTGAAGACGGAGGACGAAGCCACAGCCAAGGATACAGGCAGCCTCTCAAAGCTGGAAAAGGCAAGGAAACAGATTCTCCCGTAGAGCTACCAGAAAGGAATGCAGTCCTGTGGGCACCTTTATCTTAGCCCAGTAAGACCCATTTCAGACTTCTGACTTCCAGAACTATAAGATAATAAATTTGTGTTGTTAAGTCACCAAGTTTTTAGTAGTATATTATAGCAGCAGTAGGCAAGTAATGGACCTTATGCAGAACATTTTACGTGGAAAGCAGAAATTACAAGAAAATTCACTGAAAGAATTCCCAGTGACACCGTATGGGATGACAAACTCAGAAATGAGTTAAATTATAATCCTTATCAAGTAAATATTTATTTATTCCAGTATTTCTATATTCTCACTTATCTCAACAATTGTGTCCATTAGAGTATTTGAGAGTGGGAACATCTGAGCTTTCCTTAACTGACCTTATCCAAGAATTCACAAAAAGCACACTACAGATTTACTTTTATGTTTAAGTTTATGAATGACACAGCAAGCTAAACTTGTTACACAATATACAAGCATTCCAAGATATTTTCCATAAATATTCTTATAACTTATTATAACCTCACTGCAATATATAGGTATAGCATGTCCATTTATAAATATCATATATGTCCTGTCTCATTTAAGTCTAAAGATCTTTAATTTGTGTACTTTTTCCAAATCTAAGAAGTGAGGAAGATATTCTCAATGTGACAAAGATTGTCAATCTACACAATAGTCTATATTTCTAAGAGATCATCTCTTAGAAACATAAATGGAAATGGCATAATATTCCCAGAACACTAATGACTCTGTAATCATGCTAATAAAGACCTAATTTATACTCTTTTCACCTTTGGTCCTTTGTAATCAGTACTAGAAAAAATATTTAAGTAAAAGAAACTTTTAGACAATAGGCTTCCATTTCATAATATTGTGTTCTTTATAAGCTAACTGATTTTCATGTTTAAATCTTTCAGAGCTACTTTATTCTGTTACCAATTGTTCATGCTATTTTGATTTCAAGCACAATGTCTCTTCCAATATCCAATAACTACTGGAAAAATATCAACTCATTTATTACCTTTAATAACCATTAACTTTTATTTTAATTAAGTAAAGTAAAACCTTTCTTCAAAACTAGTTGTTTTAATTTAGAGCTGATATAAAGCAGATAAATATATCATTAGGCAATTATTACCAAGTGATCTGAATAACTGGTGATTATAAAATCAGGAAAGGTAATCATTAGTGTCCTATAGCTGTGGAATTTGTTTCCAAATTGAACAAAAGTTATTGACTTAATATAAATTTATTATCTTACAGTTTTATAGGTTAGCAGTATGATGTGGGCTAAAAATCAAGATGTCTTTTCTGAAGGCTCTAGAGGATAATCTCTTTCCCTGTCTTTTCCAGCATCTAGAGGTTGTCCACATTCCTTGGCTTGTAGTCTCATTGCTCCATCTACAAAGTGACCAACAGTGCATCTCCCTGACCATTTTTCAATACTCACATCTTCAGAATCTAGCCAGGAAGGTTTCAATTTTAAGAATCCATATAGTTAGGTTGGGCCCTATTTGATCATCCAGGATAATCTCTGCATCTCAAGGTCCTGAACTTAATCTTACCTACAAAGTCCCTTTTGCCATATACGGTAACATATTCACAAATTCTAGGGATTAGGATGTGGATATTTTGGGAGTCCCTATACTATTCTGCCTACCACAGTAATCTTTTAAAGCATTTCATTTTTTTCCTTCAGTAGTGACTTGAGAAAATTAAGATAAGAGATAAAGGAAACAAATTTGACTGCTGACAAAATGACTTTGGTAGAATATTAGCTATTCTTAAAAAGATAATTGTCAATTTCTAGGTTTTTTTAAAAACCCAAACCAACCACCAAAATGAGAAGAAAATAAAGACTTAAAAGAAATTATGTAGAGAGAGGAGTTAGGGCTTTTAGCAAAATCTAAAAACAATATGAAACAATTCGGTTGTACAATCTATTCAAAAAGCTGAGACACTGTCTTAAGCAGAATTTATACAAGTGCAATTTTCAGAACATGGAATGTGGTAACTTAACAAATTTCTGAGCTGGCCAGATGAGAACAGAAGCATTGATAAATTAGGATGTGTCAAGAAGAGAGTGATTGGAATGAGAAGTAAAATGAAATTATGCTGGATGAGGAGCAGTTAACACAACTACAAGTGGTAAACCAGGATTAATACAAACATAGTGGTTCTGACACATCAGAAGTACCATGAAAGAAATGAGTGCTTAATGAGAGGCTTTTCTTTTGCCACTTCAATTTTCTCATTTGATTGCTGTAATCTTACTCTATTTTTATATTTGTATAAAAACCTCTAAATATTTTTCAAATAAAGTAGAGGCATAGGTAAAGTAAACTCCCAGGCATAAACTATGAGAAATGAATTTAGATGCAATAGTTATCTGGACAATACTATTTTACAAGAAACTAACATTCTTGACAGATAATTGAATTACACAGCTCTAAAATTCATTAGTATTCTGATTTATGATAAATTGAGCTATAAAGCTGATGAATTTGTTAAAGGACATTTATCATATCAACATTGTTTATCTCAGTAACTTTCAGTTTATCATAATAACAAGGGTTGAGAGATTAATAAAAATATAGGACCCCCAGTAAAATTTGAGTTTGAGATAAAGAAAAAGATTTTAGTTTATGCATATTCCATACAATATTTGTTTTTTATCTGAAATTCAAAATAATTCCTGTATTTATCTGGTAATCCTAATTGATTAGGAAACTACAACCATAAAAAAAAACATCATTACATGTAAGAAAGACCATTCCAAACTTCAAGATTTACTTCAATGAGAAATAACTTGTGAATCAAGTAAGCTTGATGATTGTTCATTTTTCATTAGTCTTTGCTTTCTAAGTATGTTTCAAATTTATTTTTCACTTTTTATCTTCATTCTATACTTGTGGATGGCTTTTGATATATTATTATTTAATAAAAGGAAATTGAAGAACTTAGAAATATACAAAAAGAATTTGATTTCCATGCAAAAGTTGTTCTGATAAAAACATATTAATCTGAAAGAAGACACGTCAAAGAAGCCAAGGTTGTACTATTTAGTAAATGCATAATGATGTTATATCCAAGTTTTCCTCACTTGAAATTCAACACAATTCTCATCTTTTCATATTCCAAGAGTTTGGGATCTGACTGCCATTTTGGAATATTATAAAAATTGCTTCATTAATCACTGTGTCCAAAGAGGGAAGAATCCTGTCTTAACACAGAATAACAGTCTAGACTTTAGAGGTATAACACACAATCTCATGTTAAAATAAAAGAATGAAAACTTATAAAACAGATTATTTATGAAGCATTATTTCTATTATGGCACGCATGTAAACCTGGAGAGTGTTAAATTACACTGGAACTGGCATTTACAGCAACATAAATAGATCTTGAGGATGTTATGCTAAGTGAAATAAGTCAGAGGGAGAAACACAAACTCTGTATGTTCTCACTCATATGTGGAATCAAAGAAAGCTGAACTCACAGAAATACAGAGTATAATGGTCATTGCTAAGGACCAGGGTGTGGGGGAAATCAGGAGCTGTTGGTCAAAGGGTACCAATGTCCAGCTATAAGATGAATAAATTCTGCAGACCTAATGTTCAGCATGGTGACTATAATTAACAATACTGTATTATGTACTTGAAAGTTGTTATGAGAGTAGATCTTAAACATTCCCACCAAAAGAGAAAAATGGTAATTATGTGAGGAGATGGCGGTGTTAACTAACTTTACTGTGGTGATCATTTTGGAAGACATACATGTAACATCACCACATTATAAGCCTTAAAACTTACATATGTTGTATGTCAATAATATCTCAAAGCTGAAACAAATTTTAAATAAGTAACACTGGAAAGTTTCTCTGGTGATGTGAAAGAAATTGTCAATACTTTTGACATATGGGGAAAGAAATGAGTTTCAGAAATGGTAAACTTCAACTTGGTAAAAGAAATGTGTGTGAATAGTAGCCAGAGACCCATCATAAAGAAAACTGTCTAGAAGTTTTGATGGTGTGCAGGACAGACTCTGAAAACTAGTTAAACATTTTTGACAAAAGATCTAACAGAGTTTTATGAATGAAGCAGCAACTCAGGCCCAAAGTCATGCTAAAATATTGCTTTCCTGCCATTTGAATTTAAATATAGTACCTTAATATTATCTGCTCTGAGTTGCCTTATTTTTGCACGCTCACTGATTCAGATATCCAAGGTTTCCATGGTCTCCTTTATATACTTCTATTATAATTCACTGAACAGTGGATTTTAGTTTTAGGTGACTTGCCTCTTGTTGGCTTTTGTGTTATTGCTGTTAAGCTCCAGATAAAGTCTCCTTCTGACTATTCTTAAAATAAGCTGGATAGATGATAGATAATAAACATTATACCAATTCTACAGTCTTTTTGAACAAATAGGTTTTAATGATTAGGCTGAAATACAATTGGTACTTGCCTTGAGACTAACAGTTTAGGAAAGATAAACTTTAAGACAACCCAGAATGACTTTCCTGGTGGTGCAGTGGTTAAGAATCTGCCTGCCAATGCAGGGGACATGGGTTTGAGCCCTGGTCCAGGAAGATCCCACATGCTGCGGAGCAAATAACCCATGCACCACAACTACTGAGCCTGTGCTCCAGAGCCTGTGAGCCACAACTACTGAGCCCATGTGCCACAACTACTGAAGCCCATGTGTCTAGAGCCTATGCTCTGCAGCAAGCCACCACAATGAGAAGCACGTGCAATGCAACAAAGGGTAGACGCCCAATCCTCACAACTAGAGAAAACCCATGCACAACAGTGAAGATCCAACGCAGCCATAAATTAATTAATTAATTTAATTTAATAAAAAAAAGACAACCCAGAATGAAAGATGATACATTTCACTTAGAAATCTGCAAATTTTAAATTCTATGATATGTTATTGAATATATATTTCATGTAACAATTGCAGTTTTTAGAGAGCTGTTAATTTTCAAAGTAATTTCAATACAGTAAAATATATTTAACATCAATGAAGTGACATTGACAATCAACTAGCAAGGATTCAGAAGTTATTTTAGAAATTTATGGGGATCCACACTGGTCATTTGCAGTACATGTATCTGTTATTTAGTTCCAAATCTGTGACCTTTGGCAAGCTTCTGGATTTATTTATGATAATAACACTGACAATAATCAGACCTATATACATGCCAAACATTGTTCTATATGTGGTATATAGGTTAATATTTGACAGCACTATAAATATGCTATAATCATCACCATTTTTGAGATGAGAAAACAGAAGGTAAAATCACAATTTCGGTGTTTTACACTGAGTATAATGGTGAAGACACGTTTCAAACCTAGCCTCTCTGGTTCCTTGCACCAAGTAATTTCTGATATCCATTAATGTCTGAGATTCTGTTTTATATGTATTTATCATGTTATTATAAAACTGAACTTGAGAAGGATGTACTTACTAATACTCTAGGTACAGCAATCTCTAAGTCCTTGCATGTAGCCTCAATACAGGGAAGTCAAACAGGCACATTCCTGGCCATTCAGTAGTTGTAGATCAATATTTTTTAGCAACTATATTGTTACTACTCTTGTGGAAATAAATATAATTGTTGGCAGTGATGTACATTGGATTAAGTGATTCCCAGCAATGTGGTTTCCCTGTGTCTTTCCAGTTCAATGACAATATAATAAAATGAATACTAAATTTGTTAAAACTAATAGCAATGGAGTTTTATAATTTTCATATAAAACATAAATTAATTAAACAACAATGAGAGAGCAGCAAACAAACAGCAGCAAATAACAGCAAAGAGAGAGGGATAGAGAAAAAATAGAGGAAGAAGAAAGGAAGGGAGACAGGGGAGAAAAGAACCAGAGAGGATTAAAAGTTGTAATATGGTAATTCTACCTACTGATTAACTTACTGGGTAAATGCCATAAATGAAGACCACCATGTCTGCCACCAGCCTCAGTTCTTGAGCACTTCACATAGTGAGAGAATCTAGCCTCATGGAGTGTGAATTTCATTTTTGACATTAGTGTGTATGTTACACAAGATGGTTTCAATTACTTTATCTGGAGCTTAAATAAAAAGAATTTGTTTCAAAATGGAAGAGAAAAAAATTTGATCAAAAGTTTTGAGAAACCATATGTTGGATTACAATATAGTGTCTAAATATGGCCATGTACATGTTGAGGGAAAAGATGAAATTAAATTTAAACACACTTACAATTTTGTCTGGAAGTTTTCATCCAAATAGCATTTCTCACTAATCTCTCTTTGCCAAACTGCTTTTGGAATATCATAAAAATTCCTCTTTCTTACTAACAAAAAATTACTTCCTAAGTTCAATTCACAAACCACAAATTACACCAAGATAAACAGTCAACAAGATTCAGCTTTTCTTAGCCAGATGACTGTCTGAGATCAGATAAATTTCAAATTTCTAGAAATCATATGATAAGCGATAAAGAAAACCACTAAAATTTACTTTGCAGAAAATTTGAGTCTCATTTACATTAACAACTGTGTAGGATTTGAGGCCATTCCCTACTCCAAACCAACAAGTTATTCTGCCAAGCCTTCATAGAAGACATGAGACTCTTGATCAAAAGCAAGGAACTTAATCATTCATGGATCAGCAGGCAGCATGAGCTTCACATTCACATTAGTTCCTTTTATCTCTCCCCTCTGAGTCCCACAGGGAGGTCGAGGATGGGCCCAGATGGATGATGCACAATCAAGAGCTGTGTCATGACTGAGCAAGGCCAGTTTTAGAACCCCCCAATAGTATATGGAGGGATGCTAGCAAACCTGCCCAACTATCCTAAAATGATATCATATTGATTATTCTGCTCAAGAAAGAATTTTGAACTCTGCCCTCAAGTAGGAGACACTATCTCTAAATTTCTAGGCTGCTTAATATCCTTGAAAAAATAGTATAAAGCAGAACCTGATAAAAGATGTGCAGAAGTGTGAGACTCATGGAGAATTCTTTCCCAACAATATGCTCACATCAAAATACTTTGGGGAGAATAAAGTTTTCTTAATAAGAGAGTCATTACAGACTAGAAGAAAATATTTGCAAATGATCTGACTGACAAGGGCCTAATTTCCGAAATCTACAAAGAGTTCATACAGCACAATAACAAAAAAAAAACCCAACCCAATCAAAAAATGGGCAGAGGACCTAAATAGACATTTCTCCAAAGAAGACATATAGGTGGACAATAGATACATGAAAAAATGCTCAACATCGCTAATTATTAGAGAAATGCAAATCAAACTACAATGAAGGTATGACTTCACACTGGTCAGAATGGCCATCATTAAAAACTCTGGCCACAGCAATCAGAGTAGAAAAAGAAATAAAAGTAATCCAAATTGGCAAAGAAGAAACAAAATTGTCACTGTTTGCAGATGACATGATATGATACATAAAAAATCCTAGAGCTCATCAATGAATTTGGTAAAATTACAGGATACAAGATTAATACGCAGAAATATGTTGCATTTCTATACACTAACAACAAAAGATCAGAAAGAGAAATCAGGAAACAATCCCATTTGCCATCCCATCAAAAAAGAGTAAAAACCTAGTAATAAAACTACCTAAGGGCTTCCCTGGTGGCGCAGAGAGTCTGCCTGCCGATGCAGGGGACACGGATTCGTGCCCCGGTCCAGGAAGATCCCACATGCCGAGAAGCGGCTGGGCCCGTGAGCCATGGCTGCTGAACCTGCGTGTCCGTAGCCTGTGCTCCACAACGGGAGAGGCCACAACAGTGAGAGGCCTGCGTACCGCCAAAACAAAAACAAACTACCTAAGAAGGCAAAACACCTCTATTCTGAAAACTGTAAGATGCTGATGAAAGAAACTGAAGATGACAAAAATAGATGGAAAGATGTATCATTTTCTTGCATTGGAAGAATCAATATTGTTAAAATGATATACTACCCAAGGCAATCTACAGATTCAATGTAATCCCTATCAAATTGCCAGTGGCATCTTTCACTGAAATAGAACAAAAATTTTAAGATTTACATGGAAACACAGAAGATCCAAAATAGCAATCTTGAAAAAGCAAAATGGAGCCAGAAGAATCAGGCTCCCTGACTTCAAACTATACTATAAAGCTACAGTCATCAAAAGAGTATGGTGCTAGCACAAAAACAGATATATAGATCAATGTAACAGGATAGAAAGCCCAGAAATAAACTCACGCACCTATGGTCAATTAGTCTACCACAGAGGAGGCAAGACTATACAATGGACAAAAGACAGTCTCCTCAATAAGTGGTGATGGGAAAACTGGACAGCTACATGTAAAAGCATGAAATTAGAACATTCTCTAACACCATACACAAAAATGAACTCAAAATCGATTAAAGACCTAAATATAAGACTGGATACTGTAAAATTTCTAGGGGAAAACAAAGGCAGAACACTCTTTGGCATAAACGGTAGCAATATCTTTTTGGATCCGTCTTCTAGAGTAATGGAAGTAAAAACAAAAGCAAACAAATGGAACCTCATTAAACTTAAAACATTTTGCATAGCAAAGGAAACCATAAACCAAACGAAAAGACAACCTACAGGCTGGGAAAAAATACTCACAAACGACCTAACCTACAAGGGATTAATTTCATAAATATACAAACAGCTCAATATCAAAAAACGAAACATCTCAATTAAAAAATGGACAGAAGATCTAAATAGACATTTCTCCAAAGAAGAGATCCAAATGGCCAACAGGAACATGAAAAAATGCTCAACATCATTAACTATTAAAGAAATGCAAATAAAAAATACTATGAGGTATCACCTCACACCAGTCAGCATGGCCATCATCAAAAGTCTACACATAAATGATGGAGAGGGTGTGGAAAAAAAGGAACCCTCCTACATAGTTGGTGGGAGTGTAAACTGGTACAGCCACTAGGAGAACAGTATGGAGGATCCTTGGAAAACTAAAGTTGCCATATGATCCAGCAATCCCACTCCTGGGCATATATCTGGAGGAAACTGTAATTCAAAAAGATACATGCACCCCAATGTTCACTGCAGCACTATTTACAATACACACACATATATACGTATACACACAATAGAATACTACTCAGGCATGAAAAAGAATAAAATAATGCCCATAACATTGTAGATCAACTATACTTCACAAAATTTTAAAAAATTAAAAAATAAAATTTGCTGCCATTTGCAGCAAAGGGGTTGACCTAGAGATCATACTGAGTGAAGTAAGCCAGAAAGATAAGACAAATACCATATGATATCACTTATATGTGGAATCTAAAATATGATACAAATGAACTTATTTACAAAACAGAAAAAGACTCACAGACATAAAAACTTACGGTTATCAAAGGGGAAAGGTGTGGGCTTCCCTGGTGGCGCAGTGGTTGAGAGTCTGCCTGCCAATGCAGGGGACACGGGTTCGCGCCCCGGTCCGGGAGGATCCCACATGCCGCGGAGTGGTTGGGACCGTGGGCCATGGCCGCTGGGCCTGTGCGTCCGGAGCCTGTGCTCCACAGCGGGAGAGGCCGCAGCAGTGAGAGGCCCGCGTACAGAAAAAAAAAAAAAAAGGGGAAAGTTGAGTGGAGGGATAAATTAGGAGTTTGGGATTAACATATACACACGACTATATATAAAAGATAACCAACAAAGTCCTACTGTACAGCACAGATATTCAGTATCTTGTAATAAACTATAATGGAAAAGAATATTATATATATATATATATAACTGAATCACTTTGCTGTACACCAGAAACTATCACATTATAAATCAACTATATGTCATTAAAAAAAGAAAATCCTTGTTTATAAACCAAGTATTAGTTAACTCATCATATTCTGTGTATCACTGTGTATGTCAGGGAGTATAAAATCAAACATAAGTGATAATGGCCATGGCTCAGGAGCCTAGCTGCTCCACGGCATGTGGGATCTTCCCGGACCAGGGCACAAACCCGTATCCCCTGCATTGGCAGGTGGACTCTCAACCACTGCGCCACCAGGGAAGCCCAAGAATTTTACTAATTTTGATCACAGATTATTTTCACTTTACTCACTGAGTGTTAGCCTAAGATGTTTTCCCTTTCTTCTCATTTAATTTTCAAAACGGCTGAGAGCTATGAATTGTCATTATTATTGTTACTGTGTTACATATAAGACAAAGGAGGTCCATAGGCAGCTAAGTAAGTTTGCCAAGGTAACACAGCTAAAAGGTTTGTGTTAAAATGTACAATGGTGTTTTACGAAAACCATTACCAAAAGATGACAGTTCCTTACTTTACCATAGATGTGAAGACTTCAAGATAAATATTTACTTTTTTCCCACAAATTTTTTTTCCTGAATTTTTCAATTCAGATCAAACTTAGAGAATATAGTCCCCTTCTTTGAAGAAAACTCACAAAGTACAATGGGAAGAATTAACGTCTTAGAAGATGGCACCATGCCAAAAGAATACCATTTCCATTATTTATTATCACTATAATCATGGTAAGGACTTAATTTTTCTGAGTCACTTTCTCTGTATTAGTAAAATAGGGATAATATTATTTACCACAGAGCCTTTTTCTTCAGACTAAGTCTGATAGAATATGTAAATATAACTGCACATAATAGGTGTTCATTAAATTGGAGTGATAATGTTCATATTCTGAGTAAACTATTTCAGCTTTTCTCTTCAGTTTTAAAGCTAATAGGTGTAAGGATTCTGAATTGTTTTAGGAAATTAGAAGACAGAATTAGGAAACAATTTTGCAGATAAAAGAACTTTTCCATTAATTTTTTTACATCATAAATCACTTAAAAATAAATAATTCAAGACCTTTTGGTTATTAACATGTTGGTTAATGTTCTACCTCAAATACACAATTTTAGTTAAGCAAAATATTACAATATGTCAGTTGTTTGGGTATTTTGTGTGACATGGTAACTCATCTATATCAAATTATAATTTTACAGTCACCTTACAACTGCTTGCAAAAACTGAAGAATGATGTAAAATTCTCTAGAAACACATTCTAAGTAGGTCTTAAAATTATTCTCACTCAATTCGCTATATGAAGCTGGTTTTCCATTAGGCATATATTTTCCTTTGAATTCTTGTTTCACATTTTATGCTTTTATAGTTATTTTGCATATTTTAAATTTGTAGCAAGTGCATTTTCATGAAAATATTACTATTATCTTTTGAATTGGTAAAGGTGAATATATTTTAATTGTATCATTGAAATAGAATAACTACATTCCTAAATTAATATGTGTTGCCATAAATGTCACATAAAATGGATTTAATATATCATTATGATATAGTAATCAAATATTCACAGTTCCCTTTTCTCCACTACACAAGTGTTAGTAGTATTCTTACTATATATGAGTAAGAACTGTAGACCACCTGCAACCTGAAGACCAAATCTGGCCCACCACCTGCTTTTGCAAATTAAGTTTTATTGGAACACAGTCAAACACATTCATTTACATATTGTCAATATATACTTTCTCATTTCAATGGCAGAATAGGGTATTTATGGCAGAGAGCATGTGTCTCTCTCAAAGCCTAAAATATTTACTGTCTGGTGTTTACCAAAAATGTTTGTTGGCCCTTGCATAACACAGTTGCATTATGTACTGTTTGCAAAAACACAGAAGTAACTTATCTTCACATTATTTTTGTTAAATATGCCAATGATATTGAAGTATATAGGCTAAAGCATGAATGATTCTCGCTCATTATCCCTCACCATTGCTCCCCCCACCTCAGAGTAACCCCTTAATTTTAGTGTTTAACCATTTAGACCATTTTATTTTTAATTACCCAAAGTGTACTTTTATATTTAAACATCTGAGATTCCATAGAAAAATGGGAAAATACACACAAAAATTTAACACCCTTGTTTTGAATACCATCTAATTTACACACATACCCATCCTATCCTTTTGTCTCCTATAGGTAACCACCATTATCAGTTTGAAATGAGTCCTTTCAGACTATTTTGAATACACTTATAGAATTATTTTTACCTATAGAAATATGTACTTGTATTGTGCATGTGTGTATTTGAGTCAAATGCATCTTCATAACAGAACACATTTGTTTGCCCAGGTGATGGATTTGAAAAATAAACAAAAACAATATTTGCAACAGGAAATCTTTTTTCACAAATTACCCATGCTCCAGGCTGGAAAGAGAATACCGAGTGGAAGCAGTGAAGGAAAGAGGCTCTAGACCCAGGAAAGTGAGATAGTAGGACCCTGAGGGCTTTGTGGAGAGGAATGGAGACACTGTCATGATATGCCCAGTCCTTAGATCTATAAGTCCATTCGCAGTGGCTGGGAGCCAGATCAGCTCCCATGTGGACCCCTATTCATGACAACACTTAAACTTTCTGAATCTGAGAAGCATCCTGGATTGTCTTACCAGTTGGCTTCAGGTTCAAAGCTGATCACCCACCAGCAGCTGAATGTTTAAGATACTCAGCTATGCCCTAAGACCTGAACCCCCTTCCAACTACTCCATGTATTAAACAGTCTTTCCATCACCAAGGACATGTATAAGTCCCTCAAGAAAGGGAATGGGTTCATAGACATCTACCATTACACTCAGAATAGTGCTTCCAATTCTCAACTAATGATTAAGTCCTCCAAAATCTGGAAGGACAATCCCCAGGTATATCTGTACTACCCAAACAGTATTTGGGTCAAGTTGATTGGCACTAGCTGAAGATTTTTCCCTGAACTGGCACAGGGATAAACCATACACTTGTTATACAAGTTGAGGAAACTGGATATAATCCTGAAAGCAACTGGCAGCACTTGTTGTGTTTTAAACAAGAGAGACTAGAATTTTTTTTAAATTAATTTTAGGACTATCACTCTGATTGTAGTGTGGAAATGGAGATAGCAAGTAAGGTTAGGACACAGTCTAAGTAGTAGAAAGACCTGGGGGAAAAGCTGTTAAAATTGCATTGACATATGTGATCTTGAGCAAGTTACTTAACTGCTTGGAACTTACTTTATAAAACGAAAATAATAATTGACACACAATTATGTTGTGAGGTTTCAACTGTATTGTTCCTATGACCATCTGACATTGTGCAACCACATAATATAAGCTTCTCCCACCAAAATGTTAGTTTCCTAACGGTAGGGAGTGCATCTAAGCACATAGTAAGCACTTAAATTCTTCAATAAACGATGAATATCTATATGTGTGATATTAATTAATGTGTAAGTAATACTGTTTAAAATAGGCTCAGTTACTATGAGCTTCTAAAATTTACAAAAATGTTTATTTCTTTATAAAGTTGATCCTCGAACAACATGGATTTGAACTTCATGGTGCCACTTTACATGATTTTTTTCAACAGCAAATACTATAATACTACATAATTCACAGTTGGTTGAAACCACAAATACAGAACCACAAATACAAAAGAAGAGTGGATAGATACTGAAGAACTGTGGATACCAAGGGCAGACAATAAATTATAAACAGATTTTGGACTATGCAGAGGGCTGGCGCTCCTAACCCCACATTGTTCAAGGGACTATAGTATTTAATGGCTTTTAATAAGAATGTATAATCTAGAATACATACTTGTTTATAATTAAAGAATATATGAGGAAGATTGTAAAATTTTAGGGACTCTTCTTGGATGCTTAAATATATCATGAGCACAGGCCTAAGAAATGGGAAGATGCATAGATAGAAAGAATTTATTCACTGATAAATGTAACTCCCAAAATATCAATGTGCTGAAGGTTGTAATTACTTAATTCTGATATTTAGCAATTAGTCAGTATTCCAATATGACTTAATTTTTCATGTGCTTAAATAATTAATGACTTTACGGTCATCCCCTAAGTTATCTTGTTGTAATGCTCAATCTTTCAAGCTTGGATGAAAACTTCCTTTTGGAGAAAAGAACTCTTAATTCAGAACTTTGGGAGTATTATTTGTTATATCTATTATTTGAAAAGGTAAATTTTCAAGAGTATATTCTTTAAATAGATTTTAAATAAAGTATGACTGCATCTATAAAGGAAACACAATGAAATGCTTTGACAATTTAATCCAAAACTCATTTTTTCAGACGGACCATAACTTTAGAAATAGCAGTTCATTAGCAATATCTATGGCTGTATCTTCAAAGAAATTTCCCATATGTAGCATGATATTAATTTCCAAGGATAGAAATTTCTTAAGTCTAAACTATAGGGTACCTCTTTGAAACAGTGAATATGTATTCAATTTAATAAAATAGACTTGTGCACTAGTGGTGTGAAAGTATTTTATTCTATGCAAGTAAAATATTCTTTCAAATACTAAACAAACCACACATATATTTTAATAGAAAAAAAATTCCTTAAAATATTCAGTCTCTAGTTACCGTTTGTATGCTTTTTAATAAGGACCCAACACGGTGGTTAAAAGTACAAGTATACTCAGGGATCAAAGGCATTTATTAATCTCTGTGCTCACAGCTAAGATGATAATAAAAGTACTTTTTCATAAAATTATTAGAAAGAAAATAAGTTTGTATATATGGTCCTTAATAGTGTCATATATGTGCATAACTTTAAGAATAACCTATGATTATTATTAATGGTTTATATAATATAGTCAATTATATCACTGACAGTTTCACAAATTCAGTAATAAAGCTAAGGAAAGAGTACATGAAAACAATGTATTTTAATGTCATGTGCCATGAAAATTAAGGAGACATCCTATGGCAGACAAATGTACATGCTAATCATTATCAGCATACTCATTAAAGCTTCAAATATTTCAGCTACATCACTGTGAAAGAAGATCAGTTTGACCCCGTAAGACATTTTGATTCAAACAGTGTCGGATGATGGCTTTTCCATTCCAGCTGTGGTGTAGCTATTAAGCTGTTTGGCATAACGGAATTTATGGTGGAGATTTTTAATGGGAAAACAGTAGATAATTGCATGTTTGGTTTTTTCTTACTCATTTCAACTAAACTCCTCTCTTCTGTTCAGTACTAGTGTACAATCAATTTACTGACCAAAATGACACTGATAATCAAGCAGATTAAATATTGTGTTGAAATAGGATTCACTAGTACAAGTCCTGAATGTTATACCTTATTGTTCTGAACATGCACTCCAAAACTTTTAACTGAAGATATAAGAAAAACTCTTTCAAACTGGCTTTCACTACACAGAAATTCAGAGCTGAGGTGTGTTCAGAGTTGGTAATTCAGTAGCACAATGACAACATCGAGGACGCTGGTTATTTTTCACCCTATTTTGTTGTCAAGGTGACAGCTTTGCCCTCAGCCTGGCTCCTGTCATAGACATAATGATTGCTGAAGTCATGTCAAGACACAATAACTATCTGAGGCATAAAGGGAACTAGTTTTTCTATGCCTCTCCTTAAAAAAAAGAAAAGAAAAGAAATATGACCAGAAATACCAGCAGACCTCTCCATATATCTCACTGGCCAGAAGAAGATCTATGCTAACCCCTGAACCAATAACTAGCGAAGGGAATGGAAACCTCTTTGCCTTAGAACCAACCAAGCCTTACATCCCAACAAAAGAATGGAGTCACTTTTCCCTAAGACACATGATGAAAGGATGAACGTATTAATAAAAAGGGGATTATGTTACTAAAAAGAAAAGGGGAATGACGTTTGTTGGACAACAGTATCTGCTTAAATAATCAGGAACATCTTTTTCTTCCAAAATCATAAACTACATTGTACATCATCAACTTCATATTTGATTAGTTACAGATGAAGAATGCTAGACTTTGCTAAAGTATTTTGTAATATAATCTGTCAAATTGATATAATAGAATTAGGTAAATTTCAGATTAATGCATTAATTATTTAATTCATTCTCCATTTATTTCTTGGTAGAAAATGATAATTATAAACCATATCTGAGTTAGGTATTAAATGTAACTTTGTAAACAAAACACATATGGTAGATATATGATGCTAATAAGCTTAGAGTGATAGGCCAAGCATTAATATACAATAGATATAAAATTAGAGAATATAAACGATAAGATGGGAAATTACAGGCTACTATGAGACAGTAAAATCTGAGGGGTAGAGGAGATATGTTAGATTGTGGAATCTGAGGGATTTCAGGGGGTCTCAAATGAGAAAATGACATTTAAGTTGAGTCGTGAAAGATGAGTGGGTATTGACATTCTTTCCTTGAGCTAATTTTATTCAGCTTCCCCTGAACTTTACAAACAGGCCCAGTTTGTTTTCTCTGTGTTGTCCAATCTTAGCCAGACTCCTGATAGGTCAGTTTAGCCAGAATTCCCCTCATCCCTGATGTCTCCTCTTACTCTTATTTTCCATCCACTGATCTCCACACTGCTCCTTGGTTATAAATCCCCTCTTGCCCCCACTTGATTCAGAGTTGAGCCCAATCTCTACTCAAAATTCCATGCAGTGGTCCCTACACCTGTGCTGATTGCCCTTCCCTTGAATAAAGTCTGTCTTATTGTGCTTTAACAGTACTGTTGAATACATTTTTTCTTTAACAGTGTTCACTGTGTAAAGAATTGGTGGGAGGGGGCACCAGCCCTGAAAGAGACCACTCTCTGCAAAGAACCTTAAGGAAGAATGAACTTTTACGAGTACAGAACCAATCATTTTAAAAAATGAAAACTTCAAAGTAATAATCAGAAAACACAGTTTAAACCTTAAGTCCCTTTTAATTTTAAATTTAATCTATTAAATCTTGTTTGTAACACAATACATTTTATATGTAATGAATGCTATTTTTAAAAATGTGTAACCAATTTTCCTTTTAGCTGGGGAAGCAAATTTATGGAAATTGAAATTTACAAATAGAAATTATTTGAAGTCTTGTAACTTCAGTAAAATATGCATTTTAACTAGTATTCAAAGGATGCTTTTATATTCATATTAATATAGCATAAGTGAATCTAGAATTATCAAATGAATGGGATTTATAATAACACTACTTTGATATTATTCATCTTTGAAAAACATTCATAGTGACTGCTTTCTTTAGCAGAAACCATATATGTTTACCTCAATGCTTACATTGTTTTATCATTTCACAAAATGGAAAATTGATAGGAAGTAGTTAATAGCATGCATAAGATATTTGTAACATCAAGAAAAAAACCCAGGACTCCTGCTTATTATAACCATGAAAAATATTCTTCAAGTTCATGACTCTTTATATTTGCCCTAGACACAAATAAAGGAAGGTTTTCCCTTCTACTATTTAACACTGTCTAACTAGAGCCTCGTTAGATTAGAATTTCCTCAGTTCTGCCTCTTCTTCTTGTGTGACCCCAGGGAAAATATGTAATTACTATAAGCCTTTATTTACTCACATCCTTCTAAAATATAAGTTCTAGACAGGCAGGACTGTTTGTTTTGTTCCCTGGTGTATCTCCAGCACCTAGAGTCCAGCACATAGTAGGAACTCCAAACATACCTGTTTAATAAAGTTAAGTTCTTTAATAAAACTCTTTGGAAGTTTCTATGGCTATTAAATGATATTATACACTTAAATGCTGTTGAAAAGGCTGACAGTAGGTGCTTAACAGGTATGGTAGGTGTTATAAATAACATTTCCAAATGTAAAATATCTAGCCTTTAGAACTAGAATAACATGATTATAAATAAATCTAGTTTTTCCCCCAGATTAAAAAGGGTAGCAATTTTATTATTTAACTATTTTAGCATATACTCATTTCAAAATAGTTTCAGAGAGAAAAAATGTGTCTATACAGGAGGGGAAAAGTCAGTGCTGTGTTTTATACATGTTAACCTTAGTAGGCTAGTTTACGTGACTGGGTCATATATTTTGCATTTTTAGTGGCATAATCAATCTGCTGATAACATTTACATTTCCTGAAAAAGTCAAAAGGCATTAAAAGATTCAAGCACAGCCATGAATAAACAGATTGGCTACTGTAACTTAGATTGAGAAAAGACGTGATACTATATGGATTCACTGGGATCAACATAGTGAAAAACAATCAAAACAATGTTAAACAAGGAGCTATTGATGAAACTAGGGATGGTTTTTTTGAATAAAATAAAAGTGATTCTAGTACTTAATTTCCAATGTGTTGGGGGTGGGGATGGAGAGCCCAGCAATAAACCCACGCACCTGTGGTCAGTTAATCTATGACAAAGGAGGCAAGACCGTACAATGGAGAAAAGACAATTGCTTCAATAAGTGGTGCTGGGGAAACTGGACAGCTACATGGAAAAGAATGAAATTAGAATATTCTAAAACACCACACACACACACACACACACACACACACACAGAAAGTCAAAATGGATTAAAGACCTAAATGTAACACTGGATACTATAAAACTCCTAGAGGCAAACAGGCAGAACACTCTGACATAAATCGCAGAAATATCTTTTTGGATCCGTCTCCTAGAGTAATGGAACTAAAAGCAAAAATAAACAAATGGGACCTAATGAAACTTAAAAGCTTTTGCATAGCAAAGGAAACCTTAAGTGAAACAAAAAGACAGCCTACAAAAGGCGAGAAAATATTTGCAAATTGTGCAACCGACAAGGGATTAATCTCCAAAATACACAAACAGCTCACACAACTCAACATAAAAAAAAAATGCAATCGAAAAATGGCCAGAAGATCTAAATAGACATTTCTCCACAGAATACAAACAGGTGGCCAAAAGGCACATGAAAAGATGCTCAACATTGCTAATTATTAAAGAAGTGTAAATCAAAACTACAGTGAAGGATCACCTCACACCAGTCAGAATGTCCATCGTCAAAAATCTACAAACAATAAATGCTGGAGAGGGTGTGGAGAAAAGGGAACCCTCCTACACTGTTGGTAGGAACGTAAACTGGTACAGCCACTATGGAGAACAGCATGGAGGTTCCTTTAAAAACTAAAATAGAGTTACCATATAATCCTGCAATCCCACTCCTGGGCATATATCCAGAGAAAACCGTAATTTGAAATGATACATGCACCCCAATATTCATAGCAGCACTATTTACAAGAGCCAAGAGATGGAAGCAACTTAAATGTCCATTGACAGATGAGTGGATAAAGAAGATGTGGTACATATATACAATGGATTATTACTTGGCCATAGAAAAGAACAAAATAATGCCATTTGTAGCTACATGGATGGACCTGGAGCTTATCATATTAAGCCAGACAGAGAAAGATGAATATCATATGGTATCACTTATATGTGGAATCTAAAAAAAAAAGATACAAATGAACCAATTTCCAAAACATAAAGAGACTCAGACATAGAAAACCAACTTTGGGTTATCAAAGGGGAAAGGGGTTGGGGGGAGAAATAAATCAGAAGGTTGGGATTAACATATACACACTACTAGATATAAAATAGATAACCAACAAGGACCTACTGTATAGCTCATGGAACTCTACTCAGTATTTTTTAATAACCTATAAGGGAAGACAATATGAAGTATATATACATATACACATATATATATAACTGAATCACTTAGCTATATATCTGAAACTAATACAACCTTGTAAATCAACTATACTTCAATTTAAAAATTGCTTAATAATAAACTTTAGATCTATTAAGGTCAGTTGGTGCACAAAAAAAGGTAATAAATTCGGTCACTTTATTGTACACACAACTGAGGTATGTCTATTTATGAAATTTAAATATTGGGTATTAGTTTGAATCATTAACATACACAATTACTTTCACTTTAAATACTGTATTATGGATGAATATTCACAGCTCCAAGTCCAGCTCTCTCCTGCCTAGTATATTACTGACCTTTTTAGATGTTAACTTTCCTTATCCACCTAATATCTGATTTTTTTTCTAACAAAAATCTGATTTTTGTCTCTCTTCTTTCTAGTTTTTCATATCTTTAAATGTACTATAAGGCTCATAATTTCTTCTGTTTTGATTTCTATCTATTTTCTGAAAATGTTGACATCACTCTGATTGTAGAAAAATGGACAAGTATGGGGTAGAAGGTGGGTGGGTTCATGACCAAACTGCAGAAAATAAAGTTAATGGGTAACATCCAGATACAGGATTGCTAAAAATAAATCATGTCTGCAGGCTAACTTTTGAACCTTGGGTACCAGTCTATGGACATTAGGATTCAAAATTGGAAGAGATTATTTTTAACAAATTAGATTGTATCAGTTTTCCTAGCAATTTACTAATTCAGCAAAAAGTAGTGGTTAATTCATTATTTTATTCAGTGGACCAGCTGACTGAATTTTAAATTAATCCATTTAAGTCAACATCCCTCTCAACTATGGAAACACCAAGTATAATCTGAATTTGAAGCAATTTGATATTGCACTCATCAAGTTACAGCTTTTTAAGCACCAGTAATCATCAATAAAGTATATTTTCTAACTTTAAACTATAGCAAAACTTATAGACAGACCTGAGAGGGCACACATATGTAAAATGAGATTTCAAGTTTCTCTATTCCAAATTAATGCTTGAATTCCCCAGATTATACTCACTCAAAACTATGTCATCACTTATTTTTCTTATCATGAAAATTCTTATGGTCAAATCAAAGTCAAAAGACTTTACATAGTTTTATTACTAAAATATTAGCTGTCATTGTAATGTATACCAAACACTGGGCTGGGTACAGGGGATATAAAGATGGGTAAGTGTGTAGTGAAGAATTAACTTCACCCAAAGAGAGGTCTGGGCTTTGTCCCAGATCCTGAGAGGTAACTTGTAGGGCTGTGTTAGGAATTGCCCAAGTGGTAGGAGTGTCTTCTGTAATCATGGTGAGCACCTTAGACCACATCTGATAGCTTATGCTAAAGAGGTGACTCATGGTGGGCCCCTAGACAGCATATGCTAATAGGATAACTCAGGATGGAAGCTGGCCAAACCACAAGACCAAACGTGATTAGAGGGTTGATGTTTTAAGTTGTAAGATATCAACCCTACCTCCAGGGATAAGAGGGAGGCTGCAGATTTAGTTCAACCACATGCACATAATTAATTAAATCACTATGTGATGAGTGTCCCTGTTGGCAATACTCTGAGGATTGACCCACTTCTATGCCAGGAGGTTAATGCACCCCTGAGGAGAACAGAAGCTTCTGGTTTGAAGCCTCTCACACCTTACTCTGTGCCTCTCTTCCTTTGATGGGCTCTGACTTGCATCCTTTTGCTATTATAAAATGGTAATCATTAAATATCGTGCTTTTCTGAGCTCTGTAAGTCATTCTGGCAAATATCAAACCTGAGAAAGTTCGTGGGAGTGCCACATTTGTGGCATGCCGGTCTGAACTAAAGGCGGCTCTGGGGAACCCCAAATTTGCAGTTGGTATCTTAAGTGAGTGCATTTTTGCGAAGGACTGAGTTCTTGACCTTAAGTTTGGTTAAATCTGGGTAGTGAAATTCTGCCCTGCCTTTAAAAATTAGCAAGACATAAAAGAAATATAGTTAGAAATGGAAGCAGAAGATCATTATCTGATATCCACAAGACGCTGTATAATCTTGAGAAATCACTTCAATATTGATTTTTCCTGTTCCCTCACACCTGCTACTCCTATCTCAAAGTGTTGATCTAAGTTATTGGAATCTCAGCATATAACTTCCAAGGCCAGGTACTAAATACCTGCTTCACCTGGAACCGACTGAATTAACCAACACAACAGAACATCAGACCAAGAACAATGAAATCTTGACAACCTTGTGAGAGGTTCAGAGTGTTTCTGTTGCCCCTGGTAAGTCTTTCTCTCCCCAGACCTTGCAGTCCTAAGAACAGTGAAAACAGAGTCCCCAGATACATGCATACATACATACACACACATGTACATATACACACACACACATACACACACACACACACTCCACAACTGCTTCCTGCCTTTCACCTCCAAATGACCTAAATGCCTAGTCCTTTGAAATGTTATAATTAACTAGAACTTATTAACTTATTTATTGTCTTTCTTCCCCAAAGAGAGAATCAAGTTTAATTCCATTATATTGTACTTTACAGCCTATTTATTTCAGTTATCACCAGAAAGCTGGGTCAGATCTCTTCATCCCCAAAGACTTCCTAATTTGATACAATCCATCACAGCTTTCTAAGCTATCCTCTGCCTTCCTCTTCACTACAAATTCTCCTGCTGTGCTTCCTGGGACACATTGGACACATCATTGATCTGTCATCAGCAAAACCTCTTCTTTCCTAATCTTCTGCTCATAATTTCACCTTGATTCCACAGAACCTGGCTCTTCCCTAGTAATACTCTCCTTGCAGCTCTGTCAAACTGTGGCTGTTCATTCCTTATTTTCCAGGTATTATATGATCTACAGGCTGTTAGGAAACATTCCTGCTCTTCATTTCCCTTGCAGATGGTTTAACATCTGTCCTCAAAAAAACCCACAAGTTCACTCCACCTTGGCACAGGCGCACCAGTGAATGACTGACAGGGAGCTGTAAATTGTGACCCCTCACCTCAAGGTCAGATCAGCCCTGTGACCTGCAGAACTCCTCACTGGACTAGGCTAAAGGTAGTGAGTATCCTAGACCACATCCTTGTTTAGCTTTCCTCACCTACCCTAAACTACTTCCCCCCCCACCAACTCCCTTGTGCTGAGACCAATCCTTCAATAAATGACTTTCCTAAAAATCCCCTTTTCAGGCTCAGCCTATAGGAAGCCAATCCAACCCCACTTGGATGCAGACATATAAAAAAATCTCTGGGTAATTTTTGTTGTCATTCTAAGATTTTAGCAATGGGTTCAATGTCTTTCCATGTGGCCTGGCATAATTCTTGGTGATTTCAGTATAAGTATAGGTAGTCATCCGATAACCTCACTTCTACTAATTATTTCCTCTTTCCTTCCGTGACTGTATCCTCCGTTCCACATTCTAGGCTTCTGCATTACCAACCTCTGCACCCCCAACACAGCAACTTGAAATTTCTCACTCATCATTTGCCCAGTCATTGCATTCACTTTCCAGCATCATGATCCCAATCATTCGTTTTACTGTAACAATTATTTGATTCACGGGAATCTTCAGTCGAACCATCCTGCTAACTTTTCACTCTCTACCCCCACTTGCCTATCTTCACTTTGATCGATAACACTCAGGTGCCATTATTTCTTTTTAACCGCTCCCTTGCATTTTCTTCCATTTTCATTCTCACTCCTGTACTTAGTTGAATGGTGTCCTTCAAAAATTCATGGCCATCCAGAATTTAAGAATGTGACCTCATTTGGAAATAGATATTTGCAAATATAATTAACATTAGGTCATACTGGATTAGGATGGACCCTAATCCAGTGACCTGTGTCCTTATGAGAAGCTCATGTAAAGACTCAAATATACAGGTAAAATGCCATGTGACAGTGAAAGCAGAGATTGAAGTGATGTATCTACAAGCCAAGGAACACCAAGAATTGCCAGAAACCACCAGAAGCTAGGAAGAGTCAAGGAAAGGATCCTCCTGTAGAGACTTCTCAGAGCATGTGGCTTTGGTGACACCTTGACTTGAGACTTCAAGCCTCCAAAACTGTGAGAGAATCTATTTCTGGTTTTTTAAGCCACCCAGTTTGTGGTAATTTGCTATGGCAATTTTAGAAAACTAATACACCTGGGAAAGCAACAACAACAACAAAAAAAAAACCCAAATTTTCAAAACTCTCCACATATGTACTTGAACTCAGACAAATGGTCTCACTGTATTTTTATAACCACATTTGTAAGTCTCGTTTCCTGACAATCCTATTATATTTTACTATTAAATGATTCTACCCAAGATAAATCCTTCACACTTTCTACTCTCTCCTCAAATCTCAAATTCTCCAGCCCTCCTTGATCTCACCTGATGAAATTGCTTCCCATTTTTCTGAGGAAGAAAAGCAATCCGTAAAAATCTTCCACATTCTCTCATTCACCGAATTTTAGCCATGGGCCACTGTTTGTGCTTTATCCCTGATATCCTTCCTGTTACTATGAAACCCTAGCTATGCTCTACTCTAAGATCATCTCCTACTTTTCTGCACATTGAAATCTCTCTTAAATCTTGCTCCACAAGTTATAGCTCCCTATCTCTGTACCTTAAGACAATTTTTAGAATAGGTATCTATACTACTGTTCCATTTTCTTCCCTTTTGTTCTCTATTGAATCTCTTCCAACTAGACCTTTCTCTAAAATTATTTGGGTAAATGTCATAAGTGATATCCAGATTTTCCCCCAAAATGATCCATCCTGAATCTCCATTTTACGGGAATTCTCAGCACTACTTAATTCAACACTGCTTCTTTCTTTAAAGACTTTTTTTTCCACTTGGCAAAACATTATTCTCCCCATTTTCTTGCTGCTTCCTCATGTCCACTCCTTTGCAAATGCCTTGCTTCTTCCTTTCCATCTTCTAGACCTCTAACTGTAGGGGTAATTGAGGACTCAGCCTGAGAATGACTTCTTTTCCACAGCTATTATTACTTCACAGGTGGTTGACACAAGCTTTAAATACTTTCTTTAAGCAAGGCCCTTCACTTTTATACCTCTACCCTTCCCATAAATTCTGGAATCCCTACTTGTCATCTTTACTTGGATTTCCAATAGTCATCTAAAAACAAGTATACTAAAAAACTTAAATATCTACCTCCAGATCTGCTCTTCTATCAAATGTCCTCAACTCTGTGAGTGGCACTACAATTCTCCCAATAGCCTAGGTCCAAAACCTGGTATTATCCCTGACTGGTTTCTTTCTTACAGGCTCCACAACACGTCAGCCAAGAAATGCTGCCTAACCTCAGCAACTTCTCCACTACAAGCTCAGGTGAAGCTACTATTCTCTCCCTTGAATTCGATTCCTTATTTCCTCCCCTGCCATAGATAAGTTACTGTCTAAATAGTAACAGGAGTGATACTTTAAAGTATAAGTTAGTTGCATCACAGTTCTGGTGAAAGCCCTTCCCTAGTTTATTTCACACAGAATAAAACTCAAATGTCTTGCCTGCGGTCTGTGAGGCTCTCCATGATGATCCTCTAACCAGACTCCTGAGCTCATTTTCTCTCCTCCCTCCCCCCAGTTTGCTCTGGAACTCTGGTTTCTTGGCTTTACCCAAACAGGGCAAGCGTGCTTCCTACTCAAGATTTTTGCAACTGATGTTCTCCTTCTTGAAACCTCTTCCTCCAGTGATGTCATAAAGAAAAGTGAAATTGTGCAAGAAATACGAAAGGAAGGTACTGTTATTTTAAGCAAAGTGGTTAGGAAAAGATTAACTGGTTAGTTGGCTTTTAAGAGAGACATTTAAGTGATCACATTTTCTGTATAAATATATACATATTTACATTGACAGCATCGTTACAGTGTGCCTACTAGCTGGCTCCATTTCCGTAATTTTTTTTTTTTTCCGGTATGCGGGCCTCTCAGTGTTGCGGCCTCTCCCGTTGCGGAGCACAGGCTCCGGACGCGCAGGCCCAGGGGCCATGGCTCACGGGCCCAGCCGTTCCGCGGCATGTGGGATCTTCCCGGACCGGGGCGCGAACCCGTCTCCCCTGCATCGGCAGGCGGACTCTCAACCACTGTGTCACCAGGGAAGCCCCATTTCCGTATTTTAAACTCCCTTTTTTGAAAGTGAGAACCCTGACTCCCAAGTTTTTTACTTAAAATACTTAAAAATAAAAAATTAAATCAATCCTACTCTACGCAGCCAACCTCCCATGTCCACGGTCGCCTTTTTCACCACACCCAGTTCAAACTCTCGCCCCCACCCCTGCCCCTTGCTTACCTGCTCGGCTTCTGCCACCCCTACCGGGCTGCCTCCGTCCGTGGTCTCGCTCTCCCTGTGATGCACCGAGCAGCTCTCCTATGAAGACGCGCTCAGCATTGCTCCACCCCCAATACCTGCTCTGGGCTGCCTGCCACGGCTCCCCGCCCGCTCTCCCCATGTGTGCGCTATTTTGCTTGCCTTCTCATAATGGCTTTAACCTGAAGTAGATTTTAAACGCTGTCATGCAGAGATGACGATAATACACCAAATCTGTTAGGGTCAGAACTCTCCTTACTTAAAAGAGGAGATACAAAATCGAAAACACATGAAAGGACTGGTGAAACCAGTTTGAAACATGAATAGAGAACTTTTTGCTCAAGGTGTGATGAGAAGGATACAGATTGCAAAGTGTTTCAAGAGATAGCTGCGTACAATTTCATTATACACCTGCATTGTTTTCCCCTCAAAATCTGTTTTTTTCAATGCTCTGTGAAATAGGCTGATGTGTAAAACAACTGTGACAGAGGAAATGAAAGAGAAGAGAAATAAAACAGTTAAAAGAGTAGGCTGATTGAGATAAAGAGGATGTAATGAATCTAAAAATCTAATGTTAAAAAAAATCTGATTAACAGCCGAAACTCACAAAATTGAATCCATAGTGTATTAGAAGAAATTCTTTTTGAAAAACTACTCTCGCCCTTGTCAATCCCTCTGATAAAGTTGTGGATTTCATTCTCCTCTCTCTCTGCCACACCTCACCATCCTCTCCCATGAACCCACAGTGATAAGCAAGTAGCTCGGGCCTAGCCAATCATAATAGCACGATCTGGCAATAAGACTGCTACAAGTCCTCCAAATACCATCCCATCGATGAAAGGTCTTCTATGGAATTCTTATTCAGAAGTTTAGAGGAGAAAAAATGTAACTGCATTTTAAAGCAAAGAAAGTTGCTTCTGGCTCTATTAATTGTCACACAAAGGTTTCTGTGCTCTGAGAATAAAAATCAAGAATGCATGATCAGAGATGAAAAATGGATGGAAAGAGAGAGGAAGCAAAATGCACCTCACATGGTGGGTCTTGGTGCCAGCTCCCGAGCCCCCGGATCCTCAGATGCTCTGAGCTTCTAGTGAGTCTGTTACATATTCCAGTGTGTGCTGTCCACTCCCTACCCTCCACCTCTTCGCTGTGTCTCTCCAACATTTCTTCTTGATGTCAGAGCTCACCTCTCACAATGCAGGCTGAAAATGGTAAGCATTTTTGCAGCCTCAATTCAGCTAGACTGTAGGCAGAACTCTAGCTTATGACTCCTGAGGAGAAATCTGCTGATAAAACGAGGGAAATGTCAAAAGAAAGTTCTCCCTTTTCTTAAAGTTTGCATGTTATTTAAGAATAATTGGGCGCTAATAAGAACCTACTGCTAATAAGGGAACTCTACTCAATACTCTGTAATGACCTATATGGGAAAAGAATCTAAAAAAGAGTGGACATATGTATATGTATAACTGATTTACTTTGTTGTACAACAGAAACTAACACAACATTGTAAATCAACTATACTCCAATAAAATTAATTAAAAAACAAATAAACAAAAAAGAATGATTGGGTGCTGGAGACAGTTATGAAGACTTAAAAAGAATCATAGAAAAGCTGACTTCAAGCCTTGATACTATGGAACTCCTGAATGTCTCCCAGATGCACTAATCTGAAAATTATGTTCAATTTAAGAAAATGAAGCCTCCGTTATTTAAGAATTTCTAAATACATATCCTATTACAGCTAATTGACTGCCAAATGATATGCCTCTTTATTAGTTTTAGACTAAAAATAGAATCCTACCAAGAATATAACTCCAAAAATCATGGAAGGAAAAGAGATATTACCAGGTAACTGGGGGTGAACAAGAAAAGTTAAGAGCATATAGCAGCGCCAGAATGTAAAGAAGTACCCAAAGGGGGGGAAAAAAAGTAGAGGAATGGGGACATTTTAAATGATACAGAGCCTACTGCAGGATTTGTGGATCCTCATAATTTGTGGGTGTCCATGTTCAACGTGGGGACATCTTGTTCAAAAAAAAGAAAACAAAATTTGTTAAAATTACTAAAATTATATATTTTTCCTTTCCCCTGAAGTTTCTCTCTCAAATTGTCATGATGCTTTTTATTAACAATGTGCTATACACTGAATGTTTGTGTTCCTCCCAAATTCATATGTTGAAACCTAATCCCCAATGTGACAGTATTTGGAGGTGGGTTCTTTGGAAGGCGATTAGTTCATGAGGATGGACGGCTCATGATTGGGATTAGTGTCCTTATAAAAGCAGCAGGAAGCTCACTCTCCTTCTGCAGTGTGAGGACACAGTGAAAAGTCCACTATCTCTGAGCCAGGAAGGGGTTCTCACCAGACACCAAATCCGCCAGTGCCTTGATCTTGGACTCCCCAGCTCCCAGAACTGTGAGATACATTACTGTTCTTTATACATCACTCAGTCTGTGGTATTTTGTTAGAGCAGCCCGGATGGAATAAGACATTACTTAATATTTTCCTAAGAAAAGAAAATTTTAAATTTTAAACGTTTGTATGCATTATACTGTTCATCTTTATATCATGTAATGACATCTAACCTATATGCAGAATTACAAAAATTGCACAATTTATATTTTGTAGCTTATTCCCAAAGGTGACTCCAGCAGGCCTGAAAAGACAAAGGGAAGCCAGAATCAGGAAAGTTGGACAAGGAAGAAAAGAACCTACCAGGCATGGAACTTGAGAGTGTACCCTAGAGAAGCACTTATTCCTGGGCCAAGAAAGACTCTCACAGGCTTCTGAAATCCCCTTGACTAAGGGCATATGAGGCCTGAGAGCTGAAGTATTCCACCTCCTTCCAGCCTCTGGCCTCTGGATGGATATGCTGCAGCCCAGCTGGGGGTGGACACTGGGAATGTTGAGCTGGTCATTTTCCTTTTCTGTGTCCAATTGTCCTGACCTACAGCAGAGACAGCGCCCAAGGATCTTCACCTCTGCTCTAGTACAGGTTAGTTCCCTGGATTGGGGGGTTGGGCTGGAAACTAGAGACTCAGCCCTCCCATGACACAGTCTCAGGCTGGCTGCCAACCAGACAGGCAGGTGCTACCAGCTCAGATGCAAATGGCCATGGCCGGGCCCCACTGAGACACTCCAGGGCATGTGTGCACAACTTGGACTCTCCCATTCTTAGTTCCAGGCACAGAGTGATAGCAGAACGCAGTCTTTCTCATGCCAAAGGGACCTAGGTCACCTGTGAGCAGGGCATCAGTTATCTCTGGGCCCTCAGGGGAAGGAGGAAGCCACATCACACCCACGGATCCAAAGGATGTGAGAATAAGACATGGACGATATGTCCCAAGAAAGAGGAGTCAGGGAGAGGGACCCTGTGTGAGCGAAGTCTCCAAGCCCCCAGCACATGACTCATTGTCCCATCAGATTTCAAGTAGAAAACCCAAATTTAAAGATAAAATTATTAAGATGTTAAGATGGTGACAGCAGAGCATTAAACCAAGCATAGAGGTCTCCTGAATGTGGACTCTGGGGAGACTACAGAGGTCTCAAGCCCCTGAGTCCAGTTCTGCCCAGAAGCCAGTCTGAAAGAACTCCCAATGGCCAAAGCTGGAAAAATTTGAGCTACAAAATAAATATAAAAATATTGGATTAGAACCCAAAGTATAAAATAAATATTCACGAGTACATTTTAATATAAATAAGTAAATAGAAACAAAGGACAGATCTTCTTTAAAGAAGAATTAATACATATAGATACATGCCCTCCTTCCCAATTCGTCCCCAGGTAGAGTTTAATTCACCTCCCCTTCATCGTGGGCTGGGTGTAGTGATAAAAAGAAAAAAAAAAAGGAGTATGGTAAGGAAAAATTTAAAGAGAAGAAATCTGGCAAAAGGCACCCTAAACAAGTGCCAAATGTTAATATCACTAACAATAAGTAACGGAAAGAACAGCTGAGTATAATTTACAGAACAAATATAAGAAAGAGCTAGTCATGACCATCTTGAAATGTACCCAGTCAAGTGATTTCTTGCAAAGACAAAGAATATATAAAATTCTCTACAAGAATTACAAAGGAAACATCTCATCCATGACAGGATCCTCACTCAGTGGATATGGGATCCTAACATGGTTTCTGTGATAGAAGTCTAAGGAGCCCCCTCCAAATCCCCAGCCCTTTGTGTTCACACTCCTTATGCTTGATATTCAGTTAACATTTTAGCTACATACTGCTGTAAAGGGATTTTGCGGATGTAATTAAGGCCCACAGTTAGTTGACATTAAAACAGGGAGATTGTAGGAATTCCCTGGAGGTCAATTTGTTAGGTCTTCATGCTCTCACTGCCAAGAGTACACAGGTTCAATCCTTGGTTGGAGAACTAAGATCCCTCAAGGCATGCAGTGTGGCAATAAATAAATAAATAAACAAACAAACAAATAAATAAAATAGAGAGATTGTCCCAATGGGCCAGACCTAATCATGTGAATCCTTTAAAAGCAGAAAGTTTTCTTCAACTGGTCACAGAAGAGGAAATCAGAGAAACATGCACTAGCTGGTCTGGAAGAAAGCAAACCTTCATGTTTTGAACTGCCTTTTGGGGCCACAGGCCAAGAAACTGCAGACAGTCTCCAGTTGCTGAGATGGTCACTGAACAACAGCTAACAGGAAAATGAGAATCTTAATTCTGCAACAGGATGCAAATGAATTCTGCCAATGACCAGTGAGCTTGGAAGACCCTGAATGACAGCTAAGAGCTGCATCCCTGACCAACATCTTGATTTCAGCCCCATCAGGAGACCCTGAGCAGATCCAGCTCTGCCATTGCATCTTTGGACTTTTGACTCCCAGAAAATGTGAGATAACAAGTGTGTGCTGTTTGAACATATTTTTTAGAAATTTGTGACCCAGTAATAGAAAACAAATATACTATCTATCTCCTTAGTCAAGTTAGGGGAACCCAAATCTTATACATGATTGGGAGCTTCTGTATAATAGTCCACTTTATGTAACAGCTCCATAATTTGGGGAACCTTTTCTATTAAAAATGTGTAGTTCCTATGTTTTTTAAGGGTGTTTTTGTTTATCAAATCAGATTACTATTTAAAAAATTATACAAATAGAAGAAAAATCTATGAATAAACTATGAATAAAAGGAAACTTTCATAATATGACAAAGAATATCTGTCTCACATCTAAAGCCAAAATCATACATAAAACTTACAATAGAATAACAAGACATTGATGGCAGAAATAACAACTTTTGTTTAAAATAGCTTTTATGTCCCAACAATTCAGTTGTAAAGAAAAACAAATAACCGTATAAATATTGAAAATGAGAACACATAACAAGATGGTGATGGCTTGTTCAATATAGCTCTGACATTTCAAAACAATTGAGTTACAAAATAAGAACACAAATTATTGTTTCCTACAAAAGAAATGCTTATTTGCCTGCAAAATCCAGGAAAATTACATGAAAATTATTAAGATTAATACAGGGATTCATTATACATTTTGATTTAAAAAATCCTTAAAGATAGACTAAATTGTTTTCTACATACGGTGCACTTGACAAGTTAGAAAGCATTATGGACATTAAATCCTATTCATAATAGCAATTGAAATATAAAGTACATAGAAAAAAACAACAGCAGGATTATAACGTTATACTGTTATGCAGATTAAAAGAAGGCAAGCATGGGAATGAACATATATTTCTAAATTTCTCTGTTAAAGATTTTGATACATGTTCAATGATTTATTTTATTTTTTACTTCAGCTATGTCAATTTATCATTGTTGGAATTTGTAGGTTTCCTCTATTATTTAATCTCATCTATTACATTTTACTTCCATCTGTTACAATCAGTTCTCCTCCTATTACAACAAGCCACATTTATTTTGTGTTAATTATGTATACATTTTATTTAGGTATGTTCCTACAAACTGTGTATTTCTATTTTATGGACATGTATTTAATTCCATGTTTGTTTTTATATTTCACCCAACATTTTTACAGAGAAATCTGGTTTTAAAACACAACTCTATTGCTGTATTTACAACCTATACTTTGCTTCTAATTTCTGGACAGTAGTTCACAGTATACACCCACCATACTTTATCCATCCGCCCTACAATGATGGAAAACCACATCACCTCCAAATCTCTACATCACAAATAATGTTCATTGAGCATACTTGTACACGTCTCCTTTGGAACACTGTAGGGCTTTATTTTAAGTAAGTAATACTTACCCAGTCACAGTATTGCTATAGAATAAATATGCCCGTACTTAATTTGCCTAAGTGTTGCTAGATTGATCTCCAGAACAGCTGTTCTCTACTCTCCTTCCAGCCACCAACACATTAAGGTCCCTTATTCCCATTATTCACCAACAATTAACTGGTTTACGTCCTTATTTTTGCCAGTCTAGTAGAATATTGTTTTATCTTTTTATTTTAATTTGTATGCCTGAATCCTAATTCAAATATTGTTATCATGTAAGAGTTTCCTTTTATAAATTGCTTATTTATATTATTTACCTGTTTTTCTCTTGAATTGTCCTCTTTTTATTGATTTTCAAACGTCTTTGTATATTATAGATATTAACAATGTTTCAGTTTTAAACATTGTGAATATCTTCTAAAATGTTATCTTTCTATTAACTTTGTGATATGCTTTATTAAATAGAAATCTTTAATTTTATTATAATCTCACTCATTAATATTTTGTATTATGTTTTGCTTTTGAAATTTTGGGTTTTTTAACTTTATTTTATTTTATTTCATTCTACTGTGGTTAAAACACTTAACATTAGACAGTGCTATCTTAACAAATTATTACTAAGTGTGAGCTACAGTATTGTTACAGCAGATCTGTAAACATATCCATCTTGCTTAGCTGAAACTTTGTAACGTTTGACTAGTAACTCTTCTTTCCGTGCCCCTCACCTTAGCTCCTGGAACCACCATTCCACACTTTAATTCTATGAATTTGACTATGTTAGCTACCTCATATAAGTGGAATCATGCAGTATTTGTCTTTCTGTAAGTGGCTTATTTCACTGAATTTTTACTTAAGAAATTCTTCCCCATCCTAGGTCACCGATATATTCTATATTTGTATGCATGCACAGATTGCCCTAAGCCAAAGGTCTGTCCAACTAAACAGCCTTGCAAGTGGGAAGGACTCAATACACATTTTAACACTGTGGAAATGACAGCTGTTCAAAACACCTTTTTAACCATTTTGTGCTTGCAAGAATAAAAATTTTAGGAATATTGGCTGTGTGTAAAAAGTAAAAAAAATGAATCTTTTAAAAAGGATTGTTTATATTTTCTGTTGAAATATACCAAATGTACTTACATTAAATGTGAGTCTTTCCTGAAGGCTCCAGGAAGCTTCACTGAGAAACTCAAATGCTCCAAACTTGAAATATTATAAAATCTTTCAGAATTTTCAACTGCTAAAATTTATATGGTGACCCAATATCTAAGACTACAAATATAAAATTTTGTAGACATCTTATATAAAGCTTTTGAAATGTGTGAAATGGAAGCATCTATCTTCTCCCTCTGCCTGCCACCCAAGTGCACGGTGTTCTCCAAGCCTGTAATTCTTCTGAACTAGAGATTCTGGAATCATTTGTTGCACCGATACTTATAAAAGAACTAGGGGGACTTCTGTGGCCAGTACATGTTTACTTATACTAGTGAAATGTGGGTAACTAAGTCTAAACATTAAAGCTATCAAAGACAGCCTGGTGAAACCAAAAGGTTATTATATAGAGAGGGAAACATACATTTTTGCACATGGTTTAGAGTATTTGAGTTTTTTCTGTATTAGAAGGAGTGTACATTTTTAAATGTATCCTGGGCTCTACTAATAAATACATTCCTGAGCCACTTTTGGATGAAATAGTCATTCTTCAGCCTAGCATTTTTACTGTTTCAATTTTCCTAAAAATTTTCTTCTTTAAGGTAAATGGCTATCTAGCAGAACATTAATAACAAAGACTTTCCTATGTCATTCTCTTCATTGACTTGCAAATGCAATCATTCTTGTTCTCTTTTGAGCACAGAGGAATATAGTGCATTGCGTTACAAACTGCAATTCTCATCAGTTGTGCGAAGAGCTAGTTCCATTTCTAATTCATATCTGGAAGAGGACTATTGAAAAATACCATATTTTGTATATAAAGTTTATTCTAGCCTTCAATCAAAACAGAAGAATCTACCTTTCTCACTAAGGCATAAGTAATATAAGTAAAGTCATGGAATATATGGAAATATATGGAAATATATATATATATTTAATATATATATAATATAATATATGGAAAAGTCCATATCAGAAAAAGGAGAAAATCTGGGTCCAAGAGTCAAATACAAAAAGTCAAATGACTTAAAATAGAGATATGTGTGAATTCCAAACAATGGAGAAAATGGAATTATTTTCAGGTTTTGAAGATTTAAATGTATTGCTGTTTTCTATATTCCTTAAAGTACTACCTCATAGGCAGGATATGTCAGAGCTGTGAATGTATATGTATTTGTGTGTGTGTTTTCTAATTTTCTGGCATATATTTCAACTCGTTTGATTATGACAGGTCTTAAAAATGAAATAGATTTAGTGATGAAAGGTTATAGTGAATTTATAGGTTACAACCAACATTAAAGAAGAGGAATAAATTTGGGAAATTTGACCAAAGCATCCCAACTGACTATCTGGGCCAATTAAAACCTTTTTCATCATGTAACAGAGAATGGGAAAAATAGGAGATAAAAGTATTAAAAAGTCAGAAGTTCAGGGAAAGCCTGGACAAATGATTTCATTATTGTTTGTTGTCTTGATTTTTCAGATAAAATCCAATGCTATTTATCTATCAGTTAAGGGTAGGAGTAACAGTAACAAAACATGGTCTGTTGGAGAAATAGTTAAAACAGTATCATTTTGAAGGTCCCTCCAACTTTGGGGTTTTTGAGAAAAAGAGAAATCTAATTGCCAAATAAAGATACAAAAAATAAAACAAAACACATATCTATTTGAACACAAATTTACCTAAGGGTGTTTTACCTTCCTAGACATTGCTGTGAGAAATTCCTTAGTCTCAAATTCAGTTTAAATGAATGATAATAATGGCTTATTGGCACAAAAATTTAGGATATTTATATTTTTATCTTTTTCATTTTTATGTACTTCAAATGCCACTTGTTCAGTTGGCTCTCTCCAAAGTCTTTCAAATGATGGCTTGTATTTTAATTTAGAAAAAGCTGAATTGAGGATTTGGTTGCAGTTTTAGGTCAGAGACACTTAAGTTTTGATTTCAGCTCCTCTTTAATAAACTCAACTGACAGAGACAGGGAAACAGTTGTCACATAATTATGTTTTTTGCATAACAGCTCCGTGATGAATTTTGCTGTGAAAAATTCCCATCTCATAATGTGTACTGGTTTTTATTTATCTGCTTTTATGGCTTGTTTTCTAGTTCTGAATCATTAAATGTTAAAATTATGGTTTATTTAGGTGTAGCACTGAAGGAAATCATAACATCACTTTTAGTATTTCAAATATTAATTTTAATAAAAAGTCCTAGCAAGGTTGAAATTTTGGAAGCAGGCAACTAGCGTTCCTGATGCTAAATTTGCTTTCTTGAAAGGTTAGGAACATTTAGAAGTGCAAGTAGTTGTTCAGGACACAAAAATACCATAAATCTCTCCTAAAGTGTGACTTAGTACTCTGAAAAAAAAGCATATATTTGCCAAGTCCAATACTTATTCTCCTAATGAAATTTATACTTTAGTGAGAGCAGGGCTAGTAAGCTTTTCAATTCTTTTTACTGTGCTAAAAGTAGAGAAAATATTAACAAGTAAATGATAAGCCAGGCTGCCTGATGTTAAAGGTACAGATCAGTGAGGGAGAGATGATACCTGTCATATGAAGGGCCTGGCTCCCTGTCCAGACAGGGCCTCAGGCTGCAAACTCAGATGTGGTTATAAATTCCACAATCTGTTTGTAATATTTGCGTGTGCTTGAAGGAGTGTGACCTTAATGGAAATGGCTCACATTAGCCAAATTCACAAGAGACTAACCTACTGACAAAATGACAAACCATTAATGTATAAAGAGGAACGTGAAATGACAAATCACTAATGTATAAAGAGAAATGTAACATGACAAATCATTGATGTATAAAGAAAAGTGTAACTCTCAAGGAAAGTATAACATTCATTTCCCTTTCTCAGGACAGATACTCCCAGCAGAAAAATCCTCATGAAAAGCACAAAAATTATAGTTGGATCATGGCAATAATTATCACTTAGGACCAGGGATGACTCCATCTGCTGAGCAGGGCTGTCCTAATGGACACGGCTGAAGACACAATAAAACATCCTTACTCCTTTGAGTCATTTTTAAAGATAATCTGGTTACTATTCCCTTTCTGTTCACACAGCCTTCTTTTAGACAGGGTATATTATAACAAATTGAGAAGACCCAAGTTTGGTTAATTCAGATCTTACATAGAATCTCGCTGTATGGAGAGCAGGCAGCGTAGCTGATCAAAGTGGAACTGAAGTGGTTGAAGTGGACTTGAGGTTTCCTTTTCCTCCAGCCCACAAACTCTCCCACTCACTGCTATCCTGTTTAGTCCCTAGAGAAGTCTGGAGCTTTGCCAACTCAGATTGAAAGCCACTGGATTAAAGGAAGCAGTCTCCTCTGGTGGTCAGTGACAAAATCTTATTCGCCTAAGGTTTCTTTGCTCATAAAACAAGATGATAATATCATATTACTGTACCAGTTTGGATGATTTAGTTTACGCTTTAGTAAAAACAACTCAAATCTCAGCGACTTATCAAAAAAGCTTGTTCTTCACTCATGTTCAGGCTTTTCACAATTTTCCTGAATTGTTTTTGTTCTTAGGACTCACCCACTCTCTGAACATTGCTGGAAACTTTTTTTTTAATATCTTTATGGGAGTATAAGTGCTTTACAGTGGTGTGTTAGTTTCTGCTTTATAACAAAGTTAATCAGTCATACATACACATATGTCCCCATATCTTTTCCCTCTTGCATCTCCCTCCCTCCCACTCTCCCTATCCCACCCCTCTAGGTGGTCACAAAGCACCGAGCTGATCTCCCTGTGCTATGCGACTGCTTCCCACTAGCTATCTGTTTTACGTTTGGTAGTGTATATATGTCCATGCCACTCTCTCACTTTAGCCCAGCTTACCCTTCTGCCTCCCCATATCCTCAACTCCACTCTCTAGTAGAGAGAGTGCCTTTACTCCCATCGTGCCCCTAGGTTCTACATGACCATTTTTTTTTTTCTTTTTCAATTCCATATATATGTGTTAGCATACGGTATTTGTTTTTCTCTTTCTGACTTACTTCACTCTGTATGACAGACTCTAGGTCCATCCACCTCACTACAAATAACTCAATTTTATTTCTTTTTAGGGCTGAGTAATATTCCATTGTATATATGTGCCATATCTTCTTTATCCATTCATCTGACCTAAATAGACATTTCTCCAAAGAAGTTATACAGATTGCCAACAAAAGAAATGCTCAACATCATTAATCATTAGAGAAATGCATATCAAAACTACAATGAGATATCATCACACTGGTCAGAATGGCCATCATCAAAAAATCTACAAGCAATAAATGCTGGAGAGGGTGTGGAGAAAAGGGAACCCTCTTGCACTGTTAGTGGGAATGTAAATGGATATAGCCACTATGGAGAACAGTGTGGACTTTCCTTAAAAAACTAAAAATAGAACTACCATACAACCCAGCAATCCCACTAGTGGGCATATACCCTGAGAAAACCATAATTCAAAAAGAGTCATGTACCAAAATGTTCACTGCAGCTCTATTTACAATAGCCAGAAGATGGAAACAGCCTAAGTGTCCGTCATCGGATGAATGGATAAAGAAGATGTGGCATATATATACAATGGTATATTACTCAGCCCTAGAAAGAAACGAAATTGAGTTATTTGTAGTGAGGTGGATGGACCTAGAGTCTGTCATACAGAGTGAAGTAAGTCAGAAAGAGAAAAACAAATACCATATCCTAACACATATATATGGAATCTAAGAAAAAAAAAAAAAAGGTCATGAAGAACCTGGGGGCAAGACGGGAATAAAGACACAGACTTACTAGAGAATGGACTTGAGGATATGGGGAAGGGGAAGGGGAAGCTGTGACAAAGAGAGTGGCATGGACATATATACACTACCAAACGTAAAATAGATAGCTAGAGGGAAGCAGCCGCATAGCACAGGGAGATCAGCTCGGTGCTTTGTGACCACCTACAGGGGTGGGAGGGAGGGAGATGCAAGAGGGAAGAGATATGGGAACATGTGTATGTGTATAACTGATTCATTTTGTTATAAAGCGGAAACTAACACACCATTGTGGAGCAATTATACTCCAATAAAGATGTTAAAGAAATGTATCTTTTTATATAATTAGTTAAAATATAATATTCAAATTTTAGTTTCTAATAAAGAAATTCATCAGGTCAGAGTGAAAGAGTGCTTGACTTAGACTCAGAAAAATATTTTATAGCTCATATTCTGGTCTGTTTAAAAAATTAATTAGGCCTATATTACAATAGAAAATTAGGTGGGAAATAATAATTGTAAAAATGTACAATTTTGCAGAATATGAAGAACATAAAATTAGTAATATTTTATTATTAGATCCGAATCTAAGCTCTTAACACTAATGAAACAGGAAATTAGAATACTCTCTAATTGACTTTCAGATGCCAAATAATTGAGTCCATATATCTATCTCTTTTTATGTTGTGTTTAAATTGTAACTCATATTTAGTGAAATGCACGCATTTCAATTGTACAGTCCAACAAGTTTTCACAAGTGTTTATACCTGTGTACTTTCCACATGGTTTGGATATTGAATCTTTCCATCACCCAAAGGCACACTGTTCCCTTATACCCCTTTGCAGTCAACCCCTTCCCCACAGGTTAACTACTGACAATCACTGATATGCTGTCACTAGATTTGATTGTTATAGAATTTCACATAAATGGAATCATGTGGAAAGATGTATCATGAATCCTGACTTCTTGCACTTTGCATAGTGTTTTGAAATTCCCCCACGTTGTTGTTCATATAGCTAATTCATCCCTTTTTATTACTGCAGAGTATTCTGTTGTTTGGCTATCCCAAAATGTGTTTATCCATTCATGAGTTAACAGACATTTGTGTGTCTTACAGAAAGTTATTATGAACATTTATGTTCAAATCTTGTGCAAACATGCATGAAATTTAAAAAGCTACAATTTTGATAAATCCTCGGAGCATGTCTTTTTGCATTGCTTTCACTTTCTGAAAGTATGTTGTTCTGGTTGTTATTCATTGTTCCCCCTTATAGTAACTTTATATGGAATTAAAATGCAATTCTTAACTGATTTTTGTGTGAACTGTTCCTTAAGCTGAAGTAGGTATGCATCAGGATAAATTTTCTAATGACACAGAGCTCCAGCTTCTGTTGTTTTGTTTTTGCTCTAGTGTTCAAAAATATGGCTCTTTTGCTTTGTGAAATTTCCTGGTCCAGCTTTCCTCCACTATTATCTGTAGCTTTCCTGTCTTTTGTCCCTTTGTTGTCTCTAAATTGCTTATTTTGATGCCACTTCAAGTAGCTTCTTTTCAGTGTGTTACCTTATCCTAAAAGATAGTGTTAGCTGATCAGTTTTGAGAGTTCATTGTGGTGGTACCGATCCAGCCATGGGGAACCAGGACATTGATATGCTGTATTGAGTTCCACTGTTTCTTCTCAGCAAATATAATATTGACATGAACTTCTTGTGTTTGTTTGCCTTTATTTAGTCTTTGAGGTTCACAGAGACACCTCATCTCCCAATTTAACTGCAAATAGTATTCATAGGTTTTATATTATGGATATATAATTACTCTCCTGGGGTTTTTTTGTCAGGACTTAGAAAACTGTGCTGCAATCCCCATCTTCCCAAAATCTCCTCATTATTTTTAAACACCTTTATACAGCTGGCTCAGAAAGTGCTTTAGTCGCTAGTTTTAGTTCCCAAAGTCATTTCCTTATTAATTTTTAATGGGATGCCCAAGATGAATATGATTAGCTATGGTCATTCTACGAGTAAATTGCTAATGTTGAAAGACAGTTTTCTTCTTTTTCATGACTTGCATCAATGTTGACTTTAAGAGGCAAAACGTATAAATAGTTCTGCAATGTTTTCAAGTGGTCATACTTAAATTAAATGGGACATATGTGATATCCTCTATAAGATCTGTATGTTATTATAAAAAATAAAGTGCTTGTATTGTTTGTTTAAAATTCTTAGTAGCCAAACTTTTAAACTTTTAAGCCTATTCCTTCAAATTTGAGAACAAAGCCAATGTTCAAATGAGCAGAAAGAAAATGAGTATAAAATTCAAAATATACTTAATAAGTTCAAAAAAACTATAGAAGTTAATTTAAGCTTGTTTTGATAAGAAAACTATCCATGGAGTGGGAATATATTTAGTTTTACTATAGACATTGGCTTATTTTAGACATTTATTATGGGACTTAATTTGGCCAATGCACTGAGCATAAATTGACACTTACTATTGTGGGAACAAATGCTACAGAGCCAAATATTGATATAACTCCCTGTTTTTTTTTGTCTGAACTAATGGGTTTCTTACTGAACTTTCATGTCCAGTTCACATTCTCACAATTTCAGCTGAACTACAACACATCCAGGGTAGAAAATGAAAATACGTACAGTATTGCACAGAGACATTAAAATTGAAGACCTTCAATATTTTCATTAGCCAGCATAATTTATTTCAGACTTGCCAATTACTTGTCAACGCTTTTTACTCCAAATAATTCTGTGATTTATTAAGACATCTGGCTTAGCACCAAAATTTAATAAAGTTTTACAGTATCTTGTTCTTAAATTTCTCCAGTCCTTCATCACAATAGATGAATTAGTATTTGGCTTTTATAAAGGAAATAATTAGTCATACAAGTTGAACACTCTTCTGTTTTTCCACTTATGAGTTATTTATGTAAATACATGAGAAAAATTTATAAGTTTGGCAATATAAAGGAAGATAGATTAAAAAATAGAATGTAACTACAGGTTGCCAGTAAATATGAATAATAGTTGGGTCCAGTAGACAAAAAAACTCTTAAATCTGATGAATATTCCAATTGTAGAAATGTGCATTATCCTCATATGCTGATATGAATAGAATTGTCAAAATATATGCAACATTTTAAAGCAAAGTAGCAAGAAGGTGACAATAAATAATTGCTACTAACTCAATAAATTCTTATAACTGGAGATTGAATTTATTTTCTTCCCCCAAGATCACGTTTACATCACCTTCACGTTGATACTTTCTCCTTAGCCGGGAAACATCTGCGAAAAGACTTTGCAAATAATTCCAACAGTGCTAAAGATTAAAAAACCCAAATACATATATATACATATCAGAAAAATATATGAATATGACTATAGAACATAATACATACTGTAAAATGTAATATATGTGTATACATATGTGTATTACTTTCAGATGAAATTTTATCCTGTAAATTTTACTGAATTGATCAATAACCATATGAAAATTCTTCAGCTCATATTGCTGTTATTCTAGGAGTATTCCAAGGAGAGAAAAGAAACATTAAAATCCATCAATATTTTCTTTCTATGTGGCTTCAGGCCCTGGCCATACGGGAACATGTCAACTTGCATGGTTGAGCTAAAGAGTTGAAAAATAAATCCTATCAGTACAGTAGCAAATGTACTTACTTACAAACAATAAGTTTTTAAATTTATAAAGTGCTCCTCTATATACTAATGAACATTTATTTTACAAACAGAAGGAAAAAAATAGGCCAAAAATACAGTTCTCATGTTGATATTGATCTATACCAATTTCCACCTCTGCACATTTAACAAACTGTCCTATAAGATATTCTGACCAAGTATAATATTTTATTACCATCTTCACATCGTGTCTTATAAATAGAAAGAATTGTGAAATAAATTTCCTAGAACGTCTCTCCTTCATGTAAAGTCCTCTAGTTATTAAAGGATGCAGTAATGAGGCAAAGTTTCAACTGAGATTAGATAAGCAAGTAAGGAAGGAGAGTATTTATTTTTATAAAAGGAACAACTGTGTAGCCTTATCTTTAAAATGTGATTTCACTCTCAGGAAACCATCCTCAAATTTAATTTATATATATATTTTTATCACATAATTGGCTTTGTACTACATGATATTTTGCTATAAGACCATTAGCGTTTCCGTTTGCATTTGAATAAAAGACCTGGGACTGAATGGGAAATGTATTTTTAAAAATAAGTATGAGAATGAAAAAAATTAGAATTTAAAAATACATGAATATATTTTTCATAGAGAATATTTGGTGCTCAGCTGGTAATTTAAACCATTTTACTCTCTGTTTAAACTTTCAATACTGATCTCATGCCCAGTTAATCTATGTCCTTGTTAAATGTTGAGGAGGAAAGAAGTGATCTGTTTTACTCATATAGTGTCTCTTCCAGTGGTTGGATAAAATCGTTAGCAGTAGAAGCAAGCTAAAGATGTTTGTACACAGCAATGCAGAAGGCATAGATGACCCTCTTTGATGTGAGACTAAGAAAGCCTGCTCAAGTGGTTAGCATTTCTTCTGTAACCAGCTCTTAGCAGCTGCGTGGCTATGGGAAGCATTAGGATGCTGGTGATGGTGCAGTGGCCCCAGGGCCTTTCTCATTCAACCCATCAGTAGTGAGGCAAACTACATACTTTATTTTAAAATTTGAGACATACATGTAACTTCTGGAAGACAGAAATGCCTGCTGTATGATTAAACTAGGTAGCAGTGTTTATATTCTTTCCAGTACAATACATTTATATTCCACATTGTCTTTAGCATGTATTATATAGTCTTGTATTTCTTTCTTCACATTGCAATTGCCCCCATTGTTGAATTTCTTGAGGATAAATCACAAATCCTATTCCTCTTTAGAGTCATAATTGTTTTTATAGTCACTGCACATAGGGCCGTGACTGGAACATAGTAAATATTATATAAAATATATATATATATTTAAATTAGTGACTCATAAGGAAATTATGTTATAAAATGTGAATATCAACTCAATTAATGATGACATTAAAATAGTCATATTATTCTCTTATACGGTATTTTCTTTGTCACAGTAAATATTTTAAATAATGTTAAACTCAGGAGAAGAAAGCATTTTAGAAAACATAATATGAGCAAAACTTATATGGTGTGACACTGTAAAATCTGTTATTATTTAAGGTAAATTAAGGCTTTATGGTTTGAAAAAAATAGGAAGTTTCTTAATATTTTTACATTTTGGCCTGTGGTGCTGTCTCTGATATAAAAGCAGAATTATACATTTAATCTACCAAAGTCAGGATATAAACTTTTTAATCTCTAAATTAGAGATAGCCAATGACTACTTTCCAGACAAAGCATTTACCAAGATGAGTATAATACCCCTATAACTCAAAATTTCACTAACAGAAATAAATACACATAAGCATGGTGTGAATATCCATAACACATGGGGGGAAAAAAGGCGGGAGCTCTTTTCTTATCAAATTATTTTTTGTTCTATGCCACAAAAATTAAAATTAAATATCATTATAAAACAATACAATATAAATGTTGTCAAATTATTTCAGCTGTATCATTTTTCACACCAATCATTTTATAATCAGTTATGATTGTCTACTCCAATCCAAAATAAATACAGAGAAGTGGAGGTAGGAATATAACCAAGGTCTTAACAGTATTATCTAACTTAAGGATCACTAATTTTATTCTGATTCAATGTGGCAACAGGTTTTAAATAAATTAATATGTTATAAATATTGGAACATGGTACTTAGAACCATATGTGACAGAGAAGGACCCTGCACAGTGTTGCAGTTCCTACGTGGAACCACACCATTTCAGGGTCTAATTGTCAGTTTTAACTTTCCAGAAACTGAATTTCACCACAGGATTCACAAATGAATAGACACTTAGAGAATGGTTCATGCTAATAAAGTCACAAGGCCAGAGGACATTAGAATACAAGACTTTACAAGGAGAATGATAATTTTCATATGTCTTCCATATTCACATCAGCCATATTGAATGCCTCATTCCTGACATCCACTATCCTAAGTTTATACCCAGTTTTGAGAAAGTTTCATATTAAACATGCAGTCATGCTTAAAATAAATGTTGTGCTTTAATAAGTCTGAAGACTTAAAATAATTTTTATTTTGCATATTTTTCTTGTCTCCCCTGGGCCTTCTCCCCATCAAGCAAGTTGTATTCATTGCTCAAGAGAAGTTTGGATTTAGCCTAGAACAAATAATTTAATTGATTAATGAATCCTAAAATACACAGCAAATGGAATAGTATGAAAGCAAAAATATTTAAACACACTTTTAAAATATATTTTAATAAGTTAAGACTTATAGACAAGTTGCAAAGATAGCAGTAGTTGCAAAAGATAGTAGAACATCAGTTCTTCCCATTGTTAATATCTTATATTACCATGGTGCATTTCTCAAAATGAAGAAGCTGACATTAACACATTAGTATTAACTAAACTCTAGATATTATTTGGATTTCACTTTTCTGTTAGTGTCCTCTTTCTGTTTCAGAATCCGTTTCAGGATTCCACATTCCATGTGCTTAAAGTAGCCTTTGCCAGATTTCTGAACTCGCAAGTTAGTATATTTTTCTTTGCATACCCTATTCTTGGGAAGCAAGTCACTGAGTCTACCTCACCCAGGGCTGGGGGCGGAGGTGGAGGAGAAGTAGGAGGGCCTGGTAATTCAGCACCTTCTTTTGAAGGGAATGGTATCTATACATGTTACTTTGAATTCTTCCGCAAGGAAGATTCGTCCTTTGTTTCCCTCATTTGTTTATTGATTCGATAATTTGTGTCGATTTGACCTTATTTTATTTTTAGTTGATATTTTTATTTAAAATATTTTCCCAGCTTTATCAAGATACAACTGACATATTATATTGTATAAGTTTAAGGTGTACAATATGAGGGTTTGATACTTATATATTGTGAAATGATTACCACAATAAGGTTAGTTAACACTTCCATCACCTTGTGTATCTACCATTGTGTGTGTGTGTTTGTGTGGTGAGAACATTTAAGATCTAATCTCTTAGAAACTTTCAATTATATAATAGCATTGTTAATTACAGTCACCAGGCTGCACATTAGATCCCCAGAACTTACTCAACTTATAACCAGAAATTTGTGTCCTTTGACTAACATCTCCCATTTCCTCCACCCCTCAGCCCCTGGCTACCAACATTTTATCCTCTGCTTCTATGAGGATAGACTATCAGTTTGGATTATTAAAGTGATGCCATACAATATTTGCCTTTTTCTCTCTGATGTATGACACTTAGCATATTGCCCTCAAGGTCCATCCATGTAGTCACAAATGGCAAGATTTCCTTTTTGCTCGTGGCTGAATAATATTCCATTGTGTGTGTAAAACATCTGTATCTATTCGTCTGTAGAGAGACCTTTTTTTGTTTTCATATGTTGGCTATTGTGAATAATGCTGCAACAAACATGTGAGTGCAGCTGTCTGTCCAAGATCCTGGTTTCATTTCCTTTGGATATACACCCAGAAGTTGGATTACTGGATCATATGGTAGTTCTATTCTTAACTTTATGATGAACCTCCATAGTGTTTTCCATAGTGGCTGGACCATCTCACATTCTTACCTGCAGTGCACCAAAGTTCCTTTTTCTCCACATCCTTACCAGCACCTCTTATCTCTCGTCTTTTTGATGATAGCCATTCTAACAGGTGTAACTTTACATTTCTAACAGGTGTGAAGTGATATCGCACTGTGGTTGGATTTGCACTTTCCTGACAATTGCTGATGTTATTATTGATGTTGAGAATCTCTTCATGTATTTGTTGGCCATTTATATGTCTTTGAAAATTTGTTTATGCAAGTACTCTGTCCATTTTTTAGTTATTGCTTTCTTGCTATTGACCTCTATGAGTTTCTTACATATTTTGGACAGTCACCCCTTATCAGATCAATGCTTTGCAAATATTTTCTCCCATTTCATAGGCTGTATTTTCATTTTGTTGATTTTTAATTTGCTAAACTTTAATTGTGTTCTTCTTTTCAATTCACTCATACCTCTTTTTGTAACTCATACCAATTTATGAAATATATTTATTTTATTTAGATTTATGAAATATTTGGCAAATGCTGACAGATGTTCTTGATGGTGACATTTAAAGTGATACTTCAGTCTTTGCATTCTTCTCTATCATGTGAGTTTATTTTTATTTTTAAAATAAGCATTTATCATTTGTTTAAAAATTCTATTATAATTTTTAAATGTCCCTCATAATCCAAAATGAAGAGTATTTTTCTCTAATAGAAGGTTGAAATGTCTTTATTCAAAGCCCATAATCAGAAAGGGCAGGCAAAATTAGTAACTGCATTTGTATTTACAAGATGTTAAACAGTTACTCACAAGTAGGCTAATTTTAGTATCTGTGTTATGTTGAGATTTATCGCTTTCCTGAATGTGCCGTGTAGATTGTTGTTTGTCAGTTGATTGTGTACTTGAACAGTTTAATCACTTCTTGTTCTTTATTCAAGAAAGGAGGAGTTGAAATTGAGCTTTTAAGAAGTTTAAATTTAGAGACACTAAGCTTTATCTGTAACGTCGGAATATTTTTTTATTGAATCATCATACCCTTGTGTGTGTGACACACACACAAAGCATGAGTTTAGGTCGATGGATTGAATCAGGCCAAATTAAAACTATTATTTTTAAAGTTGCTAAGAGACTAGAACTGAATTGTTCTTACCACAAAAAAAGAAATGATAATGATGCGATGTGATAAAGGGTTTGGCTAAAGCTGTGGTGGTAATCATATATTGCAGTGTATAAATGTAACAAATCAGCAAATTGTATGCCTTAAATTTGCACAATGTTATGTGTCAATATCTCAACTAAAAAAAGAACACAGGAAAAGAAAGCACATAAAATACGTATACACATAAATACAAAGTAAACCAGTATTCTTATCTTTGGGACAAACTCTAATGCCAGAATTGTGACATTTCCTACTGCAATATTTGTACTAATAATGTAACATTTGGTGATTTTGTTCATTTTTAAATACCATACTTAAGATGTGAACTATTTGAAGTATTTTATTAGGCATTTATTTTGTTCAGGAGTATATATTATAATCATTTTACTTCTTTCTTTGTAAATAGAATATTTCACTAAAATTATCTCTGGTGCCAAATACACGAAACAAAGGTAGTGAAACTTCAAACCATGACTATGTATGATATCTTTTGTTGCTCTTTTAGGTAATGTTATAATTTAAAGTGAAGAAATTTGTTTATGTTGCCATTTATGTTGTGTTATAAACTTAAACTTTGTATCCCAGAAACTTCCCGAACAAGGACATGCAAATAAAATGAGGTAACTAAAACACACAAACGTTTCGGACATTGTTATTTTAGCTCATATCTTATTAATCTTTGCTTCCTTTAAATATACTCCAAAGATCTCAGCTATGAAGTTGAGTCCTTAACTAATGTACATTCAGTGTATTTTCTTCTCTCTTTTTTTTACATGTGGAATTGCACAGGTTTTGTAGTATTCTGGTATCATTTTGTGTGCATTTTCATTGTGACTTCCTCTTTACTTCACTATTTATTTAGGGGTGAAGTATTTAGTTTCCAACTGTATTAGTTGGTATGTTTCTTTGCTTTTTGAGGTCCTCCACTTTTATTATATTCATTAGATACAGATTTGTTTTATTTATCTTGCTCAGGACTTAGTATAATTTTTCAAAATTAACAATCATTCTTAATGTCTAGGAAAGTGTTCTCTATCATGATAGAATGTGTACCTTTCCCTATTTTCTCTATATTTTTTATATTGTAAGTCATTTTAGAAATATGGAAAACCGATTCATTTTGCTGTCCCAAACTCTGAAATCCTACTTTTTCATCTTTTTATCTCACTCCAATGTTTTCTGGCTCCTTCCCTGTATAGACCTTTGTCATTTCAGCCTGTTTTCCCATATTGATTTTAAGTCTACAATGCAAATAGACATTATTCATCCCTAAATATATATTCCTGGATAGTATATAACTCATTGTACTATATTTGGAGCACCTGTTCATATGATCGCTATTTTTCTTTTGAGGTTTCTCTGAAGTTTAATTACCGTATGACTTTTTGATTTAAAAACATAATTTTTGTAATATCCACTTTTATGTACCACTACCACTAAAAGGTCACACTTCACATTTTTAGTTTATATTTACTGGAAGATTATTTATATTTTAGATATGTAACACTGTTTTTCTTAGCCCTTACAAAATTTACTTGAAAATTTGAAAGAGCACTGTTATATAGAAATAGATTATTTTAATTTGCATGACATTTAACATATATAAACTTATTTTAACTTTACATTTAACTCTATTAACTTACATGCGTATATTAGGAGGACAATAAGGATAAATAAATTGGATAAATGTTTCTAAAACGTCCTCAGAGTTTACCTTTTCTGAAACATTTTTATCTCAGAATTGTCCATTTGTCCACATAATTTTCTCTTCTATGGCATTAAGAGAGATAAATATGTAGCCTGTCTTAAAAGAGAGAGCCCTTTGCTCCTAGCGTTCTCTTCCAAGTCAATAAACATTCAGTTCTACCGGAAAGTGTTGAAAGATGGCTTTTGAACAACAGCCAAAACATACACTTCTTTTTCAAATGGTTCTTAAACAGATTGCTTGTTAGAATATTGAATGTTTTTGTTAGACAGTCATAACACTAACATTAACATTATTATCATCACAAAATTGACAGTAGCAATTTTATGATGCTCTTACTAAATGCATCATGATTTTAGTGATACTGATAGTTTAGGAAAAGTGTTCATTTGAGGACATTTGAAATGTGATATATGCATAGATAAAACCTCATATTAAATCATGTTTAGTTTTTATAATATGCCATAATTGGCAATGTTTTATTACTATTTTAGAAAAAAGTATGATGAAATTAGTTAAATATTATTTAGAATTTTTATCTCCCTCTAGTAGGGCTCAAAACACACACACTCTCTCTCTCTGTCAGATGCTCAGCAGGTTTTGTGAAATAAAATTTAATATTTTGAAATATAAACTAAATTTCAGAAGAAAAAATCAATCTAATTGAAATAAATTGTTCTGTAATATAAAATTTTAAAACTTTATCCTTAAAATTTTGCAGATGCATTACCTTTGTGGTAATAATCAATGACATTTGTTCTGATTGTGCCTTGTTTATTTAAAACATTTATTTAATTATCAACATCCAAAAGCAAATTGCACTTAGGAAAATTAGGAAATCACCCTTCTTATATCTTCATATTTTCCCTATCTCATGATTTTTGTGTGCATGATATTATCTAGTGCTTCTGCATATTTTCTATTCTTGATCCCCTTTACAACAGGAATATTTCTCAAGAGCTCTTTTTGACACTTGAATTCCCTTATAAAATCATGTACATAATAATTTACTATTAAAATTATATTTTCTCTCTTCCTCATATAATTTAAATTGTAATATCAATGTTTTTTCCAAAACACAATGGTGCAACATAAATATCTCCATGATTAATCCTGCTTTCTAAAGCTGACCTCTGATAAGAATATAAGGGTAGTTTTCCAGATGCTTTGCTGTGTTTAACTAGCAAAGCATAAATTTTAGAATGATATACACTTTATTATGACCTTTTGTGAAAATAATATATATACATATAATGGGTACATACATATAATTTATATCGTCATATTCAATAAATGCTCTAAAATTTGATATTTTGCCATACAAAAACCATGTACATATTTGAGGGTTTTTTGCCAGATGATTTTTTAAATTTTTGTCATCCTACAAAATCCAAGGAAACAGAAGCTTAAGCTGAGCTGAGGTATAAATCGTCAATAGTTTCACATTATCAGTGGCATTAAAAATATTGACAGGTTCTCCTAACACAGGATTTTTTTTTTTAGTAAATGATGAAACTTAAGACACGGTAGAGTTGCTAATGATGGAAATGTACCTAATTCTCTGTTTTTAAGGGGGAGGATAGATGCATAAGAGGGTTTTTTTTTTTGTATTTTTTCTTCCAGTTTTATTGAGATATAATTGACATACAGAACTGTACAAGTTTAAAGTGTAGAACATAATGATTTGACTTACATGCATCATGTTCACAATACATTTAGCGAACATCCATTATCTCCTATAGATACAAAATTAAAGAAATAGAAAAAAAATCTTTTGATGAGAAATGTTAGGATTTGCCTCCTTAACAACTTGCATAGGTAACATATAGCAGTGTTAATTATATTCATCATGTGATATATTACATCCCTAGTACTGATTTATCTTATAACTGAAAGTTTGTACCTTTTAATCACCTTCATCCAATTCCTCCTTCCTCCATCCTCCACCTGTGTCAGCCACAAATTTGATTTCTTTTTCTATGAGTTTTTGTCTGTTTTCTAAGGTAATGGACCTACAACATTATGTTAGTTCCTGTTACACAACATAGTGATTCAATAGTTCTATACATATCAAAACGATCACCAGGATAATTCTAGTTACTATATGTCACCAAATAAAGATCTCCCAGAGCTGTTGACTGTATTCCTCACACTGTACATTTCATACACCTCATTTATTTTCCAGTGGGAAGTTTGTACCTCTTAATCTCCCTCACCTATTTTTTTCTTCCCCCTAACCCCCTCCACATCCAACAACCACCCATTTGTTCTCTGTATCTATAATTCTATTTCAGTTTTGTTATATTTGTTCATTTGTTTTGTTTCTTAGATTCCACATATAAGTGAAATCATACAGTCTCGGTCTGCCTTAATTAGCTTAGCATAATATACTCTATGTCCACCTATGATGTCACAGATGCTAAGATTTCACTCTTTTTTATGGCTGAGTAATACTCTTTTGTATATGTATATATTATATATATATGTGTATATATATATATATAAATCTCACATCTTCTTTATCCATCCATCTACTGATAGGCACTTAGATTGCTTTCATATCTTGGCTATCGTAAATAATGATTTGATAAACACAAGGGGTGCATATATCTTTTTAAATTAGTGCTCTCAATTTCTTCATATAAATACCCAGCAGTAGAATTTCTGAAGCATATGATAGTTCTATTTTTAATTTTTTTGAGGAATCTCCATACTGTTTTCCACAGTGGCTGCACTAATATTCATTCCCACCATCAGTGCATGAGGGTTCCCTTTTCTACACTTCCTCAACGAATACTTGTTATTTGTTGTCTTTTTGATAAAAGCCATTCTAACAGGTGTGAGTGTATGTAATTGTTGAATGGTATTCTATTGTTAGATGTGCCAAATTCTAGTCAGATATCCTGAATGTCGAAACTTACTCTGTTGTTATAATATTATTATTTATCCACTGTAAATAATACTGAAATAAATATATCTGTACACATATTACTATGTATTTGTAGAAAGAATTCTATATAATAAATCTTTAGATGTGAAATGGCTGAGTCTTAAAGTATGTGTATCATTAATTTTTACTGATACTGCTTAATTGGCATCCAGAAACCTTGTAGTAAACTTTACTCTCAATAACTGAGACTCTGAAAGTGTATTGCTAACCCACAGTATGAAGAATCTTTTAATTCTGGGCCATGCTGATTAGGGAAAATCTACACACAGTGTTTAATTCGTTTTCTCTAATTACTTTTTTATTTGTTCTTTAACTGATGTAAATTCGATTTGCGTTATATTAGTTTCAGGTTACACAACATAGCTGTTTGATACTTTTATGAATTATACTCCATTTAAAGTTACAATATAATAAAATAATGGCTCTGTTTTCCTGTGCTGTACAATATATCCTTGTTCTTTATTTATTTTATGTGTGTTAGTTTGTATCTCTTAGTCCCCTTCTCCTATTTTGCCCCTCTCCCTTCCCTCTTACCACTGGTAACCACTAGTTTGTTCTCTATATCTGTGAGTCTGTTTCTGTTTTGTTATATACATGTGTTTGTTTTATTTTTTAAATTCCACATATAAGTGATAACAGAGTATTTGTCTTTCCCTGTCTTACTTATTTTACTAAGCATAATACTCTCTAGGTCCATCCACATTGTTGCAAATGGCAGAATTTCATTGTTGTTTATGGCTGAGTAATATTCCATCATATATATAATTATATATATATACATATATATATGTATATATATATATAATTATATACATCTTCTTTATCCATTCATCTGTTGATGGGCGCTTAGGTTGCTTCCATACATTGGCTATTGTAAATAATGTTGCTGTGAACATTGCGGTGCATGTATCTTTTTGAATTAGTGTTTTTGTTTTCTTCAGATATATACCCAGGATTGGAATCGTTTGATCAAGCTAGCACTTTTTAGTTTTTTTAGGAACCTCTATACTGTTTTCCATAGTATTTCCATGTTTCATATTTTTATGTACTTTTAAATATTTTCTTTTGTGAAAATAAAATGATCAATTACTTTGTCCAGTTTTGTATAGTTTTATCCACTTTTGTAAAGCTAAAACATTTCTATAATATTCATATACAAATATAATTATAATGCTTACACTTTTGTTAGTAACATTCTTTTAAGACTCTCAATATATTATTCTGATTTTTTTCTGCATTAAGTTTGATGAAGAAATGTCTGAAGGAAGATTGATATGTAGACATATTTATTTGTAGAACATCTATGTAACTTAAGTATGAACAGGATTTGTTTTTATATTTAAATTCTTTGAAGTACTATTAGAAGTATTTATTTCTTTGAAGGACTTTTATTTTTTGTTTGATACTTTGTGAGATATTTGTATATACACAATTATATCTTTCATAAACTCAGGAAACTGTACTTCTAGTATACCACTGAATACTATTTTATTTTAATTTTTAAAAAATTTCTTCTTTGGCAATGGTTAATATGCATGTGTTTGCCCTTTTATTCTCTGCCATATACTCAATTCCTTATTTACCTTAGCAACCTACCAGCTGTATTTTTTTTTCTTATCCTCTAGAGCATTAATTAGTTTTGCTTTGACTCATCAAATTTTATTTTCACCTCAACTTTATTTTCCCTTATTTTATTGAGGTGAAATTCACATAACATCAGATTAACCATTCTAAAGTGAATAATTCAGTGACATTTAATTTATTCACAATGCTGTATAACTACTGCTTCTAACTAGTTCCAAAACACTTCATAACCCCAAAGCAAACTCTTGTACCCATTAAGCAGTTATTTCCTATTTACTCCTCTTCCTAGTCCCTTGGCAGACAACCACCAATCTGCTTTCTGTTTCTACTGTATTGATATATTCTGGATGTTTAATATAAAAGAAATCATATACTATGTGACTTTTTACATCTTGCCTCTTTCACTTAGCATGTTTCCTACATTCATCTGTGTTTTAGGACGTATCAATATTTAATTCCTTTTTTGCTTGAATAATATTCCATGGTACGTATATACCACAATTTGTCTATTCATTTATCCATTGGTATTTGAGTTGTGTCCACACTGACATTTTGGCTATTGCAAATAGTGTTGCCATAAACATCAATGTACACCCATTTGTTTGAGTGTCTCTTTTCAGTACTTTGGGTTATATAGCTTAAGAGTGGAACTGCTAGTCATATAGTAATTCTACTTTTAACTTTTTAAGGAACACCCATAACAATGCAAAAGCATTCCTATTTCTCCACATACTCGCCAACACCTGTTATTTTCCATTCTTATAACTATAGTTATCATAGTGGGTGTTTCACCTCAAAGCTTCACTTATAATTTCATCTCCTATCTCTTATTTTATAGAATTCATCTTTACTGGAGACAAAAGAGTAGGTACTAGGTAAAATCATGTTTCCTATGGTAGCTCTCTTCAAAGAGAGGGTTGTTTAGAATCTTCTTTAAAGTTATTTCTAGAGTCAGCTGATGCAAATTATTCAGTCAGGAATTTAATGGACTGAGAAAACCGGGGAGAGATTCTGTGGTTTCAGGTCTTACATTCAAATGTTTAATCCATTTTGAGTTAATTTTTGTGTGTGGTGTAAGATAGTGGTCCAGTTTTTGGTTTCTTTTTTTATGTGACTGTCCAGTTTTCCCAACACCATATATTAAAGAGACTATCATTCCCCAATGTGTATTCTTGGCTCCTTTGTCATAAATTAATTGGCCAAGTGTGTGTATTTATTTCTGGGCTCTCTTTTCTCTTCCAAAGATCTATATGTGTCTGTTTCTATGCCATACTAGCCATACTGCTTTGATTACATTTTAAATGAATATTAAACATGTCTCTCAAAGCATGTGCATGGTAATTAAATGAGGATAGGGTATGTGCAATATTTACCATGGTGCCCAGCATATGTACTAAAATAATATTAGCAGTAGTACTAATTCTAGTAAATCACCACAGTTCTATAAAATAAATAGTCTATGGTTAATATTATCTATATTCCAGATTTAAAATACAGCACATTGATTATGCCAGTATATGCCTGTCAAAATTAATACAGTACAAAATCAGATACACAAATGTGTGTGTGTTTATGTATTCGCATGCCAGCACAGAGATAGAAGTGTGGAGCATTAAATGGCCTTTAGTTTCCAGTATTTCCCTGTTGAATCACAACTTGTTATTTTCCCAAATGCATATCCATGTAGCTTAGAGCTGAGAAAATTTTTGGAAAGGTAACAGGTAAGGAGACTGTGAAAGTTTGCAGTTTCATGGTTTTACAAAATGAACTTCACTGATCAATTGGGAACAGTTGCAGGGAGGAAAGTGACGAGAGTGTTTGAAATCCATTAGGAAAGCTGTGTACATGTGGGGGACAAGAATACCAGACTGGTATTCAGGAGGCTCTGGAATGAATCCAAAATGTGTTTCTTTATAAATTGAAAATTTTGGAAATTATTAGCATCCTAAGGTCGGATTTTCTTGCTTTGACTTAAGGACAAAAATGATTGCTGTACAAGATTGTTGAGCAAAAAGCAAATTTAAACTATGTATAGGACATTTATAAGGATTACACATATTTTTAATAGTCAACAAATATTAACTGCATTTTTTATATCAAACCAGGTAAAAATGGTTTCCAACCTTAGTAGTTGGGTAGCCTGTTTTACTTTGTTATAAATAATACCTATAATGAATCAAGTTTCTTTAAATACTGATATCATTTATCTATAGTTATGTAAAATATCCACCTCCCAAAACACTGATTTTTTTCACTTTCTGTAATATTGATCACTAATTTTGATGGAGGTTTTTGATTACTGATTCAATCCCCTTACACATTATTGGTTTGTTCAGATTTTCAATTTCTACATGATACATTCTTGGTAGGTTATAAAAGAATAAAATACTTAGGAATAAACTTAACTAAGAAGATGGAATACTTGTACACTGAAAACTTCAAAATATTTATAAAAAATATTTAAAAAGATAAGACAATCCATGTTCATAAATTGGAAGACTTAATATTGATAAAATGTACATACTACTCAAAGGAATCTTTAGATTCAATACTATCTCCATCAAAACCCCAATGGTATTTTTTTATAGATAAAGAAAACAAACTATAAAGTTTATATGGAACTGCAAAAGACCCAGAATAGCCAAAGCAATCTTGAGAAAGAAGAATGAAGCCAGAGATATCAAACTTCCTGACTTTAAAATATATTACAGAACTACAGTAATTAAAACAACATGTTACTGACATAAAGACAGACATATAGACCAATGGAACAGAACATCTGCCCAGAAGTAAACCCACACATATATGGTTGACTGATCTTTGACAAGAACATCAAGAATGCACAATGGTGAAGGACAATTTCTTCAACAAAAGGTGTTGGTAAAACTGGATATTCACATGTAAAAGATTAAATTTGGACCCTTAACTTAAACTGTATAAAAAATCAACTCAAAATTTATTAAAGACTTAAATGTAAGCTGTAAAACTCCTAGAAGAAATCATGGAAAGTTCTTGACATTGTTCTTGGCAATGATTTCTTGGCTATGAAATAAAAAACACAGGCAAGAAAGGTAAAAATAGGCAAGTGGGACCACATCAAACCAAAAAACTTTTGCACAACAAATGAAAAAATAAACAGAGTGAAAAGGTAACCTATAGAAGAGGAGAAAATATTTGCAAACCGTGTATTTGATAAGGGCTTAATACCCATAATATATAAGAAACTTATATAACTCAAGAGCAAAAAGAAAAAAAAAGAACCTGAATTCACATTTGTCTAAAAATGACATACAAATGTCCACCAAGTACATGAAAAGGTGCTCAACATCACTACTCCTTAGAGAAATGCAAATCAAAACCACAATGAGACATCATCACACACTTCTTAGAATGGCTATTATCAAAAAACTAAAGATAATAAATGTTGGTGAAGATATGGAGAAATTTGAACACTTACACATTGTTGTAAAATGGTGCAACCATTATGGAAAATAGTATGGAGATTCCTCAAAAAATTAAAAATAGAGCTAGATTATGATCCAGCAATCTCACTTCTATCCAAATAATTGAAATCAGAATCTCAAAGAGATATTGGCATTCCTTTGTTCATTGCAGTATTATTCACAACCATCAAGATGTGGAAACAACATAAACATCCATCAAGAGATGGATGAATTGGGCTTCCCTGGTGTCGCAATGGTTGAGAGTCTGCCTGCCAATGCAGGGGACACGGGTTTGTGCCCCAGTCCGGGAAGATCCCACATGCCGTGGAGTGGCCGGGCCTGTGAGCCATGGCCGCTGAGCCTGCCCATCCGGAGCCTGTGCTCTGCAACAGGAGAGGCCACAACAGTGAGAGGTCCTCATACTGCAAAAAAAAAAAAAGAGAGATGGACGAATAAAGAAAATGTAGTATTCACATACACTGGAATATTATTTAGCCTTAAAAAAAATTCTGCCATTTGAGAGTACATGGATAAATTTGGAGGACATTATGCTAAGTTAAGCAAGCCAGTCTCAGAAGGACAAATACTATATTAGATATCTAAAATAGTCACATTCATAGAGGCAAAGAAACCATTAACACAATCAATGTAAAAAACATATCCATCACCTCTAAAACTTCCTGTGTACCCCTTTTTTGGTATGTTTGTGATGAGTGCTTTAAATGAGATCTGACCTCTTAAAATTTTAAGTTCACAATACCCTGTTGTTAACTATAGATGTATGTTGTACAGTGGATCTCTAGAACTTATTCCTTGACTTCTCTGGCAGTCCAGTGGTTAAGACTCCACACTTCCACTTCAAGGGGTGTGAGTTCAAGCCCTGGTCAGGGAACTAAGATCCTGCATGCAGCCAAAAAAAAATAGGAAAAAAAGATAGAACTATTCCTCTTGTATAACTGAAACTTTATACCCATAAACATAAGTCCCCATGTCCCCTGCTCCAACCCCTGGCAACAACCATCCTATTCTTTGTTCCCTTGGGGAAGGAATTGTTAATTCATTGTATATTTGAAGTTTTAAATATAATGGCAAATTATTTTACAAAATAGTCACTTGATGTATATTCCACAAGCAGTGTGTGTGTTTCTGTTATTCTATACCCTAGCCAAAATTTGGTATTGCCTGAGTGTAAAATATCATTGCAGTTTGGTTTTAATTTACTGATCATTGGTTATTAATCCTCAATTTAACAGGAAAAACAGTCAGCACCTTTTACTAACTGGATTTAATCAAGCTCTTTTTAAAAAAAATATTATTTTGGTTTTGCTATTTTTAAATGCATTTTAGAAATGACTTTACAAATACTTTTACAACAGTATTAGGTAACCTTATTAGAAATTTTCATAGGAATTTAAACAGAGAAAAACCAGATTTTTGATGTATATTTTCTTGGTTTTAAAGGCAAACTGCATACGAATTATTCTTCAACTATCATGCAAGAACATGGAACATATCTATTTGGTAAATACTGATTCCAGACTTTAGCTCTCAGATGGTTTCCAGCTTATCATTACTTCTATATTTTTTGTTGCAACAGATTGTCAAAAAGCCATACTTTGGAAAACTCTGTCAGTTTACTATTTTTTTAAGAAAGGGCAATCATCTTCTTTGTTCTACATTTGCAAAAAAAAGCGTACAACTTTTAATTTTAGGTTTATAACACAAATTAGAATGATTAGTCCAATATTTTTTTCTGTATCATCTATTTCCCTCCAATAACCTTTTTCTACACTCCTGCCTTCAACATTGGTTTTACAAACTGCATCAAGAAAATTTTGGTGCAGAGACATTACAAAAGATGAAACTATGTTGTCACATCTTTTCTTTCATAAAATGAAATAAAGTTCTTATCACAAGATGTTAGGCAGTACAGTCCTTACTGTTCAATGACTAACTATAAGAACACCCTATGTCCTTTATAAATAATTGTTTACTAATTGGTTTTTGATAAAGTTCATTTAGGTTCCTATCAACTGAAGACTCATAGTCAGGTTTTGTTTACAAAGTCAAATTCACCATCATCATTAGCATCTAGGTTGCTACTAATGTTCTCTTCTTACACATCTGATTCAATCAATAATTTAAAATATCTTCGGTTGTCATTTCTCTGTTTATTGTTAATATGGGCTAAAAATAAAAAAATCTAAATTCTCAACAGTATCCAATAAAATCTAAAAAAATAAATAAATAAAAAGGCTACACACATGGTCTCTCCATATTTCTGTCAAGATGATGCAGTACTTTGAGCACCACAGTAAGAAAATGAAAGATGATGTAACAGTAATGATTAGTTTCACTACTGTATCATCTATATTTGGGCATTTCCATCATTCTTCCATTTTCTGTTTTTTAGTCTTTACAGCATAAGCTGGGTATAATGATGAGCAATGTAATAATTCCTAGGTTCAGGAAAGAGTTAAAAGTTTCCTGGTATAAGAAAAATAAAATCTGAATCTACAGATCAATTTTGGGAGAACTATCTCATTACAGTAATTTTTTCTATGCACATCACTTGATTTGTTATGTTTTCTTAATGCTGCTAAATTAAGTTTTATAATTTTCTCCATAAAGATCTTACATATCTATTGTTACATTCATCCTTATGTAAATTATATTATTGTATTTGTATTGTAGTTGTATCAACTATAATGAATATGTTTTTAAGTCATGTTTTTAAATATTTGTAGTCAGTGAATAGATAAGCAATTACTTTTATATATTGCTCCTAATATAAACCTACCCTATTAAATCCTTTATTTTTTCTGAGCATCCTTATGTATATTCTAATGGTTTTTATATTATGTCTCCTATACATATGAGTTTGGTTTTTATACTTTTAATCCTTATATCTCCAATGCCATATTATATAGTAAATGTGAGCCTCTTAGTCTTATTATTGATACTAAAGGAAAGTTATTAGTGATTTAACGTGAAAAGCACAATGTTCCCTGGAGATTTATAGTAGGTAAGGAAAGTCCCTACTGTCTCTAGTTGTTGAATAGTTTATATCATTAATGAGGGTTTTCTTTTTTATTCCAGTTGCTCTTTCCATAATTATCTGAGTTGATCATATTGTTTTTTCGCATCTAATTTTATTTACATATTATCTAATTGTCGACTGACTTGCATTTCTGTCATAAACTTAATGTCATTATGATATATTACTATTGTTTTCCCTTGGATTCACTTTGCCAGTAGGCAAAGATTATAGGGTCACTGTAAAGCTGTCCCACTTTTCTCCTGTGTTTGAGTCTCTACCAAAATGCAGGTGACAGTAGCTGACTTCATTGCTACAGCAAACTCTGATTAAATAATCTGTGCTTGTCCTCATGGGGTTTGCTTCACTTACTTCCACAAGCTATACATTTCCCTTTAAAAATCACTTTCACTGAACCTTACATTTTGATAGGAAGTGTTTTCACTAAAATTCAGTTCTAACCATATTATTTTTACTATAATTTCTTCTTTGATGTATGTGTTATTTATAAGTGTGTAACATAAATTTCTAAATTTGTAGGCATTTTTAATCCAGTTTTTGGTATTTCTTTCTTAGTTAATTCCACTACAGCCAGAAAATTTCACCTTCATGGTAATTGTTTCTTTTTATTTGCAAAGATATTTTGTGAGCATAATATGTTGGCTTGGGAAAAATATGTGTTCTCTGATGTTGGGTGTAGTTATTTATGTGTATCCATCAAATCAAGTTTATTACTTACCTTGTTCCAGTCTTCTCTACCTTTACTGATTTGTGACATTTTACAAATAATTGGAAAAATATAATTAAAAACAAAATCTCCTATCCACCCAGAAGATCCCTCCACAAAGGTAGAAGAGAAGGAAGACAGTTCTATTATTGGATACGTACTGAAGTAAGCGTGATGTGCATCACAGGGGTCACGGAGAATATGCAAAGACACAAAAAATCTGATCCTTTTACAAACCAAGCAGGCGCAACCCATTATATATGTATTCTCAAGATAAACAATAACTAGTCCCCAAGTAAGAGGACTTGACAGGACCAGGTGTCACACAGAGTCATCCTAGATTTGCTTGGTAACTGGGAGACCACCTGCATTAGCTAACTGATTTTATCCAAAGGAAAAGCAAACTTCTCTTCTTCAGGACAGGAGGTAGTTTGGGAGTGAGGGGTCTAGTAAGGGCACTTTCTTCTTTAGTGATTACATTTCAAAGAAATAGTTCCCAGGTCCTTCAGAAAGACATTCCTGAATCTTAAAGCTGAAAAGAGGCTTATGCAGATTTAAAAAGATTTGCATACATTTCAAAGAGAAAGAAAAAGAACTTACTTTTTTTTTTCTAAAGTAAAAGCTCTAAGAAAAAGGAGGGCAGGCTCTTCCCTTATTTTCAAAAGGGAGAATTAAGTCTCTTCCTTTTAATTTGTATTTGCCCTTATAATGTCAAGGGTTGAAAGAAATTTATAGAAACCTCTTACTATATTGTTGTCATTTTCTATTTATTTTTTAGTGGAAATGTCTGTTTTTGTCTCTTTTATGTTTGGTTTTCTTTTGTGTTCACACCATCTTGAGATTGTTTTACTTTTCTGGTGAGTTAAATATTTTATAAATGTGTAGTAATAAACTTTGTCACTAATAATACTTTGGTTTTGAAAGTCTATTTTATATGATGTAAATATATTTTCCAACTTATTATTATAATTTGCAATTTTTATATTTTTCCAACATTATAATTTCAAACGTTTCATGTTTATTTGTATTGAAGTATCTCTTGAAGAAAAAATATATAGCTGATTTTTTAATGCAGAAAGTTTAGTACCATTAATTTGGAATTACTAATATATTTGGACTTCGATTTGTTTCTATCATTTTATCTTCTGCCTCCTATGTATTCTGTTTTTAAAATTTTTATTGAATGATTTTTAAAACATACATAAAAGTCATACAAAATAAACATGAAGTTTCATCAATTACTAGTAATCAAAACCTGTGTAACACTATTTAAGTCAAGAACTAGAATATTCCCAACAGTCTCAAAGCCTCCATCCCCATCCCTTGCCCTGTGTTTCCTATTCAGTCACAGACCTCTCCCTCAAGGTTACAGAGAATCTGTATCCTGAATTTTGTGGTAATTTCCTTGCTTGCCTTTTTTAATAACTTTATGACATATACATGCATTCCTAAAAAATAGTTTATTTCGTCTCTTTTGAACTTTATACAAATAGAATCAAACTGTAGCAGGAAAGGGGACCCCTTCCAGGGCCTGAGAGTGGGCTGTTGTCTAACACTTGGAAATGAATTGTCCGAGGAAACACACGTGCTGACAAAGCAAGAGATATTATTGGGAAGCGGCGCCTGGGGAGAGAGCAGCAGGGTAAAGGAACCCAGGAGACCTGCTCTGCCACGTGGCTCGCAGTCCCTGGTTTTATGGTAATAAAGTTAGTTTCCGGGTTGTCTCTGGCCAATCACTCTGATTCAGGGTCCTTCCTGGAGGTGCCTACATTGCTCAGCCAAGATGGATTCCAGCGAGAAGGATTCTGGGAGGTTGGTATAGACTGGTGTTTCCTCTCTGCTTTCGATGTTTCCCAGATTCTTCCAGTGGCTGGTAACTTGTTAGTGCCGTGTTCCTTACCAGAACCTCCTGTTGTAGGATAATTCATGCAAGTGGCTACTATTGTGCCTGGCTAGGGCAGATGGTTTTTGTCAGTGGTTCCCTTAAGAAAGCCTTGTGTATTTTTTGCCTTTCAGGCTTACTCTTTCTTTCTCAATATATTCTAAAATTCATCCTTGATGTGTGAGCAGTTGTCCTAAGTTCATTTTTATCTCTGTGTCATGTTCCATTGTGGAAAGAGAACCAGTTCATTGATCCCTTTTACAGCCAGTCAATATTTGATTTCCTTTCCGTATGGAGCTACAATAAATAGTGTTACAGAGAGCATCCTTTTTCATTATCCTAGTACTCACAAGCATGCATTGCTGTACCGTCTATACATAGGTGTGGAACTGAAGGATCCTTGGTTATCCATGACTTGAAATTAACCAGATGTGGCCACGTTATTTTCCAAAGTAGTTTTACAGATGTATTCAAGGACTCCTCAGTCTGCAGTGAAAGGGCAAGAGTTTCATGTACTGACAGACATTTGACGTTGTCAGACTTTAACAATGAGATTTACTATTGTTTATACAGGATATTATGTTTTGTAGAAAGCCCCTTCTGAATATCGAATTCACCACAATTTGCTACCACCGCGAGAGCACACTAGAATGGGGGAGAATAAAGATGAAAATATCAAACACTAGTGAATATGAGGAGCCACTGGGACTTGCATAGGCTGCTGGTGGGATCGCCAACTCTGTTAAACACTCATAATCACTAGGCATCACCTCCTGGGAGACATACACGGTAGTAGATAGATTCATGGAAAAGGCTCCAATGATTGTTCCTGCTCATGTGACTTTGCAACCCTTCCCATTAAGAAGTAGAGTCTATTTGTCAGTATTTGAATTTGATATTATTTATCTTCTCCAGGAGCAAAATGTGGGCTCTTTCTGAGTTTAGGCTTATGCCTTTTTTTATATCAATCTGTGAAAGTGAGATGATTGCTCATAAATCCTGCAATTTTAAAGTAAGATTAAACAGATCCACATTCTATCAGTGGATTTTATTTTCTCTCCATGCTACAAAATTCTACCAAAAATTGGCACGAGGAATATAATTATAAAGCTACTAGTAACACTAACATTGACATAAAACCTAATTTTCCTATCCCATTCTGTAGAACTTCACACTATTCTTTATACAGCTTGAAAGGGAGTCTGCTATCTCCATGGATAGCATGGGGAGCTAAAGGTAGCAGTACTTAATCTTTAGTGAAAATCTCCAGTTCTTTTATCATAGAAAATTTTACATTAAGATTGTTCATTAAAATAAATACTAAAATAATTTTATATTCAAGTAAATCCCCTTTTTAAACATTGTGTTTCTGTTATTTCCTTAGAATGTTAAAATATAAGGGCATTGATATACTCCTTTTTATCTGTTAAATTTAGCAAATTTGTGAAAGCACTCTTTTATAAACAAGAAAGATGGCCTGATTTAGGTTTACTGTTACCAAGTGACTTGGGCATTATCCATGCTTCAAAAAGATCTTCCTTTCAGATGATTATTCACATATAATACTACTGCCTGGAAAGTTAAGCTTTACCAGTTTTTTCCATGCATTTTTTTAGTGTTGTTTTTTTTTTTTTATTTGCTTTAATTTCTTTAAATGAGAACACTCAGCGTAGCTTATGATGTCCCCACAGCCTGCTCTACTTACTTCATATCATGTCTGTTCCCCTTGATACTCACACTCCAGACTCCATGGATATTTTTTCTGAGGTCCTTGAATGTGCCACATTCCTTTCTGCTTTAAAGCTTTTAAACAGGTGGTACTCTCTGCCTGGAATTCTCTTTCCCTAAAATTAATATTACTGCTTTCTAGACAGCTTCCTTTTTTTAGATTACCTAGATTATTTAGAGAAAGCCTTCTCCGACCTTGCAGTCACTCATGTTTTCATTTAATTTTCCTGTATTGTATTAAATAGAATGTCTTTCAATATTTATTTTTGTGATGATTTGTGTAAATTCTTTCTCTTGCACTGGACTTTAAGTTTTAAGAGAGAAATCTAAGTTTACTTTTTTCACTGTTGAATTCCTAGTACCTAGTATTGTGGCTGTCAAATAGGAAAAATACTTTTTTCTAAATGTGATACATAAACAAGTGTATGAATGAGTATGTAGATCAGAAGAGAGAGAATTCCCAGTGACTTCCAGGATTCTGACATTTCTAGCTCATCAGTTTTATTCATATCTGAAACTTCATTATCTGGGAGAGTGCCTGGTGCTCAAATATAGGTGCTAAAAATACTTGTGGATCAAACAGAATTTTGTCTTGATGGGAGTGAGGCTGATCAAAAGTTCAGTGATTTCTATTTTCCAATCATTCTTTATTCGGAAATTTTCTTCTGTCTCAGAAATAAGAAGTAATCTATATCTTCCAGAGCAATACAAATTTAAAGTCATACTCTACTGAGTTTTATAAATTTCAAATTTTATAACATGTGCCTTACTTACTTAAAATGTACTATACTTAAAATATAATACTATACCCAAATATAAATATAATAGTAATATAAATAATATAATACAATGATAAGTACATTGTACAATTCTGGTTTTATAATTTTTAATGTGCAATTGTTTATGAAAAGAAATGAGTTGTGATGCAGACAATAGTTGCTTTTATAAGAAAAGGGTATATATATTATTCAGATGAAATACAGCATTATGATGTATATGATATATATGAAGTACAGCATCAACTGTTATTTTTCCCTTGGGGTATAGCTGCTTTACAATGTTGTGTTAGTTTCTGCTGTACAACGAAATGAATCAGCTATATGTATACATGTTTACATATATCCCCTGCTGTGCTAATCAAAGTGATCTTCAACATAAAAACATGACTATCTCTACATTTGTTCAGAAAATGGAGCACAGTGCTTTAAAATACTGAAAAAACATTTTGGAGTTTTTGATAAAATATTTTGGGTAGAAAATTAGGCAGAAAATTTCTCAAACACACTTCCCACCAAAAGTTCCTTATTTAATTAATAAGAAGCAGTCATAGACTCTAGGGAAAAAAGTCTGTTTAGGAATTACGTTTCTTTGTTTTTGAAAGAAATGCACCAACCACAGTTTAAGTTGTCAACATACTTCGGTTGGGAATTATCACAATATTAAAGTTAAAACCATATAATAGTTTGCAGACTTTAATTAAGTCAGTTCCTTTAGCTGGTGAGTGCAAGAGTTTCAAAGGAAAATAATATAACTTTTTTGGGAAGGAGATACATGTAGCCTCTTTGCCTATGAATCTAAATACTCACTAAACAAAAATTGTAACAGACCTTGATTTAAATTCCTGTTTTACTGAGAGCTTTTCCTAAATGTCAAGGTGTGATTGGATGCCCCTTTATGTGTTCCCATACCACCCTATCCTTACCTTGTCCTAGCCCTCATCACACGCTACACCCTTTTTACTTTTTCTCACTGCATAATAAGTTCAGTGTGTCTTGAATACCTCTGTATCCCCAGGCAAACAGTCAGCGATCAATAAATATTTGTCAGCTGAACACATGAATGCACTTTTGGCTGAAAATGTTAGAATATCCTACGGAATTATTCATTAACTTTTGAGTCACTCATGAGTTTAGGAAATCACTACATGAATAACCTGTTGTTTCCTTTGACATATCTGCCTCCCTTTATTTCTCAACCTGACAAATTTTATTAATCATTAGACTCCTCCAATAAACCTTCCCAGTGCTCCAAAATATATTTTGTTCCATGCCTACTTCTCCAAAACACTTTGTTCAAAACTGAATCCATAAACATCTTACTCTGTACTCAACACTAAGCTAGAAACTCAGGACAAAAACCTGACCATCTTTTCACTGTAGAAATTTATAACTGTGCCCTATAATGTGCTTGTGATATTGCATTTCTGTGCATTTTATGGGTTTTCTCCCAATGAAGATGAAGCAGCTCCAGAATCATATTTTTCATCTTTGGGGTCCTATGTATTATACTTCTTTATGTATATGCTTTCACCATGGTACAGGTCATGAACAGACTCCTAGGTGATTTCTTTTCCTCAATGAAGATATTTTTAATTCAATATCTTTGTAACAACATACCTATATAAAATAAACTATTTAAGACTTATTTTAACTGTTAAATATGTGAGTCAGGATGCTACACAAAATAGGCTTTGTAGGAATGAAATTATGCAGCTATGTTAAATTTAGTCTGGAATTCTTAAATGGAAGCAAACAAGAACCTGAGTAGCCTTATGGAGTGATAAAATGGCCTTAATGGATTTAATTAACTTACCCTATAAGTAATGAAAATTAAGGAATCATTCTTGTCTGAACTGAGCCATTAACATAGTTTTAACCGCAGTCTTTATGGCCAGAAAGTCTTAGAGCAGGTGGTAAATTTGTAGTCCTTTTGCCCTTATGGAGAAGAAAGAAGGGGAAAATACAGTGCAGAAACTGTATGTTTCATGAATACACTCAGAATGCAGGTGGTTGGAACCATTTCTAAATGGTGTATGAAATTTACCATCATTTATTCTAAAACTATATAAACAACACATATTTTTAAGCTTTGATAAAATGTTCCATAAATAAGAAAAAAGAATGTTTTCTCTGAATTACTAGCAATGGTTTTACTGGAATAACTGAAAGAAAGAAATCCATGTGTATCCTTGTTTTCTAATTAATTTTAAATACATAAGCATGAGTATATATAAGCATTATGTATATAAGCATGAAATATATTTCTTTGAGTTAGTATTTCACCACATCCAAAATTAGAACTATAGTTTGAATGTATAACATATGCCAAGAAATTTTCTAAAAGCCATGTATGTGTGAGTGTATATAATGTGATCCTTATACATATCTAAAATTTATGTATAACTGTATATACATGCCTACCATATATTATATAAATACTACATACATAAATATATATGATTTACAACTTTTGTATGGTTTAAAAAGCATGTGTAATGCAATCTATAATACTATCCTTTAGGTTTATTTTGAGATATTAAAAGGGATAATTTTATTTAAAAATACTGGAGGTGAACTCAAAGTAGGTCAAATAGTTGTCATTTAATGATTAGAATAAATTCTTACGTGAAACTCCCAATGGTAATCAATTATTTTTCAATAACATTGTTTCATGTTCCCAAGTTTCATATAGCTAAGATTCATCTTAAAAATAAAATGTCGGTAACTTGTTTAAATATAACTCTGGAAAATAACTTTTGCTTTGATTGCATTATATGACAGAGACAGATGAATACTCCATTTTATAATTGTTGTATATTTTATAATTGCAAGTTCAGGATTTGTTTGGATATCTTTGTATCATGCCTTACAAATAAAACATAGATACAGATATAGTAATAATAATAGTAATAATAGCTAACATTAATTGAGCACTTACAATGTATCAGATGTTAATGCATTTGTTTTTTATTTCATTATACTATGACCACTAAAACAAAACAAAGAAGTATGTTAACATCGTAGGCAATATAATGGTGGGAAAATAAAAACATCACATATGGTGTCCAAAATTCAATGCACTAACATAGCGGATCATATTAAATAGTGTCCGCTGGGTCTGTAAATAGTACAGGTTAAAGGGAAAAAGTAAAAAAGCAAAGCATGGTATCTTTTGTGTGAAAGAGTATTTTTTTCATATTTCTAAATATTTGTACTAGTTACCATTTGTTGGGTACTCATTGTTTGCCAGGCATTAAGTGCCCCTAATCCTTCAATGTAGATCAATGTGATGTAGATTAATTTACAAATGAGGCCTTAAAGGTTCAGAGAAAATAGATAACATGACTAATACGCTTCAGACCTCAGATTCAAATCTAGGTCTGTTGAGTCAAAATATTACATTTTTTCTAAAATGTAATGTAATGTAAAATATTACGTTTTTTCTAACAAATAACAACACATACAGCTTAGAAATATTCTAATTCAATTCTGGCATTTTGTATGAGGCTCAGATACAGTTTTCTTTTCTTTAAAAAAAGCACTGCACGTCCACTGTATCAGACTTAGATTAGATTGATAGAAAGGGATGGAAAGATACTTCTAATATTACACTATGAGCGAGCTGGAAACTGTTGAATCTGTTTCTTTCAGTAAACTCTGTTTTCCTGCACTGTTATACTCCCTGTGATGATGATGATGAACATGATTATATGACCCGTTTTTTGCTGCTGTTGCTATGGGAAGAGTAAACCAGGCTCAACTGAGGTTCAAAGAGATTCTCCCCTCAGTGAAATATTAACACTGGATGCAACAGCTCAGAGATTTTACTCTTTAATTAATTCACCCCCAACAGTGGGTTGGATTAAATAATGATCAATACCTTTCCAAGTTGACAAAATTAAATAAATAAATAACATCTTCAGTTCTGATGCAAAAAGAGATAGTCCTGTAGATTTCTAAAGACCATCCTATCTGCCCAGATGACCTTGACCTAGCATATTCCCCGGATCTTGCATCAAGTGCTAAGCATTGTCTCTCTCTTCCAATAATGGCATAATATGTCTTTCAAATGAAAAACATAATTTGCACAGTTTCTAAAATAATTATTTTCTAAGTAAAGTGTAGCTATTAATTATTCGTACTTCGAATACTGTTTTTGATGCAATCTTTTGAAATATATTTGAACAGTCTTATGTTATTATATTGGTTATTTTGGGAGGAATCTCTAACCCTCCTCTTATTCATTTTTTTATCCTTATTATGACAGCTTCCAGGGTGAAAGTCAGACACAGATCCAAGAGATGAGAACAGAAAGTTTTTCTAAACATAGTGTTCTTAATATGTGCTAGGTCTATGGGAAAATCTAAGAAGGTTAACAAGACAACCCATCATATATGTAATAAAATAGCTTTTCTAAAGCTATGTACAAATATGTAATATATGAATATATACTAATATATACATATACAAGTTAAGAGAAATTATGCAGGACAATCGTAAAATGAACACCTGTGAATCACTGCCTATCTTATAAACTATATTACTCATACCATCACATCTACATTTATACGTTTATACATTTTCTTATCTCATTACTTTTCTTTCCCTAGATGAGAAATTTTATGTTTATTCCCTCATACCTTTAGCAGATAGTTTTATTACCTATATCCCCAATAAATGCATTATTTACTTTGTATGTTTTAGCATCATATAGATATTACCATACTGGATGTGGTGTTCACCAAGTTTGTTTCCAGTTAATATTATATTCTGAAATCTAACCCATTGGTGTGTCTTGTAATCTGTAACTTTTTATAATGTTCCACAGGACATATATATATATGTGTGTGTGTGTGTGTGTGTGTGTCATAATTTATTGACTTCATGACACTAAAGTATTATTTTCTCCCTTCAGTATCTAGTATTACAGAGAACACTGGTGAGAACATTGTTGTATTGATTCTTATGCATCTGTGTAAGAATAACATATGAGGCACACTGAATTTCATAGAACTTTATAAGAACCTTTAGCTTTACTCTGAGAAAGATAAGCTTTTGATTGTTTTTTTTAGCAGATTTACATTTTAACTCTGGTTGCCATTTGGAGAGTGCACTGAGGAAAGCAGACATAAATGACCAGTTAGAAAAACATTGCTTTATTCCAGAAAGAATCCAGACTAGTGGTAACAGGGTAGATGGGAAGAAGTGGCTGGTTTGAGGTATCATTTACAGTTTAAGCCCGTGATGTATTGGTGATGACTAAGGCCTGATTACAGGGCATTTTGAGAAATGAGGGAAACAGAATCTGACAATAGGAATTAGGGAAAATTCTATAGGGGAATTTAACTATTAAGAGATCAGAAAGTCAGGTGGCAAATGGAAGAAAATATGTACTTGAGAATTCTTTTTATATGAGAAGATAAACAATTGATGATAAAATTCCAGGAAAGAGAGAAAAATGATTCCAGGGAAGAGAAGGGAGAATTGTGGAGAAAAATCCTTGAGTAGGTTAAAGTTACAAAATCTCATCAAAATGTGGTGGATTGTGTTTTCACTATGAGCTCTGATTCATATTAGAAAGACAGAACGCAGGGTATACGCGTACAGATGCTCCTGGGGACTTGTAGAGTATCTTCTTTTATACAGTTGCATTTTCTCAATGAATAAGAACCAAAGTGATAATCTGACTGAAAATGGTGGAAGAGGTATTGCATGTTTGAAGGGATTGGAGAGGGAATCAATGAAACAGACATCTAGTAAAAAAGAAAAGTGAATTGCGAGGGCAATGTGCTATGTTTGATAGGTAAAATAAAGGACACACTTGAAGATATGAATTTCAGGTTGCTTATTTTTTTTAAATGCACCAGCTACACAGGTGCCAGAGTAAAGGTGGTGACTTTAGGGTTTAACCAGAGAAATGTCATTGCTGAAGGAGTATAGGAAAATGAGAGAGTCAATGTAGTTGAAAAATAAACCTGAGAAAGATGATAATTGTTGCCCATAAAATTTGGTTTTGAAAGGGACATGAAATTGTGTTCAGGATGAAGAAGACCAATGTATTTCTTTTTCATTTTTTAGAAAATTTTTATTGGAGTATAGTTGCTTTACAATGTTATGTTAGTTTCCACTGTACGGCAAAGTGAATCAGCTATACGTATACATATATCCCCTCTTTTTTAGATTTCCTTCCCATTTAGATCACCACAGAGCATTGAATAGAGTTCCCTGTGCTATACAGTAGGTTATTATTTATCTATTTTATACATAGTAGTGTATATATGTCAATCCCAATCTCCCAGTTCATCCCACCCCGCTTCCCCCCTTGGTGTCCATATGTTTGTTCTCTACATCTGTGTCTCCATTCCTGCTTTGCAAATAAGTTAATCTGTACCATTTTTCTAAATTCCACATATAAGCAATATTATACGATAGTTGTTTTTCTCTTTCTGACTTTAAGTTCAAGTTAAGTGGAGTTAATTGCTGGATCTAGACATAGTGGTCACAGAGGGTGGTGTGACTAAAATTACAATTGCTAGTAGTATTGTATACAATAACTCAGGGTGTGGCAATGGGAGTGATTGGCTAAGGAAGCATTCAGGTCAGGATTACTGATAGAGAAAAATCAGTGAGGAAGTAGGAGTTTGGAAGTGTGACTACATAATTTAACCGATTATTAAAATTATCAAACATAGAAGTTCACATCAAGATAGAAGCTAAAATATCGAAGAAATGAAGGATGGTGGAAAGTCCCAGAGTGGATACGTGATTGCACCAAGGATTAGTTCTGTGTGTGTTTGGTGTTATATAATTCTAAGGTGGAAGTTTAGGATAAATGATCTTTTCTATCCCAAGATATGCCTTAATTTTTTCTCTGTTTTATGCTAAATGTTTTAAAATTTTGCTTTCCATGCTTAAGATTTTAATCAATAGGAAAATAGTATTTGTGTGTAGTTAGGGGGAGGAATTTAATTTAATTTAATTTTTTCTTTATAATGTTTGTGTTAGACATATATATTTAATAGTCCTTCATTTTCCCTAGCTATCTTCAGGGAAATATGAAGTTTTGAAATTAATTGACCACAAAATGGCTTATGTAAATATTTTATTGTTTTAATCTCTGGCATTGATTTTAGTTATATCCCCCTTTTCTGTCCTTTTAATTATCCATTTGCGTTTTAATTTTTCATAATCAATTGCACCACAGATTTGCCTATTTTCAAAAAAACAACTTTTACTTAGTTCATATTCTCCATTGTGTAGTTATAGCACAAGTACCTTCTCTTATCTTTATTCTATAAGTTCTCTACTTCATTGGAGTTAATTCCGTTCTTTTTAAAATTTTTTAAAATTTTATTTTATATTGGATATAGTTGATTTACAATGCTATGGCAGCTTCAGGTGTACAGCAAAGTGATTCAGTTATATATATAAATATTCATTCTTTTTCAGATTCTTTTTCCATACATGTTATTACAGAATATTGAATAGAGTTCCTGTGCTATACAGTAGGTCCTTGCTGGTTATCTGTTTTATATAAAGCAGTGTGTGTATATTAATCCCAAACTCCTAATTTATCCCTCCTCCCCACCCTTCCCCTTTGGTAACCATAGTTGTTTTCTATGTCTGTGAGTCTATTTCTGTTTTGTAAATAAGTTCATTTGTATCATTTTTTTTAGATTCCACATATAAGTGATGTCATATGGCATTTGTCTTTCTCTGTCTGATTTACTTCACTTAGTATGATAATCTCTAGGTCCATCCATGTTGCTGCAAATGGCATTATTTCATTCTTTTTTATGGAATTCTGTTCTTATAATAAACTTATATTATTAAAATTTTAGACTTTATTATATAATACAAATATTAAAACTGCATTTTCTCTATGTATTGCTGTTTTAATTTTAATTCCATCATAATTTTTAGTTATGAGTTATTTAGAAATAACTAAATATTGGAAATATTTCAGTGGTTGCACTGCCTTTACCTGAGTGCATAATTGAGACAGATATTACATATGAATGGAGAGAGTCACCCTCACTCTTTCCATAGGAATATTGACCAATACCCCCTCACTCATGCCATGCTAGATTTAGATTTGCCTTGCTAAATGTGAAAGTTAGAACTGCCTAATCTCTCTTTGATAGTTAACATTAAAGCAATTCAGAATTCCAGGAAGGTAACAAGGACTCTTGTTCTAATTAAAGAAGTGGTTGAGGCCAGAAGTTTAATTCCCACTAAATAACTTTTAAAATGCTCTTTGCAGCCAGTAAGTATGCTTTCCCATCATCTAGGAAATATTTGTTCCTAGAGGTTAACAGTAGACTATCAGCACGAAACCAGTTGGTTTCTCCAAGTGTTTTAGTTGTATCTATATGGTAAAGATTTATAGGATGAGCAACAAGCCAAGGTGAATGGGTATAGCCTTACAGCTCTGGTTAACACTTACACAGTGAACAGTAACAAAGGCTACTATACGAGGTCTTAGGCTCTAACTTCTTACTGATACTAGATATAACAACCTATAGATGAGGACCTTTGGTAGAGATCGGTAGGTCTTTTTGGTCTAAGTGTTTTGGGGTTTTGGACAGGAAATCTGCCTGAAGCAGCTGTTTATTATGACCTACTTAAAGGTAATGTCTTTCTTGCTCCTACCGGACTTTTATCCAAATCATCACTGATCCTGAAGGACATGAGATAATTTTTAGGCTTGGAATTCTGACCCTGTTTTGAGTGGTGTCAGAGAGACTATCAAATAGGTAGAGAACCTCATAACAAAGTTTAGTCATAAAGTGGAAGTGATATGTATTCAATAATACTCCCCAGGGAAGAAGTTTAGGAGCTTTTACTTATCTGTCCACAGTATAAAATATAGAGGCCTTATAAGACCTCCCTCCACAATTAGCTGTGTGGCCTAAAGCACTGAATCTCTCCCAGTCAAGGCAAAGTAGGTTGTCTGGTTTACTGATGGGAGTTCCTGGAAGGAGGGCTGCATTGCTCATTGGAAGCCAGCAAACATATGCTTTCAGTACAGTTAAATCTTAATGGAAAAGGTAAGGCAAGAGATGACAACTGAATATTTACCAGTGGAATTGGAGGTCCCACCCTTTAGGAAATATTTGGATATTCACATTCTTGATCTGTAGCCAATAGCTTTGTTGTACCTTATGTAAATCAGCTATACGTGATTGGACAATAAAGAATACCCCCAAATTGATCTCTCTGTTACGGTAAAAAATATTCCTGCTCAGAACACTCAGTTATGGTTAAAAAATCAACACTGTATGGAAGATTCAGTTATGAACATATTTTGGGGAATTTAGAAGAAGTATTAAAGTGGACCATGTAAATGTCCACCAAAAGGGAAGAAAAATAAGAAGGAGGAGAAGAAAAAGAGAGAAACTGCCACAAACTTGCTAGCTCCGTGGGGACTTAAATCCTTCTCTGTATAGCCAGCTTCCTAAATTTACAAGATGAGCAGCCATTTGGGTGTTCAGGCCATGCATCAAAGGGCTGTAAAGTAACATTTCCCCTTGTACTGACTAAATGACCAATGTCACAAACAATTGCACCCAATGACAATGGGAAATAAATCCTGTGAAAGTGTCTGTGGATAAAATTCTCTAGGGACACATGCTGGAAGCCAGCTGGTAAGTGAATTACATCTGGCCTCTTACTCGGAGCCTTGGGAGACTATAAACTGGGTTTGATACTTATTCTACTCTAGGGTCACTCATTCAGCAATGGAAGTAACCTACAGTTGAAGGTTTGGAAAAGTGAATTCTCTAACAGTTACCACCCCCTTTGAAATCTTTCTCCTGATTAGAATGTGCACTTCATTGCCACCAAAGTACAGAAATTGGGAAGGAAAAATAGAATTATCTACTGATGCCATACTCCTTATCACCCTCAGAGTAGTGGTCTCATTTAAAACTGAAATAGGCAAGTAAAAAACTTGTTACTCAAAATGAGTGTTAAACAAGGCTTAAAGGCTAAACAGATGCATCGAAAATTGAACATGAGACTCAGCTGGGAAGTTTTCTATGATTGGAAGATGAAAATTAGGGATTGGAAGAGGATGCAATCACATAACTATACATCTTTCCCACCTCAAAATTATTTTTCTTTCCATTTGCCTAACCCAGTGGTATCAGGGTTTAAATTTACTTTTATCCAAGGAAAGTGGTGTATAAGACTCAGTGCTAGGCAAATGAAACATTAATTCACATAGTATCTTTGAAGGAAATGATGTTTCATTTTATTTGGGGGATAAATGGTTTGTAGTTTTAGGATACATATTATTTGTATTATAAAACTGTGGTATGCATCCCACATTCTCGTCTTTAAAGAAGTAGGAAAAATATCTCCACAGAGAACAATAGTATCAGTAGAAAGCATTTTTAATATGTTCTCTATTCTACTCAGAGCAGCAATTATTAAGCTGTAGTCCAAAAGACTTTTTTCAGAAAAAACACACAAATTTCCTGAAAAAATCTGCAAAGCACATTATGACCTATGGAGTGTGCGTTTTGTGTGTGGATGTGCAGAAGGGGGTAGCATAAAAGCGTACAAGCATAGTAAAAGAAGAAAAATGCAAGGAAAACGAAGTTACTATTATTGTAAAATTAACTCTAAAGCTGCCACTTTTTCAAATGTGTCCCTGATCATGACTAATATTTTTGTTTAGTGAACCTGATTATGGTAGCCATTACAATTTCTTTTTTTTAAACCTATAAACTTGATGATTACATAAGTTGCACACAAATTCACATCCCTATTTTGTTTCATACAAGAATTGAAAAAACTCATTCCTTTTAAAGTACTTGATACAATATGCTTCTTTAACAGTGCAATTCTGAATTAATACTAAAAAACCATTAACATATTCAATGCCCATTAGTCTATGGTAAGCTATTAAGTATTATAAATAAATTTAAATAAATACTGCCCTGAAATTTTAGAGGTAATACAAAGAGAAAAAGAAAACTTAATATACATGAGAGTGTTATCATTAAAAAATATTCACATTAGACAGTAGAAAATTTGTTTTCAATCAGCATTTAGAAGGACATGATAAACCTTTACTCCCAGAGTAACAAGGAAATATATTATTAAAAATAGGATTAAGATGATCATTTATATGGTATTAAGAGAGGAAATTTGTACAGCCTCATACATTCTTTTTTTCTTTATATATAAATCTATTTACCTATTTTTGGCTGCGTTGGGTCTTCGTTGCTGCACGTGGGCTTTCTCTAGTTGCGTCGAGCAGAGGCTACTCTTTGTTGCGGTGCGTGGGCTTCTCATTGCGGTGGCTTCTCTTGTTGCGGAACACAGGCTCTAGAGTGCAGCCTCAGTAGTTGTGGCACACGGGCTTAGTTGCTCCGCGGCATGTGGAATCTTCTCGGACCAGGACTGGATCCCCTGTCCCCTGCATTGGCAGGTGAATTCTTAACCACTGTGCCACCAGGGAAGTCCCACCTCATACATTCTTGTGATGCTTGGCTTCTGGAGTCCTGAAAGGACTGAATCTTCAGGTTGAACTTCAAACTGGAGTTTAACCTCTTCTCAGCTGAAGTATTAACAAGATCAAAGATCTCAGCACCTTGATGACAAACCAAAGGTGGACTAAATTGAATGAAACTGTTGCACTGTCTCAGCTTCTTTAGATTCTTAAAGGAATCTGAGTGATCAGGCCAAGGCTGTCACAGTAATAAAGAAGAAAATATTGGCACTTTCTGGACCAAAAAGAAATCAAACATATTATATGTTCTTGTTCACTGTACTTTCATAGGCAATGTCTTGATGACAATAAATTATGCAGCAGGATAAGGAGCAGGAAAATGTAACACAAGATTGAAAAAAAGAACAGTAAATAGACGCAGACCCACATATAACTGACATAATGGATAGAAAACTAGGACTATAAACTAACTTTTATAAGTATGTTAAAGAATTTACAAGAAGAGATGGTATAATGGGAGAACAATGGTGAATTAAATAAGAGCCTGGTAACTCTAAGAAAATGTTGATCTTGAAAATCATGGTATCTGAAAAAATGCACTAAACAAAATGCTCTTACATTTTAATATTCTTTCTTCAAGTTAATATTAAAAGGCCATTGAAACTTAATTGAAAATTTAGTATGTGTCCACTATGTCAAATCTACATGCAAAATTAATGCATCCTATTTTTTATTTTTATGTATGTATGTATTTTTTTAAAACATAATGTAATATTATATTAGTTTCAGGTGTACAACATAGTTGTTCAATATTTTTATAGATTATAATTTGTACATATTTCTATGTGCTGTATAATATATCCTTGTTGCTTATTTATTTTATCCAGAGTAGTTTATATCTCTTAATCCCATACCCCTATCCTGTCCAACCCCCCTGCCCTCTCCCCACTGGTAACCACTAGTTTGTTCTCTATAAATGAGAGTCTGTTTCTGTGTTGTTATATACATTTGTTTGTTTTATTTTTTTAGATTCTACACTTAAGTGATAACATAGAGTATTTTATCTTTCTCTGATTTATTTCACTGAGTATAATACACTTTAGGTCCATCTATGTTATTTCAAATGGCATTATTTCATTCTTTTTTATGCCTAATATTCCAGTGTATATATACACTATATCTTCTTTATCCATTCCTCTGTTGATGGACACTTGGGTTGCTTTCATATCTTGGCAACTGTAAATAATGCTGCTGTGAACTTTGGGGTGCATGCATCTCTTCAAACGAAATTTTTGTTTTCTTCTGAAAAATACATCTTAATTTTAATTTAAATAAATTATCTTATAAATTTAATTAAATTTAAATTATTAATTTTTAAAAACTCTCATGAAGTAAAGAAAATGTGTGGACAACCCAGATGTTTATTAGAAAATGTATTAAGAAATAGTAATTTAAAAAAAAAATTTTTTTTTCAGTACGCGGGCCTCTCACTGTTGTGGCCTCTCCCGTTGCGGAGCACAGGCTCCGGATGCGCAGGCTCAGCGGCCATGGCTCACGGGCCCAGCCTATCCGTGGCATGTGGGATCTTCCCAGACCGGGGTACGAACCCGTGTCCCCTGCATCGGCAGGCGGACTCTCAACCCCTGCACCACCAGGGAAGTCCTGGATAAAACATTTTTTAAAACCCCATAACTGATGGCAACTTGGACAGAATCTGAAGGAAGGAGTCCCAGGGATGTGAGCCCAGCACAGAGAACTGCATCTCATCTGGGACTTTGCGGATTCCGGGCCAGGTGGTGGAGTCTGAGCTGTGCTGTGAATCATCTGGTTGCTCTAGGGAGGAGGCTTTGGAATCCAGGGCCTGCTGAACGGCGGGGGTTGGGAGTGGATAGCCAGGGCTGGTGGAAACTTTATTTGTGGTGCGAATCTGAAGGAAGTCACCCTGTATACAGTCAACTGTATAATGATTCAGTTATGTTTTAGAATGCAGAAATCTGCTGTACAGCATAGCACCTATAGTTCACAATACTGTATCTTGCACTTAAAAATGAGTTAAGAGGGTAGATCTCATGTTAAACGTTCTTACTCTCCGCTCTTCTGCCAGAAAAGGGACACAAGGAAATTTGGGGGGAGTGATCGTGGTGATGGTTTCACGAGTGTTTGCATATGTCCAAACGCATTGGTTGTATACATTAGATATGCGCAGTTTTTTGTAGATCAATTATACCTCAATAAAGCTTTTTTTCTTTTTTTTAAGAAGAAGTTAAGAGCAACCCAGTGACTGTAATTCAAATTGAAATCATCTCGAATTCTTAGATATGGTTGATGTTACCCTGGATTGCTAGTTCCCCAATGGAAATAAATTTTTTAAAATTGCTGGAGGAAAATGATATCATTGCACAAAACACATAATCTCAAAAAATTAATATTGCAAATAGTGAAATCTGACATATAAGAAGAAGATAACTGGGCATAGTAGAAAAAAGCAAAGATAATGCAAATGTAACTGATAGGGAAATAATAGTAGACCATCACAGACTATTGGAGTTATAAGCGCAGATTTTGAAATACATGATATGACTTTGAGAAAGAAAATCTATGCAAAAGATCTCACAAATGAAATTGGCTCAACCAACAGCAATGAGACAACTTGCAAAGAACTTGGAACTAAAACAATTTTTATCTTCAGTTCATATTATGGAGCAAAATTAAGTTTAGGTAATTTAAATATGTAAATATTATATAAAATTGGACAATTTTGAATCCAGTAGAATATAATAAAATTGTAATTTAATAGGGTAATACTTTATTTTTTTAACATATGAACTAAATCAGGAAACAAATTTGCTCTTTAAAGGAAGTCCTTAAAATAAGAAGTTATGCCCTGCTCATTCATTTCCCTTGATTCACTGTGGCATAAAATCTTAGCAATATGTTTGGCAGTATAATCGGATTTTATCTCATTCACACCTGTTTATGTGGCAATATGACAATTCAGTCTGATGGATATGTGTTTATCCGTTTAACAAGTATTTATATTGTGCACGTTTTGTGCCAAGCACCGTGACATCTGCTCGGAGATCTCAGCATACAAAGCAGGTAAATCTTTTGCTTTGCGGATTCTATAATCTCATGGGGGAAAATATATATTAAAGAAGTAATTATAGGAAATTGCTGGGTGCTCTAAAAGCACTCTTATACAAGTTAGGGCATAATCATGATCAAGTGGTTGAATGCATTCAAAAAAGTAGGTATTTTTTCCCCCTCTGAATACCTTGAAGTAAACAGAGAAATTGATTGGATGAGATGGAAGAAAAAATAAGTTCTTTTTTTTCTACCAACATGATGCTCACCTCTCGCTTATCTATCCTAATGGAGAGGAGTGGTAGTGTGAAACATTCAGGATGCCTGATAATCATAAAGTCACGATGCTTGCAAACAATTTAGATGGTATATATTTGAGTAGCTTCACATTCCTGGTAATATTTTGCTTCAGTGCACGTTAAGATGAGTTTGTATTCTCTGTGTTCACACTATCTAGGTGATAAGGGAACATGTCCAGGAAGGTGCAGTACAGTTAGCAGTAACCTGTCAAATAGGTAATACACAGAGCAGAAAACCTGTGTCCTTAACACAAAATTGGTGCAACATCTACATGAATCTGCTGATGTTATTGCAGGCTTAGCAAGAATGTTATTTTTATTACTATCAGGTATATTTATCTTCCCTTAACCACATTTAAGAGAACATAAAGTAACTTACATCTGAAAGCATATAGCAAAAATTTATATTTATTGCTCAAACAGAAACAAAACTAAGGAATGATACCGGCCACTAGACATGAAGCGATTGCTAAATTAGGTCATTGATTTTTCTCTGAGCTTTCTGATACATTAGGAAAAAAAGAAAGCAATTTTAGCTAAATTTGGTTAATAAAATGTACTGCTTTTATTTCTGCAATTAAAAATAATGACTGTTTACTTTCAAAATTTTTTAAATCCTAAACTGTTGAAGAAAAAATTACAAAAATTAACAGTAAGTTCACCAACAAAGGATAGGGCTGTTAGTGTTGTATGTATTTCATTGAAGTCTCAAACAACTACTTTCTTTTATAACAATTAGGTCTTGCTGAGCATTGTGTTTTCCAAGCTATTTTCTTATATATCCTACCCTTTGAATACATGATTTTAATGTTATCATATTATTTACCAAAACTGTTAACTGTTTTATTTAATTAAGGTCTTATCACTGAATATTAAGGTTGCTTGCAAATTTTTCAAGGACAAGGAAATACTGTGTAGTGGTTACAAGTTTGAACTTTAAAAGCATAATGCCTTGGTTTAAATTCTATTTCTGTATCTTGCTGTTATTCAATAATAATTTATTTCCCAATTTCGGTTTTTCTAGGTAAATTATTACAAAGTTAATAACATTATTTAGTATCCCGGGATTATTTGTATTTAGTTAAATACTGGTGTGAAAGGTAAAATTTAAAAAGTAATTAAAATGGAGAGGCTTATTGAGTATGGCCCATTAGGAAGCTGAATGGACTCCAAATTATTGTTCAGGTTTTGATTAAAAGGCAACATTATTTGAATTATAATTTTAAAAGATCACCCTGGAAGAGATAGTAGGGAAGTAAATGCAAAAGCAGGGAAACCATTAGGAAACTATTATATGGAGACACAGTGGACACTTGCTATAGAGTGTAGAGATGCTGAATGGTGGTTAGGATGGAAATATTTTTTTGTAAATAGAACTGACAGTATTTGCCTAGAAATTGCATGTGGTGCTGCAAAGGGAAAAAGAAAGAGGAAGTTGAAGAAAATTCTGATGTTTTTGGCATGAGCAACTGGAGAAGATATTGTTTGCATATACCACACTGGAAAAAAAAAGAGGAAAATGCAAGTTTAGCAGAGATGGGGTCTCAGGAGTTCGGTTCTGGACAGGTAAGTTCAGGAAGCTTCTCATCTAAGTGGAGATGTGCTGGAGGCTGCTGGACCGTTCACTTTGGGAAGATGTCTGAGCAGGAGATATATATACGACAGTCATTACAATAGACGGGTTTTAAGTCTGAAGACAACATGGATGGGAGTGAGGATAGAAAAGAATTGTGAATGTTTAAAGAGTCTAGAGGAGGGAGAAGAGTGTTTTCTAGAACGCAAGTATAGGCAGCATTTCAATGAACAGGGGTGAATGAATGAATCAATGGTGGCAATTGTAGCAGATGGGACAAATAAAATCAGGACTGGGAAACGACCGTCAGATTGAACAACTTGGGAGTTGCTTATGACTGTGTTTTTTTGTTTGTTTTTGTTTTTTTCTTGGCATGGTGGAGCCAAAGATCTATTTAAAAAGAATTTAAGAGAGAATGGAGACAAGAAATGAGGAAATATTAGAGACTGAAGGCAGAAGGTATAGGCGCAAAGCAGTGGGGCAGTACCTGGGTGATTGATGCTGGGGAAACACAGTAGGGTTTATAAGATGTGAGAAATTATGTCATGTTTCTTGCTGTTGTGCACGATCCTTATGGATCATTCTTACTAGAGAGAAAAACTTAATGATACAGAACAGAGACAGAAAGCTGCCAGAGCCACGTTTATGGGAGAGTGTGAGAGCTGGCATCTGGAGCACAGGTGAAAAGTTTACCTTTGATCAAAATGTAAGCAGTTCTTACACAGTAACAGGAAGAGGAGAAGCAGGTAGGGGCCCAGGTCATAGTGTGACGGAGATGTTGGAAAGAGCTTGGAGAAATTCTTTTTGGATTGCCTACACTTTCTGCTGAGAATGAGGCTAGATGAGCAACTGTCAGATTCAAAGGAAGCAGAAATGACAAAATAATAATCCAGGAGATTGGGAGAGTAAATTGGGAAACGTGGCAGGATTTCCCAGTCATATTAAGATGATGTTTGAGGCTATTGGTCGGGGGTTTGATCCAATTTAATGTGGCTTTCCTCCAGGAGAGGTAGATTCAATGAGGCTTGGGGCTTTTAAGTGAGAGAGGAGTCGGAGGGCCAGGGTAAATGTTAAGTGAGTGATTATAACAAAAAACCGTGGCTTCTTAACTGGTTAAGCAAAAAGTGAGGGCATAAGTGAGTCGTGATAAGACCAGCGGATTGTCCGTTTGGTTACTTTAATTATGAGTTGGATTCATTGGGCTAAGAACTAGAAGAATACAGCTGGAAATTCAGGACTTTGTGGTCGGAAACTGGGTAGCTTCACAACGATATGATTGAGGGTTTTGCAGTTGCTGGTGACAGGGGGACAGGCGTGACACAGAAGTGAGTCACTGTGATAGTTTCACAAACCAAGAGAACAGGAGGCAGGGGGACGCAAACCTCGCTGGTATTTCAAACTTTAGGTAGTTTAATACAGAGAAATAGAGACGTCCATCCTTACAGGTGGAGTTGGGGAAGCAAGCATGGGGAAATCAAAAAGTCAGGAATCACAGACAATTCTCACCAGTATTCTCAGTCATCTGGAGGACGAAGCTGAGTGATTTTCAGGGAAATAGCTGGGAGCTGCTGGCAAAACCTTCCATCTTCCGAAGGCCAACCATCTGTCTGCTGCAGCCACAGAAGCTCTGATTGCTTCTGCTTCTCTTTCACCTTCAGATTCTCACATGATTCCCTTAGTTTGGCAGAATGCTGTTCTTAAGCTTCCAGCTCCTGTGACAGATGAGAAAGTATAAAGAATAAAACGTGTTAAATTACCACCAGAAAGTAGGTACAGTTTACCCCTTTGGCTATGCTGATATCATATTGCTTGCTTTTAATTTAATTTTTATTTTATATTGGAGTGTGGTTGATTTACAATGTTGTGTTAGTTTCAGGTGTCCAGCAAAGTGAATCAGTAATCCATATACATATATCCATCCTTTTTCAGATTCTTTTCCCATACAGGTCATTACAGAGTATTGAGTAGAGTTTCCTGTGCTATACAGTGGGTCCTTGTAGTTATCTGTCTTATATATAGTAGTATGTAGCTGTTAATCCCAAACTCCTAATTTATCCCTCCCCCCCTTTCCCCTTTGTTAACCATAAGTTTGTTTTCTATGTCTGTGAATCTGTTTCTGTTTTGTAAGTAAGTTCATTTGTATCATATTTTTAGATTCCACATATAAGTGATATCATATGATATTTGTCTTTCTCTGTCTGACTTACTTCACTTAGTAAGTGAAGACTGATCTCTTACTCTTGAACCCATATTTACACTTAAATAACCCCAGCAACATCAGCCTGTGTACTAGCCATGGAGTAGAGATAGCCTACTTGCATCTCCTCCACTTTAAGGCAAAACTTGTTTGCCCCAGACGCTGGGAGTCCTATCAGGGGTTGTCTCAGCTGCACAGAGTTGCCTCCCAGAGTATTCTGTCCATCCAAGGGCAGGGCACTCCCACTGGCTTATCACGGAGGTAGAAAGTCCAGATAATTAGGAGCCAACCTGTGACACGTCTGATAAGCCATGCACATCCATAGCTCACACTGGGAGCTGACCTCTGACTATAGCAACTCAACTTTTCCCGCTAACCCATCTTAGTTCTTTCTCTTCCACAGGTATTATCCAAAGAGCATTTTCTAATAAATATTACACTCTGTAATACTAAACTAAACCCAAACTGCGGCATCATGCTTCCACAAAATGTGATGCAACTAGATTTGCCAGCCCTCCTGTGGCTTGCTAATCCTCCTGTGAAACGATGCATATCTGGTCCTTATTACTGGTCTCAGTGGTGGTAAGTTAAGCACTCAGCAGTGTTGGGAAGCACATAAGCATACTCGGAAGTCAGTGGAGGGAGGGAATCCACATTTTTTTTACCTTGGGCATAACTTCCTTTCCTACCTGTGTGGTGAATATATTCACAAGTCCAATGGTCAAACCTAGGGTGATTAATCTCCATGAAAGATTTTTTTCCACTCAATTTTTGCTGTGGGTGTTTTTAATGAGAACTCACAGGGAACACAAATAGCCTTACCCTCTTTCCATATTCTAAAATGTCCATCCCACACTGCTTGCGTTATTTTTACCAATCCATCAGACTTTCCCTTCCAAATCCTGGACAATCTTGCAAAATCATTAGATATGATGTTGTTATATCACTACCCATTAATCCTTCTAGGAAACTTGGAAAACTAGAAGAAATTCTTGGACTTCACGCCTGTTGGAGTTATTTACGCTTCCTGATTGCTTGGACTGCAACAGTAGTACCCTTGTTGCTGCTCTACTCTTAAACCAGGTCCAATTTCTGTCTTCTTCAGTCGACTGCTCTTAAGGCATTCCCCATGAGGACACGACACTGATGTGAGCTGAGGAAGAGGTAGCAATGAACCTGAAGCAGATACAATGTGATTCAGATCCAGGGAACATATTTTCTTGTGTTTTTAGGACAAGGTTGAGACTGATTTCTTCAAAAACACGTCTACCTACTGATAGGATACTGCCGAAAGTGCCCACCTTTATGGCTTGGTAGATCAGATAATGCTGACTTCATAATAAATAACCATCAGCTCAGGTCATACGGTTTCTTGGGATTCCACCAACAGGCTTTCAATATCTACCAGGGCCCAAAATAAAATCTGGATATGTTTTCCAAAATATGAATAGTTAGTTACAGGAAAAAGCATATGTTTGATAAATGTATATATATATATCATTTTTGATAAAGTGTATATTTAGCAATAAATAAATATAAATGTGTTATATAACATATTTTATAAATACATATTTTATATATTGCATATGTGTATATATAAACATATATTGCATGATGTGTGTGCCCACATATGATGAGTCTGTTTTGTGATTCTTCTGAGACCTATTAGAGGCTCCATGGGACACAGATACAAAAAGAACAAACCAGGCATTCTCCGGGTCACAGTTCTCTGCAGAGCTAGCTCTGGTTCTGGTTCTTGAAACTGGATGCTTTACAGTCTACACAGTAAATTTGTTATCTTAGCTGTGTTGGTTTCCTTTTGCTGTTCTAGCAAATTATCATGAATTTAGTGGGTTAGAACAACACAAATGAATTTTCTTTTTAGCTCTTGAGTTCAGAAGTCTAAATCGAGGTGCTAGCAAAGCTGTGCTCCTTCTGGAGGCTTTCAGTTGCCTGGCCTTTTCCAGCTTCAAGGGCTGCCTGCGTTCCCTGACTTAGCCCCTTCCCCTCAGCTTACAGCCCCTCCTCCATTTTCAAAGCACATCCCTCAACCTCTACTAATGACCCTAGGATTACATTCGTCCCTCCTTCTCCAGAGCCTTAACTTAACTACATCTGCAAAGTCCCTTTTGTCATGTAAGGTAACATAGTCACAGGTTCTCAGGCTTAGAATGTGGACATCTTTATGGCAAGGACATTATTCTATCCACCACGGTAGTTCACTCTAACTTGACGTATGTTTTTTCCTAAATCCAAAGAGATTTAACTATCATTGCACCTCCTTTTCCTTTGTGAAAAACAAAAATATATAAACTTGCTTTTTATTTTGAAAGAGTATCTTACTATGTCACCAACATCAGAACTCCTAAAGTGTTTACCAATGATAAGGTCCTTCAATTTTCACGGTCAGGTACATTTCTTTCAAAAGCAGCTTTCAAAATTGCATTTCTTGCTCAACAGTCCCAATCAGCATGATCCAATCAATGGAGTAGTTCGATAAAGCAGATCAGCATAATGTACCACAGGGTGGTGATACAATCAAAGTTCCTTGGACTAGATTATAACAAAGGACTCAGGTTGTCAAAGCACTGAGATAAGACACTGCTGTGTATCACTGCAAGTGCTGGTGAAAGAGAACTGCTTCAGTACAACTGGCTAATTAGTAGAAGGAGAAAAAAAGCTAACTCAATGAGTAAAAGGTACAGGAATTCATTGCAATCCACTAACGCATACTCGTTCCTATTACCAAAGTCCCAATATTTGCCAATAAGCACCCTAACTTTCATACAAAAGCCATGAAGATATTATGAATTCAATGTGTATGATAATTTTATATTCTGAAAATCAAACTATAGATCTGGATTACATCAACCCTTTGACTAAAAAAGGTAGCAAAATGTCTCATAGCAATTATGGAATTCCTCTAGTTTTCTAACCATGTCTTGACCTAAGAACTGAAAAGCATGAGCTTGCTGTTGTCTTTGTGTAAATGAGAAGTGTTAGCCCACCCCCAAGTTCCTGTAGTCATTTCCACAATAATATTATATGGCAGGAGCTACTGCTTTCCCGAATCCTTGCCTTTAATAGACCCTTTATTCCAGGCAATCATTTAATGAATTATTTTTCCATAACATGTCACAGATTATTAATATACATTCCTGAACTGGTGATGAGATCATTCTTACTTTCAAATATAAAGAGGTCAGATACCCTTCTCAGATTACATTGTAAAATCTTTTTGCAAGGACCACTTCAAGTACAAATAACAGTCAAGAGTCTAGCCAAAAAAAAAATCAGTCACTCTCGATATTTCAGGCTGGAAGGGATTTAACACAGAGAATTGGGGGCATACAAAACTATTGGAAGAGCTACATCCTTCAAGATGATCTTATTTGCAAAGCAGAAATAGAGACACAGACATAGAGAACAAATGTATGGATAGCAAGGGGGAAAGGGGGGTGAGAGGAATTGGGAGATTGGGATTGACACATATACACTATTGATACTATGTATAAAACAGATAACTAATGAGAACACACTGTATAGCACAGGGAACTCTACTTAATGCACTGTGGTGACCTGAATGGGAAGGAAGGCCAAAAGGGAGGGGATACATGTATATGTATGGCTGATTCATTTTGCTGTACAGTAGAAACTAGCACAACACTGTAAAGCAGTTATACTCCAATAAAAATTAATTTAAAAAAAAAAGAAAAAAGAAGAAGAAGAAGCCTGAAAGTGCTCGAATCACAGGGAAATTTCATCAACAACCTCCGCTGCTGCGGGCATGAAGCCAGTGACTCACAGGAGGACTCACAGAAGCAAATTTTTTTCTTCCATTTTCTAAAAGCCAAGGATCTAGTCATTGTTGCCAATAGAGCAGTGATGGTTCCTGCTTCTTTCCCCTTCCAATCTTGCATTTTCCTTGGCAGGTATGCAATTATTGGACTTACCAAAATAAGAGACTAGGAGGACATATTAATTCCTGACAGATAAGCACAGATGTTGAAACCCTCCCAGTTATGTGAGGAATAATGCTGGAAAGAGGTAACAGTGAGTAAGAGAGAGACCTTGAAGGAGTAAAGGAGAGAGAGCTTTAATCGAGTAAACTGGATTTAGCTTTTAGTTTTTAAAAATTACTTCTTAAAGCTTATGCCACCATCTCACTCCACGTGAAATGGTATTTGTTATTTTTCTTTTATTCCGCTCTATCACTGACACATTTGCTGACTTTCTGAAAATCAGTGAGAAGTTCTCACTCGTCTTATTTGTTCCGATAGAGCTTCAATTACATTTGAATTAATTATACCTTGAATGTTCAAACCCCAAACATTTTAAAGAGACTTCTGCTAAAATTATACCTACTTAGAGAATTTTTAAACATAAAACTGACAGCCCTTTTATTTTATTTTCTAGTCTTGTTATTCTGTTTTTCTACCTTTTGTAAACAATTAGGCATTTCCTAATTTTTAAGAAAAATTATAAATTCTTGTAATTTGTCTAATGAATTAGTAATGTGATTTTTGGTACATTTCTATATTTGTTGACACGGATGTTATATGATATACCCTAATTTTTGGAGAGCCATATTGTACAGTTATTATTACTGTGGGCTTTGGGGTGAAAATACCTAGAAATGAACGCCAGCTCGCTCGCACTTCTCATGTGCTCTTGGTTTAACGGTTGTGTGTTCTCAGTTTTCTCACATATCAACTGAGAATACTATCAGTACTTATAGAATTTACTGTGATGATAAAATAGTTCATAGTACCAAGTACATAGTAAGTTCAAAGTTGTCAGTTGTTGTAATAACTGTTCATAGCAGCAAACTAGGTTGTCTTTGCTCTTACCTGTAGAGACAGGGCTTTAAGATTTGTCTTTAATCCTTTATGAAAAGAAAATAGTTGTTTTTACCTCTTCTTTTTTTCTGTACCTCAAGGGTTCATAGCTTTTTCTTTTTGTTTGTTTGCTTGTTTCCTTTCAGGACTACTCTTTGAGTTGACTGACTTATGAGACAAGGAAATCACACACTTTACCCTACTGTCACCCATGTCCAGTCATGGCCTTTGGCCTCCAGAAGAGAATAAGTGAATCACCAAGCATATAATGCTGGCAAGACCAGGAATCTCCTAGGAGGCTAATCAGTGATCTTGAGACTATAATAGCTCTTAAAAATCCTTTTCAGAAAACTATAGAAGATGGGGGAACAAAACACAAAAGTGGCTGGGTTTGGCCTTAAGTGTGTATACACTACATCTTGGCCTTCCATCTATGAACTATAAAATAGATGTGAACATACTAATATTTATATTTGCCTATACCTATGCCCTCTTCTTTACCAATTTTTAGTAACATTACATCCACAACTGTTAGGACTTTACTTGTATTCTAATATTAATCAGTGTGAGCATATTTCCTTCCATGCATTCAGTAACTCATAAAGTAATTAAACTAATTCAGAAAAGGTACCAGTTGAAGGGTGCTCATTTTACTCATTTGGGGGCATATAAAAAGTTATTCTATGGGTATATGAAGTTATTATAGCTTAAGGAAGTAGAAAAAAAGTCAATTACTCTCTACCCTTCTAACTGCTATCATACTGGGCAATTTGAAATGTGATGAGCCTGGAAGAAACTCAGGAGTATGGCATGAAGATGGGGAAGCAAAAGATAGCAAAGAAATACAAGATCATGAAGCAAAATGCTTAGTCTCAGCAGTCAGAGGCTTAAAGGAAAGATAGAGTAAAACCTAAAAGGAGGAAAAAAAGAGAAAGATCTCAGTGAAAGAGAAGTCCCCCACCAATCTCCCTGCTCATCTCACAATGCACTCTTCCAATGCATCACTCTTCCAATGGGCCCATGCTTTCCTTTCCTGGTTGATATCAACTTTATCAACTTTTCTGTTAAAATCTAACTGGATGAGTACTGTCAATAATGGACTGTCTGCTTGCTAAGTGTACCACCTGTGTACCTGTTTCATGCCTGAAATTGAGGAAATGGGGCACACGTCCTGAATGCCTCTAAGGGTTGTCACAGATTCAAGATTTAAATGATTACCATGCACACACAAAGGAACTTGTGCAGCTGACTGCTTAGTTACAGCAGGTAAATTAGCACAAGTGTTCTATCGCAGCCACAGGACTAGGACCTTAAGTGAAGAATCTGTACTATCCCGGGAATCCCTACCAGGTGCCTGTCTAAAGGTAGGTACAACATCAAGCAAATGCCAGATGATTATGAAGCCCCTCAGATCTAATTCTCGCAAGTTCTCTGGCTTCCTTTGCCTGGCTTTCTCTTTTAGTAGTTCATTAAACAGGCTTCAGCATGAATTATCTTTCCAGTCACTCATTTGTTCTGTTATGAACTAATCAAATATGGTTAAGTACACTCACTTCTTGATGCTGTTTTGAAAAAGATAGTTTGTCTTGTTTAAAAACGTATTGCATCATTTCATAAATTAGATACCCGCATGATTGCTCTCATAATTTGATGTTCTTTATTTATATTAATTTGCTCAACAAATATGTATTCAATCCATACTACATATTTAATAAGATATGGTCCTGCCCTTAAGACACTTACATTACGTGGAGAGAAATATGTCATTGAGTAAATATGGTTCTCAGGGGAAGGGTGTAGACACATAAAGGAGGAAAGAATTGTTTAGTCTAACTTGCTTGGGATGGAGAGAGAGGAAAGGCTAAAGGCGGTGATGTTTATGTTCATCTTTAAAAATGAATACATGCTTGCCTAGCAAATGAGGCATAAAAGATGAGGCATAAGAAGCAGTGTGAACAAAGGCATGTAGACAGGAATATTTCATGAAATAAATGTATTTGCTCTGTTTGGATAAGCACCAGAAGGTTTTTGTAATTCAAGTAAAGAAATAACTGGGGAAGGAGTCTGTACCCATATCTGAGACTCCAGAGGAAGGAGACAAGAGGGTTGCTAAAGGGTCTGGACTTGATCCTGAGGTCCATATGCAGTTATTAAAATAGTAAGCAGAGTGGATCACATGATCAGATTAGATTTTTTTAAATGTGTAGTGTAAGAATATATATTCTTATATATTTGAAACAGAATAGAAAGTCCATAAACAAATGTATGTGTTTATGAGAGTTTGGTATATTACAAAGATGGTACTTTAAATCTGTGGGAAAAGAAAATTGTATTAGAAGGGTGAATAGGGTCATTCTGCCAGGGTTAGAATCCTGTTCTACCAATTAACATGTGTATGAATTGGACAAAACCAATAACCATTTGGTGCCTTACTTGTCCCTTCTTTAAAATGTTTTGTTTAATCCTCAAACCAACCCCCCAAAAGTAGGGTTAAATTGAAAAGTACCTGGCACAATTAAAGGTTGTTCCATCGATATTAGTGATTATTATATTACTAAATGGCAACTTAGCTATCCATGTAAAAATATTTAGATTCATAGTTCACGCTATTCATGAGAATATATTTCAAGTGGATCAAAAACCTAAACATTTTTTTAAATTATGGAAGTAACAGAAAAAAACATAGAAATGGGTTTTTTAACTTTTGGATAGAGAAAGCCTCTTAAATAAGTATGCAAAAACTCTCAAATAAAAAAGTGTAAGTTTGAAAATACTCCAGTTATGGGTTTCTGTGCAAGACATCCCCTGCTCAAAATGAAGACAAATGACTGACCAGTAGATTTTCCATTACCCATAACAAGTGGCCTCAAGGGTGTGGGGAGATAGGTATTCATGTTGAGCTCACAAGAGTGCAAATAGGTGTAATCATTTTAGACAGCAGTATGGCAGGATTTGTTAAAATAAAAATGACAGATGGGTTCTGCGAACCCATTTCTATTTCTTGGATATTTATAGGCATCATACACGTAACTTACTTTAAAATACCTCAACATAAACAGCGTGATATACATGTGTAAAGAAGCATTCACAGCTATGCTCAAGGAAGCACATAGAAGGATGTTTACTGTGCTTCTGTTTGTAATAGAAAAAAATGTAAAACTACCTAAATGTCCATTAAAGGGGTTTTAACTATACTATGTCTAAATTATGGAATATCATGAACATTTTAATAGAATGAGATAGAGCTAGATTATTTGCATGAGAATAACTCTATGACATATTGCTAAGAGAAATAAAAATTGTAAAACAGGTACTGTGTGAGATCTGCTTTAAGCCACAAAAGTATAACCTCGTTTACATAGGAATATGTACATATAAATGGATAGAAGAAGGTTTGAAAATGGTGCCTTCCCTTTCCTCCCTTTTCTGGCTTTTTTGGCTTTAATTGTACAGCCAAGCCTAATCCTTACTAATATAGGATATTTGTCTTCATAACCAACATGGAGGAGAAGTGGAAAAAGAGAAATCTAAGTTGTTTTAAAGAGTGAAATTTGTCAAAATACATTAAATAACATCACCAGAGATCTTGGAGATCTGTATATTTCACCATATGTTCACTTAGCATAAATTAAAATAAACAGAAATGCAGAAAGGGGGATAGAAGAAATAATGGTACATAAAAAACATAAAATAAGATGGTAAGAATACATTTAAATTCTTGATGAATATGACTAAGTTAAATTTTGTTATTAAAACACAAATGCTCGTAGTTGATATTTTAAAAATCATGTGGTTCTATGGCATTTACAAGACACACTTATAACAGAATGACATAGAACAGTTGGGAATAAAGAGAAGGGAAAACTACACTTACCATAAGACCCAACAATTCCATTCAAGAGAAATGAAAACATATGTGCACAAAAAAGACAACACGAAAGTGTTTATTAACTTTATTCATAATAGACAAAAACTGGAAACAAGCCATTAAGCCGACCAAAAAAGCCAGAAACAAAAGAATACATACTGTATGATTCCACTTGTATGAAACTCCAGAAAAGACAAATTTAATCTATGTGATAGAAAGTAGGTCAATGACCACCTGGGCAGGAATGAGGTGGGTGTGGTTACAGCCACAAGGCAATTTGAGTGAGTGATGAAAATGTTCTCTATGTTGATTAGTTACTTAAACATTGATTTTTCAACACTCATTGAGGGATACACAAAATGAATGTATCTGATTGTATGTAAATTTAAATTTTGTACATAAAGAGATGGAAAAGGGAAAAAATATATAGGAGTACAGAAAAGAAGTAGCTAATTTAGTTTTGGAGGTTCAGAGAAGGCTCTTCTCTGAGGAAATCAGAGTATTTTTATTTTGTATTTATTTATTTTTTTTGAGTGAGATCTGAAGGAACAGCAAGGTTGAACCAGTCAAAGAGGAGGAAGAAAGAAGAGTGTTCCAGACAGAGGCAGCTGTAAGCTCAGATTCATGGGATAGATGGGGAAGATTGAGGCTCATTTGAGGAAGTGGGAGGAGGTCAGCACGACCGGAGAGAACAGGTGTGACAGAAGAAGAATCAAGGGAGGGTCCCTGTCCTATGCTTTGCATAGGTGACACTGTCTTTATTTTGCCCTTGAACATGAATGACATTTCGTTCAGGTATAGAATTCTTGACTTACATTCTTTTTTCCCCTTAATATTCTGCAGGTTTGGTTATTACAATTTCATACTACACGTTACTGAGATGTCTAAGGTTGCCTGGTGTTTGTTCCACTGCAGGTAAACAAGCTTTTCTCTTTTTTTGAATATAATGCATGTTTTGATCTTGTTTCATTAATATTAGTTGTCCCTGATAGTCAATGAGTCTGAAAAACCCATGATTCATGTTATCACTGATGATCCCTTTACTGCAAATTGTCTCCTTTTGGAAATCTTACCATCCATACATTGGAACTCCTACGTTCTCCATGTTTCATCTTTTCTAATAATCTTATAGCCTGCATTTCCATTTCTAATGAGTTTTGAGGGAAGGTTTTTTATGCTTGTTCTTCTCCCTTAAGTTGATTTTTGGTCCTATTAATAACTCAGGGTTTTTATTCCTTTATTATTGTCTTAAATTCAGCGATTGTTTGCCAGTATGTGGTCTTTCCCTTTTCATTGCTACCAGAGCTTATTCCGTAAGCACAGTGTCCTCTGAAATGTTATAATGGAATTAATGTAAATTTCTATTTATATTATATATCACTCAGCGTTCTTCAGAGGAACAGAAACAGTAGGAAAACTAATTAAAGAAATAAAGAAAAAGGGAGAGAGAGAGAGAGAGAGGAATATTAAGAAATTGGCTCACACAACTGTGGGAGCAAGCAAATATGAAATCTATGTGGCAGGATGGTACCTGGATACTCAGATAGGATTTCTATGTCACAGTCTCATCCCTGTTTTTTCCCCATGTCTATTTTTGAGGGACATCTTTTTACTTAAAATCAGCTGATTGTAAATGTTAATCACATCTGCAAAGTACCTTCATAGCAGCATCTAGACAAGTGTTTGACCAAATAACTGGGACCATAGCCTAGCCAACATGACACACAAAGTACACTAGTTACTGTTACATTCATATAAAATATCACAGTTGCCTATGATAGTAATACTCCTCCGGTTTCTTGTACTATTCTACTTTTTATAAAACCATTTGTTCCGATTCCTCCACGCAGTTCCCTTTGGATGAAATGTACCATCCTTTCATTTACCCACATTTTTGCTTGTGTTTTGTTTTGTGTTTTAATCAATATAGAATTTGTGTGAATGCTTGTCCAGATTTGGAAGTTGAAATGAATTCTGTCAAATCGGACCACATTGGGTAATCTATCTCAGATTTCTATTTTACAGTCTCTTATAAGTAGTAAAAATAATAATCTTTTTAGTAAAAAAAATATGTTTGTAATACCTCTTCTTAGTCTCTGTCAGGTTGAAAACTCATTTCCAGCTAAAAGTGATAACTTTGAGTAAAAAAAATGTTTGGATCTTCATTCAAAACTGTCCTATGAAATTGAAGCCAAAAAGTCACCATCATAAACAATCAGAATTGTTGATTTAGTAAGCTAGACAAAAAGCAATTTTGGAATTTTGTTAAAATAGTTAAAAATAAACTATCATTGATACCTTTCATAAAAGTAAAGGGAGTGGTCAGTGGTTATTAATAAAACAAAGAGTGCCATCTACTGACTACACAATATTCTATTATGAAAGTTGCCTTAAGCATCAATGTGATACCACACAATTTTCCAGTGTGATAGTGCTATTCTGAATTTTCCAAGAATTTTTGTTCGTTTAAAATGATCACATTTAAATCTCTAGTTCTGCTAACTGAAGTGGAATTTACATGTGCTTAAATCAAATGACTGCCACTTTACAAAATCACTGTCATCAAGAAGCAATTTTTTTAAAGTGCCCCTTTGTGCTAGGAACTACGTGATGTAAAAGAAATACGTCTACATTCTCCTCACACAAGACTCGGCAACAATTGTCGAGACTGCAGAAATGTAAGAACAATTAGACCCCATCCCCCCAAAAAAACTGTGCTGAAATGATTAAAGAAACGCAAACACTGATGTAACTTCCTGATAAAGGAGACACTGAAATATATTTCATAATAGGTATAGTAAGGAGGATTTAGCACCCATCACCTTTTAATTCAGATATGATTTTATAGAGGAAGTAACGTTTAGAGTTTTGTGGACAACCAAAATAACACAGTAATTGGAGAAGAGTATGATGTACTGCATTTAAATAGGATTCAGTATTTTTAAAGTGCAGAGACAAAGCTTCCTCATGTGTCCCACTAGTGACATTGTGAAGTTTCTAGGAAGTAGAGCGGGGAAGGGAGAGCTGTGCTCCCAGAGCAGGGTTGTAGTGTGTAAAGGAATAAATGGCTCCAGAGCCAGGGACTTGGGGCCAAGGAGGTGCATCTGCAGGAGACACCACTCAGGCCCACTGCTGGCTTCAGGGTCCCAGGCAGAACTGGATGAATACATTACCCTGCCCCTTACACCCCTTAAATATTAATAGATCAGATGCCACATCAAGAAACAAGACTGATGCTCCTATCAAAGTACAAAACATTAATGTCTTCTGGTGATAACTCTTACATCCTGGATTCCCCTCCTTGATTAAGGCTCTCTTGACAAGAGAGGAATCGTGAAAGTCTATTATAAAAATAGAATTAGCAGTACATTCCAACTTCACTCCTTTGTTCACTCATTTCATAGGGTACTTCAAAGCAGAATGGATTCACATAACCCATTCTTCTATATAATACTGTGCTTTGTTTGAGTTAGAATATTTTTTGTTAAAAATCAATAAACGGAACAACAGCACATGCATCCAGTCCTAGGGCCCATCAGGAAGGATGTATAGTGCATAGGGTGTAAACTCTAGGATGTAAGCCTTAAACTCAAGGCCAGCAAAATCTAGTAAAATCTTACATCCTTCAGAGGGTATGCTTGGATGAAGAAGATAAAATTGTAGGAGTTTACAAGAACAAAATAGATTAAATTCATAGCTACAGGCTGTCTCTGTTGAAAAGGCTCCCAAGATAAACTTGCACTTCATATGCATTTTGTGATGGGAAGGAGAGAACTGGTGAGAAACTGATTAGAAATAATGGGAATTTGGGATCTTAGAAAGCAAAAGCTCCTCTCTCCATGAATTGGGCTCTAAAGCACTGCTAACCTGCCCTAGGAGGCAGCAATGCCACGTGCGCAATCAAACATAAGATTCCTAGAAAAATTGTAGGCTGAAGTATCTATCTTAATGCAGGTAAGGGTTCAGGTTAGTTGCAACAGTGTGGTCCCAATCAATTGTATAGGTAAAATTTAGAACTAATTTTATTCCTTTAAAAATTGCAATGATACTCTAATTCCCTAACTCTTTGTGGTCAGCTAAATAATGGCCCCTAAACATATTAGGTCCTAATCTCTGAGACCTGTAAATGTTACCTTGTGTGGAAAAAGTGGTTTCAAGATGTGATTAATTTAATGAGCTTGAAAGGGGGAGATTATCCTGAATTATCTGGGTAGGTCCTAAAGGCAATCACAAGTGTCCTTATAAGAGGGAGGCAGTTGACATACACAAAGGAGAAGGCCATGTGAAGACAGAGAAGAGAGAGATATGAAGATGCTGGCCTGAAAGATCTGAAGATGCTGACCTTGAAGGTTTGAAGGTGCTGACCTTGAACACTGGAGTTATTTGGGCAAAAGCCAAGAAATGGCAGAGCCACCAGTAGCTGGGAGAGGCCAACACCTTGATTTGAGCCCAACTATATATATTTATTTATTTATTTATTTTTTGCGTACGCGGGCCTCTCACTGTTGTGGCCTCTCCCATTGCGGAGCACAGGCTCCGGACGCGCAGGCCCAGGGGCCATGGCTCACGGGCCCAGCCGTTCCGCGGCATGTGGGATCTTCGCGGACCGGGGCACGAACCCGTGTCCCCTGCATCGGCAGGCGGACTCTCAACCACTGCACCACCAGGGAAACCCTGAGCCCAACAATATTGATTCAGACACGTGGCCTGGAGGACAGTGAGAGTATATATTTCTGTTGCTTTAAGCCGCCAATTTTTGTTGTAATTTGTTATAATGACAAGTTATGTAATTTGTTATAGCAGCCATGGGAAACCAATATACTCCAGGTCGCTTTCTCTTTCTATAATCCAGGGTTCTCTTTCATAATATGGGATATCATTTAAATACCTTTGGCATTATTAGTACCATGCTAAATCTTTTACACAGTGTCTCCAATCCTTATATCTCTTTTCTCCTGAAATCATACTACTCTTTTCCCTGATCACTCTGCTGCATCCATACTGGATGCCTTAACATGCAAGAGTATTTCAGGTTTGTGCAATGGTTGTTTCCTCTGACTGAAATGCTTTTACTCAGACATGATAATGATGAACTCTCTCACTTTCCTCAAATCTCAGCTCAAATATGCCTTCTCACTGGATCTACTTTCGAACTACTCTGTTCAACATTGCAGCCTCCTTCCCTACCCAGTAATTGTATCCATTTTATTTTAATGTAATTTCAATCTCTGAAGTGTTAAGCGATTTACTTAATTGCTATGTTTATTTTATATCTTCTTTCTGTTTCCTCTAGAATGTAAGCTTCATAAGGTATAAGATTTTTCTCTCTTTGGTTCACTAACGTATTCCCAATGCATGGAAAACTATAGCGTACATAACAGGCACCCAGTAATATTTGTCTTGAATGAATAATTGAGGAAAAACATTTAAAAGAATATCACAATAAGTTGAGATCCTAAATCATATGAAAATGAATTGTAACTTTCAGTTTAAGGTGACAGGTCAAAACTCCTTGTGCTTTTATTATTTTAATATCTGTTCTATGCTAGCTAAAGGCTCAAACTTCATTTATAGGACCACAGAATTGGCAATAATTTATAGATATGCTGCTATATTCTTCTGTTTATCAGGCAGGGTAATAGATTTCTATTTACATAAGTTCTCAATGAGTCTCCACAAAAATCTATCCCCTTGGGTAGGGGCAGAATTGCCAGGGACTGAGTTTCTGCATCAAAGTTGATCTTAAAACTACTGCAGAGCCTGTCAGGTAATTCCCTAAAGAGGCAGAAACTCACATTGAATGGATGTAAAGAAATTTTTAAAATGTTTGAACATTTTCCAAATAAACTGGATAACACATGGAGAGAGGCAAATTTCTTTTGCAGGCTACTTATTTAAGATCTTCCCTTATATATTTTTTTTAACATCTTTATTGGAGTATAATTACTTTACAATGGTGTGTTAGTTTCTGCTTTATAACGAAGTGAATCAGCTATACATACAGAAAGGAATTTTCTATTTCTTTAGGCAAAGAGGCTGAAATAGTGAAAGAGTAAACCACTTTACATTTTTTAAAATTTATTTTTTGAAGTATAGTTGGTTTACAATGTTGTGTTAATTTCTGCTGTATAGCAAAGTGATTCAGTTATACATATATATGCATTTTTTTCATATTCTTTTCCATTATGGTTTATCACAGGATACTGAATATAGTTCCCTGTGCTATACAGTAGGACCTTGTTGTTTATCCATTCTATATATACCAGTTTGCGTCTGATAACCCCAAACTCCCAATCCATCCCTCCCCCAACCCTTTCCCCCTTGTCAATCACAAGTCTGTTTTCTATGTCTGTGAGTCTGCTTTTATTTTGTAAATAAGTTGATTTGTATTATTTTTTAGATTCCACATATAAGTGATATCATATGATATTTGTCTGAAAGAGTAAATCACTTTAGATAAAACACAATTTGCACTATGTTACAAAATGTGAAGCTTTACAAAAGAAGTTCAGAGTGAGCCTGGGAAGGCCCATGCTCTAAAGTGAACTAGAGTGGAATAAGCAATAGCAATCTTCAGAAAAGCAAGAATCAGTGCAGGATGCTGAGGCTACAGAATTTCAGTGATTGTCAAGTGCTAGACAAGCAACCCAGGGAACATGCTAGTGAAAGAGAATGTCCCAACCATTTGAATACTGAGGTCAGACAACAGGCAACTTTCAATACCATTAGCTAATATCCATACTTCCTTGATTGCCTTTGCCAGTGTTATTGAAAACTTAATCTTTACATCTGATTCCAAAGTGCTTTGGCTTTGTAATCTGTGACACATTTTCCCCTTGTGTGCTTTAGATATGCATTTCAACAATAAGTAGGAATAAAGGGAATTTGTGTTCTACTTTTTTTTAAAAGGAGATGTATTTATTCAAATTAGAATTAACATTGTTAACAGGTTTTGAATATTCTTTTAAGAAGGCGTGAGAAATTTATCACGCAATTCTATTTCCGAAAGGTGTGTTTTAACTTACATATGTAGAATTTAATGATTAAAAAAGGTACTCTCAGGGAATGTTATGGATCACAGAATCCCAGAAGTAATAAACCACAGAACACTGATAGTAAAAGAGGGGGAAAAAGACTTACAATGTGAAAAGACTTTAGTTCCAACTAATTTAAGAAATTTAAATAAACAACCAGAAATAAAAGAAACTTGGAGACAAGTCCACAATAGATAATACGATATCTAACTAATTATATAACCCTAAAGATTAAAGAAATGGCAAGGTGGCATGTGGCATGATCATGGGAGAAATGTCTATTTGAAGCAAATTATTTTAAGTATAATTGTACAGAATATTAATTCTACAAAGCATAATTACCAGATCATTGGTACAATCTAGAATTTGGGTAGGAAAGAAAAATAATAATTCAGACAAAATGTTAATAAATCTGATGGATTTTATGCATTTGTTTTTAAAACTAAAGTATGGTAAGAGTTTTATTTAGTATCATATGCTAAACTGCATTCATTCAGGGGTGCAGTCATTAAGTGAGGCTCCATAAATATAAACATGAGTGAAAACAATCCCTGTCCTAAGCTGCTCAGGGTTTTGTAGAAAAAAGGTGCATGGATTGACTAACATCAGAATAAAATTCAAATTAAGAAAATCATGTTGACACATTGTTTTGGTCTTAGCTGTTTTATATAGTCGTGATTGATTTTGCTAATTCTCAAAAGTTTTTTGAAACTTCCTTTATGTTAAAAAATAATCCTGTCCCACAAGGATGAGTGTTCTGCAAAAAGGCATCATTCCAGGCATAGGAATCAACCTATGGAAAGAAAAGCACAGGTGGAAATAGGGTTCAGAAGAAATTATTGCAGTAATCCAGGAAGGCAGTGAAGAGAACACAAAGTTGTATGTAGAAGCAATGAATCCAATAGAAGTATTAAAGGAAGGATCACCAACCCTATCATATAATGAAGTATGTCTGAGCAGGGTCCATTTTGGTTCCAAGTACTGCGTGCGATACAGGATTAGTATGTTTGGAATGCAGGGTGGCAGGTGAATCTTAAACAAAATCCATATCTCTCAGGGTAAAATATGGACACGGAAGAGGGAAGACCCAGCTGCAGTCCAGAGAAGACCAGTTTTGAGATGTGGGGCATAGTACCCTCAGAATACAGGAGCAGGTAATAGGTTGCACACCAGGCAATGTGTGGTAGTGAAATTCACTAAGGAATTATAGTGACATATCCTATCAGACCTGTGAAATACAGTGATGAAGGGTCTTGAAATAATGAATACATAAGGGTTTGAATTCAGCTAATAAAGAATATTAGAATAGATCACTAGTTAGAAAAAATAATGAGTTATATTGAACTACAGTCATAAGATTAGGGATTGCCACTACTCCCAAGAAAGAATAAAAACAATAAGCCAGGGACTTGGTTACTGGGGGGTAAATCAAGGACCTACTTGAAAGAATTTGGATATAAGATATAGACCAGGTCAGAGGAATAATGTTGACTTTTCAACCTTGGTCAAAGAGTGTCCAAGAATTTTTCTAATGATATATAAAAATAGTCATTAGCCATGGACTTCTTACATTTCCACAACTTAGGTCTATCACTAGTCTCTATATTTTGATAGGCAGGCGATATCTGGACCAAATTATTAGACCAGCTGTTTTTTAAATTTTTATTATGCATAAGTACCACCAGAGTGTTTATTTAAAATTCAGATTCCTGCCTCCGTTTTCCAGAGCTCTAATTCACTACATTTGGAGTAGGCTCCAGGAAATATCATTTTGGACAAAAATTACAGGCAACTCTGATAAATGTTATCAAGGTGGACATGCCTTGAGAAACAATTAGATTAAAGAAGAGTCAAGAAATAAAGCTAATATTAGATTGTCTTGGTTTCCAGGACTGGAAAATTTCCAGGAGTGCACTACTTGGGAATATACAATATATTGGTGGCCAGCATCTGCTTATGGGCTTTCTTCTCCCAGTGACCAGATGGGGCGGCTTTCAAAGTTCATCCATGTAACCTAACCCACCATCTCCCCTCCTGGACCCACCTCTCTCTTTCTCCACTGAGCCCAGATATTGTCTCAGACGTGATCTATGTAGTCCCTACATGTCAGTCTCAGCAGCTAAAATGATTGTTGTTCTAATACTAGATGATAAAATGGATCTCTACTCTGTTGGTAGGGGAAACAATGAATCAAATTGAATCACCACTTTACTTTTGCATAATTCTTTTTAATCACAGACTCAGGTGTCCAGTAAATTCTCTAGTCTAAATATCATTGTTAAAATGCTTTGAAACCACTTGATAACCAGACAGATGAGTGACGTGACCAATAACCACACCGTGTCATTTGCCGATCTACCAAGTAATGCAGGCCAGAGTTGCCATGGAATTTCATGCTTATAAGTGATATGAAATAATACTATGTTCTTAGTAAGTAATTTGGTGGTAAAAAATCGCATTTCTAATATTTCAGAGTTCTGAAGAAATCTTCAAGTGACCCTAAGAAATAGAAATAATAATTATGATACTCTACTACAGTCACAGTTAATAAATAATACACAACTTCCAAATTCTATACACAGTGGGAATCTAGGTAGACACATGAGATGCAAGGAAAATTTTATACTTGAAAAGGTAATTTTAAACATAGCAATTTGCTTTCAAGAGGTACACCTTTAATATCATCGATATCTTTTTTAACACAAATCATATGCAAGTATTTTAAAGCTCATTTTTCTTAAATCAGCATCTACCAAAAAAGCATGTGAAGTAAATGACAAGGAAAGGAATATGAAGTCAATGTATAATTTGTATCCAAGACAATGAAGAAAGTAAAATCAAGTAATGATTCATACTTCAGAATAACTATTACTTTCAGTACAATTAACCTTGAGCTGTTTTAGAGAATTAAATAAGAGATTTACATTCGACGTTTCTTTAGGGTCGCATACAAATGGGTTTCATCAGTGAAAATTAGTACAGTACAGACAGGCATACCTCAGAGATATTGCAGATTTGGTTCCAGATCACCACAATTCAGCAAATATCAAAATAAAGTGAGTCACATATTTTTTTTGTTTTCACAGTGCATATAAAAATTATGTTTACCCCATACTGTAGTCTATTAAGTGTGCAACAGCATTATGTCTAAAAAAATAAAATGTGCATGCCTTAATTTTAAAATACTCTATTGCTAAAAACACTAACTATCACTGTAGTCTTCAGTGAGTAGTAATCTTTTTGCTGGTGGAGGGTTTGCTTCCTTGTTGATGGCTGCTGACTGGTCAGGGAGGTGACTGCTGAAGACTGGGTTGGCCGCGGCAGTTTCTTAAAATAAGACTACGATGAGGTTTCCCATATCGATTAACTCTTTGTTTTGCGAACAATTTCTCTGTAGTCGGCTGTGCTGTTTGATAGCATTTTATCCACAGTAGTACTTCTTTCAAAATTGGAATCACTCCTCTCAAACCCTGCTGCTGCTTTATCAACGAAGTATATGTAATATTCTAAATCCTTTGTTGTTATTTCAACAATCTTTATAGCATTTTCACTTTCATTCTCAGTAGATTCCATCTCAAGAAACCACTTTCTTTGCTCGTTATAAGAAGCAACTCCTCATCCTTCAAGTTTTATCATGAGACGGCAGCAATTCAGTCACGTCTTCAGGCTCCACTTCCAAGTCTAGGTCTCTTGCTATTTCTACCACACCTGCAGTTCCTTCCTTCACTGAAGTCTTGAACCCTTCAAAGACATCCATGAGGGCTGGAATCAACTTCTTCCAAACCTCCATTAATATTTTGACCACTTCCTATGAATAACAGATATTCTTATTGTTCTTAATGGCATACAGAATAGTGAATCCTTTTCAGAAGGTTTCCAATTGACTTTGCCCAGATCCATCAGAGGAATCACTATCTATGACAGCTATGGCCTTATGAAATGTAGTTCTTAAATGATAAGACCTGAAAGTCAAAATTAAAATTAATCCTTGACCTATGGACTGCAGAATAGATGTAGTGTTTGCAGAAATGAAAATAACATGGATCCCACTGTCCGTCTCCATGGACAGGATGTGACCAGGTACATTGTCCATGAGCAGTAATATTTTGAAAGGAATCTTTTTTCTGAGCAGTAAGTCTCAGCAATGGACTTAGAATAGTAAACGATGTTATAAACAGATGTGCTGTCATCCAGGCTTTTGCTCTTCCATTTATAGAGCACAGGCAGAGTAGACTTAGCATAATTCTTAAGGGCCCTAGGATTTCCAGAATGATAAATGAGAACCGGCTTCAACTTAAAGTCACCAACTGCATTAGCCCCTAAGGAGAGAGTTGGCCTGTCCTTGAAAGCTTTGAAGCCAGGCATTGACTTCTCCATTTTAGCTATGAAAGCTATGGCATCTTCTTTCAATACAAGGCTGTTTTGACTACAATGAAAAATGTTGTTTAGTGCAGCCACCTTCATTAATTATCTTAGCTAGATCCTCTGGATAAAACTTTGCAGCTTCTACATCAGCCCTTGCTGTTTCACCTTGCACTTTTATGTTGTGGAGAGAGCTTCTTTCCTTAAACCTCATGACCAACCTCTGCGGGCTTCAAACTCTTCTTCTGCGCTTTCCTCACCTCTATCAGCCTTCATAGAATTAAAGAGAGGTAGGGCCTTACTCTGGATGAAATTTCGACTTAAGGGAATGTTGTAGCTGCTTTGAGGTTCTATACAGACTTCTAAGACCTTCTCCATATCAGTAATAAAGCTGTTTCACTTTGTTATCATCCCTTTCCTTCAAGAATTTTTCTTTTGTAATCACAACCTAGCTAACTGTTCGGTGCAAGAGGCCTACGTTTTGGCCTATTTCAGCTTCCGACATGCCTTCCTCACTAAGCTTAATCACTTCTAGTTTTTGATTTAAAGTGAGAGACATGTGAATCTTCTTTTTACTTGAACACTTATAGGTCATTGTAGGGTTATTAATTGGCCTAATTTCAATATTCTTGTGTCTCAGGGAATAGGAAGGCCCAAAGAGAGGGAGAGAGACAGGGGAATGAGTGGTCAGCGGAGCAATCAAAACACACAGAACACCTTTAGATTGCGTTCACCATCTGATATGCCTGTGGTACTTTGTGGCACCCCACAACAATTACAGCAGTAACTTCAAAGGTCACTGATCACAGATCACCATAACAAATATAATAATAATGAAAAATCTGAAATATTACAAGAATTACCAAAATATGACACAGAGACATGAAATGAGCAGATGCTGTTGGAAAAGTGGGGCCAGTAGACTTTCCTGATGCAGGGTTGCCATGAAATTTCAATTTGTAAAAAAATGCAGTATCTGCAAAGCACAGTAAATCAAGCACAATAAAACGAGCTAGGCTACAGATGAATGTTTCTGTCAACTCAAAATTTCACTGCCCTCGTATCTTAATATGCAGCCACAATCTAATTCCAGATGGGCCAAAGTATGCAATTTTTTTGAAGAGCTTGTGGGAGGTTTATAAAAGGCCTTGAATCTATCTAGAACATATTTACTCACATACCTGTTTCTGGCATAGGATTTTTTTCACATAACCATGCTTACTGTAAAATGGGTGCCTAATTTATATTTGGATGTTGCTTTCTTCGCCAAAAGAAGACAGATTTCCATCATTTTAGTTAGTTTTATTTCTATATCTCAGGCAAATGAAAAAATAATAATGTTGAAGTCTATAAGAAGTCAGATGCAGTCTGAAGAGTCAGAGGCTGCACTTCATCTGATAGACAGTAAATGCTTCCAGAACAAATGATATCCTCTAATGACATTGGAGTTAATTTTTTAAACATGAATTTTTAAAATACTATTTAGGAGATGTCTTATTTAAATAATATTTATGCCTCATTAAAAATTGGTATTAAGTTGAGACATTATCAGGCTGACACCCATCACATTCTACAGCTTTTGGAAGAGTAGCTGGATAGATGGTCCTAGTGAAAAAATAAAAAGTGCAATTAGATAATGAGATTTAAAAGTCAACAAAGATCATGAAACAGTATTGTCCCATAAATGAGTGTTGCAGAGTTTCTTCTGCTAGTCCAATCTGAAGACCATGCATGTTTCACCTCATGTGCTAAGAAAAACCATGGCCTCTGGCTGAGCATTACTGTGTAATGCAGATTAACTCAACTTGGAATTTTTTAATCACATTAAGCGAAAAAGCCATAAGTCGTAAGATGAAGATCCATAGCCTGCTGTGTTGCTTAAAGGAAATATACTAAGAAGACTTCAGGTTACAGCAATGAAAAGCTATATAACAGAGGAATCCTTCCTCAGCCTCAAATTTCCCTAATGAGAAATTGCAATACACATGGATTTGCCCATGTATATATTTTCACAAATGAAAGCGTTTCTAATCAAAAACCTATTGGTTGCTACTTATGCTGAATCCTTCTAAGAGTGATTCTGAAATAAATATTTTTAAAACTTCAACATTAAAAATTAATTCAGAATTAAAAGACCCTAGAAAATGGGCTTCCCTGGTGGCACAGTGGTTGAGAGTCCGCCTGCCGATGCAGGGGACGCGGGTTCGTGCCCCGGTCTGGGAAGATCCTACATGCCGCGGAGCGGCTGGGCCCGTGAGCCATGGCCGCTGAGCCTGCGCGTCCGGAGCCTGTGCTCCGCAACGGGAGAGGCCACAACAGAGAGAGGCCCGCGTACCACACACACACACACACACAAATTAGACTATGACAAATGAAAAATAATGGTATATTTCCACGAACTCTAATTCATAAGCCATAAACACAACTAATTATCCCTTTATTTGATATGTGATTTCACGGGTATATTTGATAAGCATTAAAAAGTTACTAAGGATTTTCATAGGTTTGTGCTCATACTTAACCCCCCAATAGATTGTTATCCACTATAATTATTTAATTACTTAATGTATTTTTCTAAAAAGAGGAACTTTAGTAAATGCAATCTTCCTATTACCCTCCTCAAACCCTCTTTAGAGCCCAATGGGTTACAAGGAAATATTTAATGGCAGAAAAAAAGAATACCAGGACGAAAGAAAGGAGGGAAGGAGGAAAAAAAAGAGGGAAGGAGAAAAAGAGGAAAAAGTCTCATGATTGAGGAAGTTAAAGTCTTATGTAATACGGTACAGAGGAAATCTCAGAAAATGAGGAAAATCACCAAAAATCAAGCTTCATACTTCACATTTTAATTAAGGAATAACCTTGACTATATGTATCATTCTAGATACACATACATTTTCTCTGTATGTTGGTATTTTTTATATTTTTACATTTTTCCTGTGTGTATATATTTTCATTTTTTAAACAATTTTAGGTGCAATAGTTAATTTTCTATTTATGTCACTGCATAAAAATGAGAATTAGTTAAATAAATCATTCACTAATTAAATAAACTGATTCTCCCAACACATCACAGTTTTGACCCCAACTAATAAAGTGTGTAGGAAGTAAAAATGAAAATTAGCATTTTAATGATAAGCATAAGAGAAACTGAATGAGTTCAAACCAAAAGCAGTCTACAAATATTTGCAAAATTATAAAATATATTAAGTAGGCCTTTATATTGCAGTTCACAGATTATCCAAATTATAGCTATATTTATTCCATTGTTCCCATCCTTAGATCCTTTTGGCAGTTCTACTTCTCTGGAGATATTATCTACATATTTAAATATATGTCTTAAACACAATTTATAAAGTCATTTAGGAATACCAGTTGCAAACCTATTATTAACATTAAATATGTTTTAATGTGATCCATTGCCAAAGCTCATGTGCCATATGTCAAGTTATGAGTTATTAATATAACAGTAAAACTATCACTCTTTATTTCTCTCTTCAGAGCAATTATTCTCACAAAGTTGCCTTTATCTGTTGAAATAAGCTGAAAATATTAGATACAAAAAAGAAACTAATCCAAGCAAAATGGCAAGACACACTTATTAATTATAAATAAAATTGCAAGCTATTCTGTATCATATTAAGAAATATTAAGCAAGACAGCATGACATTTATGTGGGAAGATAATGTTTGTAGAGAAAATAATTTATATGTGTATTTATGTCAAGACAGAGAGTATGTTTTATTCACCAGAACTCCTCTTAGGAAAAGCACTGTATTGTTGGAAGAAAGAGTTTGATAAACTGCAATGATAAACAGTGAGAAATTCATCACCAAGGGCCTACTATTAAAATGTTACATAAAACAAAAAGAGGAATTATTATCTTTCTCCTGTGAGAAGTGAAGAGAAGGGAGGAGGCTGATGGGGGAAGCAGCCCAAATTACTGATACTAAATTTTTCATTGACCTTGAAACAAATTCAAGATACATTGAATTTGATTTAAGAAAATAAATAAATATAATATTTCTAGGACATGGAGAGTCATGGACCTGACCATCCTTCTTATATTTATATAAGAAACTTTAGGTGATTCATTGCTTCTTTTCATTAATTATAAAAATGGTAAATGCCACTGTCTCTTCTATTTATTGTTTATTCAGTCATTTGTTTATATTCATCCTCTCAAGGACTTTTCTCTTTAAAAAATCAAGTATACTATAAAAATACTGCTTAACATTTAAATATAAAGGAACCTTATTAAAAATATGTGTATGGAAACACTAGAAGACAAATACCGTACTTACATTATCTCATAATATCGCTGAGCAATATTACAATGAAGACTTCAAATTCATTGACAACCCTCCCATTCAAAGGTAGGGTCTGTACGCATCGCTTTGATTCTGAGAAGACTGGGAAGAGCTTCAACCTAGAGCGTACAGAGGAAAGAAAGCTATGTGCCTTGCAAAGCTAGATCATAAAAGCCACACATCTTCCACATGGTTCTCCTGGAAAATTTGCTCTTTGGAACCTCCCACCCCCCAATTTGTACACTCCTACTTAGAACCCAGATGACATGTTCAGAAAAACCCAAGCTACATGGAGAGGTCAGAGGCAGATATTCATATCAATACACTCAACTGAGCCAGTCCATCAGCCCAACCCAGAGACTTGTGAGTAAAGAAGCTATCTTAGAAGCCTTTCCAGCCAAGCACCCAGATACTGTGGAGCAAAAAAGAGCCATCCTCCCTATGTCATATCCTGACCATGACTCACAGATTCTAGGAGCAAATAAATTGATTCTTTTTTAAACTTTAATTCTGCAGTGGTACATAACATAGCAGCCTTCACTACTAAGGATAGGAATAAAAGAAATGGAACCAGTTCAAACCAAGAACAGGCTACAGATATTTGCAAAATAATAAAATATACTGATAGGCTTTTATATTGTAATTCATAAATTCTCCAAATTATAGCCATATTTAACCCACTGTTCCCATATTCGTCAACTGGGTAAACCCAGAGAGGCATGGAAATAAGAGCTACAAGTGAGAGCAAATTGAACAGCCCCTGTAAAGTTGAAAAACAGTGTTTACGGACCTTTCTTGTGACACGGTTCCAACATCATTTTCATTGCACCACATACAGTAATTCAATGAGCCTTTTCCACCAGCTGTACCTACTATCAGATATCAAACATGTATACAGAAAGACTTTTTTATTATTCCCAATAATTTGCAAAAGAAAAACAGAAAAAATGAGAATGTTTTTAGTTTTTCTTTCACTTTTAAGATAAATAGATTACAGCAAAAATCCATTTCAAGGATCACTATAAGAAAACCATTGCTCCATAAGAAGTATACCTTGAGTCACTGTAATATGCTAATTTGAGAGGGGGATGAATTTTATACATTAACATGACTAATATATCTGAATGTATAAGATTTTAACATAACCGAGAAAAATTCAGTATAGATTCTCATAGTAGGCTACTTTAAATATTTAAGAAGATAACAAAAGCTTTGTGGATCATTGTTAGAACATGTAATATTTCATCTCTTTCATTTTCCTTTTTAATAAGTAATTTGAATAAACTATGGCTTGCATTGCCCAATATTTATGCAGTGGCTAAACCCAAATCCAGTAGGTTTAAAAATAAGTGTATGACCATATTATAAATGTATATAAGCAGAGCAGTACTTAGCTATACACTGTACATCCAACAAAAAGTATTGTGAACATACTATATGGATATCTACTCACTGCACTGTTCCCCATCAATTCCCCAATTGGTCACTAGATAAAAAGAATCACACTCTTAAGTCCTGTTCTCTAAGCTGCTTTCTCACTGCCAAGCTATTGTATCATACAATCCCCTGAAAATATTCTAAACTTTCCTATAAAAAGATATTTTGGATTGAAGTAAAAAAAGAAAGAAAAAGAAAAAAGTAGATTGCTTATTTATTGAAGGAAAGCAGTATTCTATAAGGCTCCAATCACAATGCCCTCGATGATTTTCACATTACTTGACTCCATGAATCCAAGGCTTGCGACTTAAGATTTCTGCAGGAGATTGCCTGAGTATAGGTTATTAAAAGTCAATGCGAGGCGATTCACTAACCTTGGTGGGGGAAATTAACTTGCAGAAACGTCAGATTGAATATATTTCTTTAGCACATAGTGTTTTATCTTCATATAATTGAATAAAACAGAATAATTTGATTAAAATATTTGATGGCTTCTCTGTGAAAGGTGGGTACTTTCATCCTGATGAAAATAAACATTGATAGACATTTAGATTCACTGGTCAGAAAATATAATGCCATTTGTATGGGCCTGTATTGTCTACTGCTTCTAGAAAAGCCTCCAAGTTTAAAGGTAAAAATGAGCGAAAAAGTAACTTCCTTTAAACTCATGATTGTGTCTTCAAACAAATTGAAATAATTATTTGCACACCTAAAGCAAATAATAATAATAATTTCTTCCTTGGATTTTATTTTATCAAATCTCAGTGATTTATATCCAACCTTTCTAATGGTGATATGAGTTCATTACTGGAAACATACAATTCTGTGTGAACATACAGAGCTACTTGTAATTGATCTCTTTACCAAGATTTAATATTCCTCATGGTTGAATAATGACTTCGTTTAGAGAACTTATAAAGTTTTCACCTTGCTTTCCCATTGTTTCTTTCATCAATCACAGAACTACAAATAATTGGAGGGCCTTTTGAGGACAGAGGCACTTGGAAAAAGCATAACTATTAATGATTTAATAACTTTTTAATTTTAAAACTTTTATTTCATATTAAATTATATTTTAAGGAAAGTATTGAGAGTTCCTAATTTGAAACTCAATATTTCAAAGTATCTGTGTTATATCTCTGAATGTGGTATATATAAGAAATCATAATCCATGATGGAAAAATCAATTAAGTGCAAATAACTTATTATCATTTGAAAACATCCAGGCAGTCTCTTATTAGATTTTAGTGATGTTAAATTATTATTTAACAAATATTTTGTATTTTTTGTTTCCAAGATGCAGTTGAAGCAGTTGAAAAAGTATGTTTTATATAAATATGCTGAAAAAAGTTGATTTCAATTAAATCATAAATGTCCATTGACAGAGTTTATGTAAGCAGGTTAAGAATAACAAAGAAGAATAATTTTTTAAAAGATACTTTTAGAGACTAAACTTGTATCGATCCACTTTACTGAGAAGGTAGCTAAAATATTTTTCATTTACAGTTTTATTTGTAAAATTCATTTTAATGTTTGGTTTACAATCTAAATTTTTTTAGTCCAAATTCAGAATAACTTTTAAATATAATTGGTTCAGCTTGTATTGCTAGTGAGTTACCTGTATGAAAAATGGGAAAATAAATTGCTGATTTACTGATCTATAGATGACCCTGAGTGTATTAAGTAAATGGATTTTAAATATATAGATTCTTAAGACATTGTGCTATTTTTGAAGCTTTCCCTCTGTATAACTTCTGCTTGTGCATTTGTATAACTTTAATTTACTTAATATATTTGTCCATAAAAAATAAACACTTCAGGTTGCTGTATTGAGTGTGCCACTAAAAGGCTGGCTTTGATTATATTTGGCTACAGAGACTGCTCATTGTTGAATTCAGTGAAAATAATTTCTCTATGCCCTAAGACCTATCTGAAAGTAATGATTGACTTTCTATTCATTCAACATCTAATAAATAAATAAATAATACATATATTATTTATGCATATAATAAACCATATATGAAGATTATTTATCGAGGTAAAATTCACATAACTTAAAATTCACCATTTTAAAGCATACATATTGGCTCAGTGGCATTTAGTATATTCGCAATGTTGTGCAACCATAATTTTTTCCAGAACCGTTATATATAAGCATACATATTGCATTCACATATTACTAAAAGCTAATTTAATTCAGAAAGATTTTTTAAATCTTTCCATTTTTATAACTCCACTCAATTATTCACATGGGTGCATGTTGATTTAAGTTATCTCTGTTCAATTAATGGATGAGCGCCTTGTTTCCTTAATCAGATTGGAAACACCTCACAGCAAAATAAAAACAGGTTTTTGTACTCACATAAAGCAAAATTTTCATAAGTTGGTGATTTCAAAGTTGGTGATCCCTTAAAATGTATCTAGATGTCCCCAAGGGTCCGCATCTGCCCTTTAATTGAACATCACTAAAAGGTGAACTTTTGCAGGATCACTTAATTATTATATTTTAAGTCAAATGCCAACTTGAGCACAGATATTGGGTAGCAGTGTTCTTTAATAACATCATCTCTCAGAAGATCTGAAAATACATGGATGGTGAGTACATTAGATAGTTACTAAATTAAAAAGAGGTGTGAAATTTAACTACTTTATTTTGTAATTTTTTTGGAGGCAAAGACATTTCAAAGCCCGTAAGAAATAATTAGTATACACTTTACAGATAAACATTACACAGAGGTTAACGTTTTACACCAAATAGCAGAAAAGTTAAGTCCCCAGAGCACTGGAGCCAAACTTGTTGGACTAGAGTCTTAACTTTCTTCTTGATAGCTGTGTGGCCTCAGAGAAACACCTGAACCTTCAAAAAATTCAGTAAAATTGGAAAAATAATAAAACCCATGCACCATAGGCTCATTATGAGAATAAATTGAGTGAATCTATTTAAAGTTGAGCAAAGTTACATTTGTAAATCCTAGAAGCTCAGTTTGTTGAAAGTCAGACCTGAATTTTGTTAATATTGTCACAGCTATATGGAAATGCATAAAATATTATTTTAAAAATAACAAAGGAGAGTTCAAGGACAGTGCTTTGAAGTCCAAACTAGGTAGGGAGAACAATTATAGTATATTTATAACCCAACAAAGTGTATAAGAAGTTTACGATAACTGTTCCAGAATAAAAGTAGGGTAATAAAATAAAAACAACTAAAAATATAGGTCTAGATTCAAACCAAGCGCTAGGAAAAAATCACCAGAAATTTAAAGATTCAGATAAATAAGTATAAAAAATTCGATAAATGCCTCTTTTTTCCTACTCTAGTCTTGAAATTTGACATACACTTTATTTTTTTAATAAATTTATTTATTTTTGGCTGTGTTGGGTCTTCATTGCTGCACATGGGCTTTCTCTAGTTGCAGCGAGCGGGCTTTTCATTGCGGTGGCTTCTCTTGTTGTGGAGCGCGGGCTCTAGGTGCGTGGGCTTCAGTAGTTGTGGCACACGGGCTCAGTAGTTGTGGCTCACGGGCTGTAGAGCACAGGCTCAGTAGTTGTGGCGCACGAGCTTAGTTGCTCCGCAGCACGTGGGATCTTCCCGGACCAGGGCTCGAACCCGTTTCCCCTGCATTGGCAGGTGGATTCTTAACCACTGCACCACCAGGAAAACCCAAATTTGACATACACTTTTTAAAACTAAAAATACTATAATTTTAGAGATCACTTTTAATAGATTTAAATGAATTAGAGACAGTAGAGTAGTATCTAACAATGTTGCAGAAAATTGCTGCATTAAACTGCATTCGGATTCATTTATTAGGACAAACCTCTCAGTGTGACTCTAACAAGGGTCTTAGGAAAAGGAAAGGAATAGAGATTGCTCCTTTTTCTCATTTCACTTCAGTTCACCTTCCTTCAGGGGAAGATACTGACGCAGTTTTCAAAAATGAAGGTCCATGTCATATATTACATTAATGAAATAAACAACATTTAAAAGTGGACAGACTCTCCCATTATCAGAAGCACTGACAGGTACTGAAATATTATAGTAAACGTCATTCACTTGGAGAAAAAGCAGAATGTAAACAGCCTGTGTTTGCCTTCAGCATTTGTTAGATCAAACTGGAATAATGTCTTAGAAAATTTAAAATCTTTTAATGCATAGAAATGACCACAGAGGAATTATTTTTCTTGCCATGAAAGCTAAGCTGTCTGTTGCCTTGAGGAAAAGAAAATAATGAATTTGGAAAGTGACATTCATATTTTAAATATTGCCAGACTTGGTGATTTGTTTTTTATTTGCTATGTTCTAGTGTAACTTGGAAGAAACTGGAAATGAATACTGATTAGAAATTTAATCAAAGAGTAATGAAGGCTTTTTTGCTCTTTTTAAACCAATGTTATTACATTTTTTCCCAAAGTCCATGTCTCCTGACAAAAAACTAATGAAATTAGGACTGCAATGCAAATTCACAAATGGCTATGGATTTGTAAATGTGCCTAAAATGTGCCAAGAGACTCTAATAAGACCACATTTCAAAATATATTTAGACTGTAAAATAGTTTGCAACCCAGAAGATTAAATGGTGAGCAAAAGTCAGTGATGTAATTCTAAGACCCAATGATTGAATTCATAGTTTTCTGTCTCTTCAACCTTCCCACTCTCCCTGACATTCAGCCTAGTGGCAGGCAGACAACAGACTAGTCACAACAGTATGTGTATTGGCTATGAGGAGAATGTTTCAAATGTTATAAGAACCATATAAGATGCACACCGAACCAACCCTTGTGGGTTCAGGGCTGTTATCCTAGAGAAAATTACATTTATGTCAGAGCCGTAACTTCTAACCTTAAATTCTTCCCAAGGAAACCAGTCATCATTTGACTCTTTCTAATGTATAATCACATTTATTAAAATGAAACTTTGGTGTGTCAGAGTCTCAATAAATGCTTGGCAATGAGGACGTTTCTTTTATTCCAACAAATTTCAATGTATTTTATGCTGTTTTAAAAAAACATTGTTTTTGTCAACTTAACACATCTACATAATTTTAAAATCATGAATTATCACAAGATGTATAATGAAAACTCTACCCCAAATCCAAGTAGCACTCTGCAAAATCAATCACCTTAAATATTTTAGCCATTTCTTCACTTACTTACCTATAAATTCTCAACATTACTTTTATCCTGCTCTGTTGTGATTATTCAGCTTCAGACACTATTGCTTTTTCTCCACAGAAGTTGAAAATTCAACGCTCTTTACAACACTCACTTGACCACGAACATTCACATGTAAACAAAACACACTCTCACACACAAACACACATATTCACAAAAACATTTTCTTCCCTTATTTCCTTGGTATGGTTATATCACAATGTTGTCACTATTTATATTACAATGACAGAGATAAACTCTATACTAAAATAGCATTATTCACTGTATTATCATTTGTTACAAAGGATAATTTATTAAATATTAAGATTTGATTATTTGTTAATGTATCCATTACTATTTCTTCCCAAACCAACAGTTATATAAAACCTCTTTCAATATTATCACATACTTCTGGTAATCTCTCCAATTTTCATCTGTGGCTTTCAGAGACCTATGCCCCCTGGACTTTTGCCCTGGTACCATCTGCTCCACCATCACCGGAGACATTCCCCCATCTTTCTCAAGTGTTGACTACCTCTTGCTATTATCTCTTGTTTGGAGCTCACTTTCCAGGAACTTTTTGAGAAACAATGAATAAAACTTACTTATTTTGATAACTTACATGTCCAAAGATGTCTTTACTGTATATTCACATTAGTTAAAAACTTTTCTGAGTTTATCACTCAAAGTTGCCAAGTGTTTTTCCTCAAGATTCCAAAGGCAGTTCTTGTGTCCTACAATCTAATGTAGTGGCTTCAAAGCCATTCTGATTTCTGACCACTAGTATGTGACTAGCTTTTTCTCTCTGGAAACTCTTCTGAAATAGCATGTTCTCTGGTTGCTTCTTTTCATAGTTTCCTGTCCCTGTTTATGGAGGTAGCATTTTCTCTTGTCTCTGAAAGATACTAATTTTACCTTGATTCTCCTGCTCCCTTCATGAATTGTTCCCTTTAAATTACTTTTCTTTCTCTTTGTTTGTTTCAGGATCCTCTTTCATGTTGAAGACTCTGTTTTAACAAAATATGAAGATCGCTGGCTCTTATTAGATATTTTAGAATAGAGAAAAGATGAGTAGATGTTCTGTGTTTATGGGCAGGAAACAGAGACCTTGGGCTTGAGAGTAAAATGATCTAGCAAGGGCCAGTTAATTGCATTGTTAACCCCTGTAGTAAATGATGCCTCATTCACCTGTGCAGGCGTCAAACGCAGTGGCAGGAAGGGCAGAAGCCTGGCTCCCAGAGTTCTGAGACTGGCGTACAGGACAGACGTCATAACTCTTGCCATTCTATGTGCAGACTTTCTTATTCCCTTCCTGTTTTCAGTATAACTTCTAAGCTCTATTCTCAACTGTGCTCAATATCCTGGAGCCCCTCCGTCAATTTTTGCATAGAATTATCCTTCTGTCTCCCTACTGAAAATACGAGGGAGAGGTAGGGGAGTGAGGTCTAACTGACCCTAAATGTGTTTAAGCACCAAATTCTCAGTCCCACTCCTAACTTCTGGAATCCCTGACTGTTCCAGATTTCTACAATATGAATTAACTTGCTTTTTGTCAATTGGTTAATCTTCAGGGACCTAGGTTTTAGTTTTCACTATTCTGATAAGTATCCATCAAGCGTTCATTTAACCAATTTTTTTCTATTTTTTTTTTAGCATTTCTCCTCTACTGTTGCCTTCTCTCCATTTCTCTTTGCCTCCATAAGATTGGATTCTTTTTCAACTTCTTTACTTTCATTTCTTCTGAAAATTTAGGAAAAAATCATGGAGATAAACACATGTACTCAATTGTTACCTATTTATGGAATTTTTAGGTTGAATACATACATGTTGCATATACACATACCTACATACATACATCTGCTGATGGATTTCCTCATATAAAATATTCCAATGTTGAGTCAGTCTTAAGTCATTACACCATTACCTATTACAAATCAGCAATAGTATTGTCCTCACACCAACGTGACATTCATCTCGTGTTTCCCCAGTGTTTGACTCAAAGTAAGTATTTGTTGAATATAGATGCCTGACTGACTGATACAACACAAAGAAGTCTTGAGTCATTGAATTTTTAAAAATTTTTATTGGAGTATAGTTGATTTACAATGTTGTGTTCATTTCAGGTGTACAGCAAAGTGAATCAGTTATACATATACATACATCTACTCTTTTTTAGATTCTTTCCTCATATAGGATGTTACAGAGTATTGAGTAGAGTTCCCTATGCTATACAGTAGGTCCTTATTAGTTACCTATTTTATATATAGTAGCGTGTATATGTCAATCCCAATCTCCCAATTTATCCCTCCTCACTTACCCCCTAGTAACCATAAGTTTGTTTTCTACATCTGTAACTCTATTTCTGTTTTGTAGATAAGTTCATTTGTACCCATTTTTTAGATTCCACATATAAGCAATATCATATATTTGTCTTTCTCTGTCTGACTTACCTCACTCAGTGTGACAATCTCTAGGTCCAACCATATTGCTGCAAATGGCATTATTTCGTTCTTTTTTATGGCTGAGTAATATTCCATTGTACATAGAGTCATTGAATTTTATAGTTTGTGTCCTTATAATTATTATGGTGTGATTTTTTTCAATAGAACAAGATTGCTATAAACCAGTTCAGCAGAGCCTATTAGAAGACAGACTTCTCTTGATACTGCATGTATTTATTTATTTTTTCATTTTTAAATTAACTAGACTTTATTTATAGCATATAGAATTGTATTAGTTTACAAAAACTGAATATGTTTATATTTGTTATAAAAGATCTTCATTTTAACAAAATATCAGCATTTAACTCTATGTAAACGCACTGTTGATTCAGACCTTAAGATGAAGTTTATAAGGAAATTAAAAATTGAATTATCATATAATCCAGCAACTTCACTTCTGGGGATATACCCAAAAGAACTGAAAGGAGGTACTCGAACAGATATTTGTATACTCATGTTTATAGCCACACTGTTCACAATAGCCAAAATGTAGAAACAACCCAACACATTTATTTTAAAATTTAGTTTTAACTTATTATTGTGCATACACCAAACATTGTTCCAGGCACTGTGGCACTGTGCTCTTCTTTCAAGCTCAGATGACTAAGGCTTTATACGAACTGGAAAGTTCCATTGCTTTCAGCAGAGGTGGCACATGGTTTGTTTGAAACCCTGATTATATAGAGAGACTCTGCTGCACTCTCTAGACATCCTGGAACATTGCTTATCAAGTCCTGTCTGACATTTCACCCTGTATACTGTGGACCTATTGCTGAGAACTGTGCTGACCAGGCTGCTTATGAGTCTCATGACTTTGCCTAGTTTAAGACTAGATTCAGGCTTGCCATAATCCATCACGGTGACCTCACCTGAGTTGCTTTGCCAAGTCTGGACATTGCTTCATGCCTACCCAGTAATAAGATAGCATCCTCCAAATCTTTCCCATGTGAGTTCATATGCCTGCTCAAGACAGAAAGTGCTTCATCTAGAATAATGGTAAGCTTTTCCCTACTGGGCTTTAGATTCGACATATCACTTCATTTCTTTCATACCCGGTTTTGTGTATCCTGCACACATGCCTTAAACAGCTGTAGTCATCTTTAGTCAGATTTTGTTTACTTAAATCCTTGATTAGATTTCTGTGGATTTTAGTGATATACAGAGGGCATAACTTTGTCTTTCTAGCAAAGCAACTACTCTTTTTTGCAAGAAATTCTAAACTTTGGTATGAAAAATCAAATTTATATGAGGTATGTCTTTTCCTTTTAACTCTAAATTCTAATTTTTCCTGAAGAAATAGCATCAGCTCTCAATATATTCTGAAAGACAATACAAAGGTAAAGTAAATGGAATTTGGAGTCAGCCTGAATATAACAGAATCCTAATTCTTCCTCTAACTGGTGTTGTAACCTTATTCAGGTTATTCTATATTCCATGAGCTTCTGCTTTCCCACCTGGAAAATAGAGATAATCATAGTAACTATCCCTTAGGGATTTTCAAAGTATTACATATATTAATATATATAAAGCATGTATAAGATGTCCAACACATAGTACACATTATAGAAGTATTTGTTGTCTTTATTTTTCAGGGTCTCTGCATTTGGAATGAGAGCAATTTTTATTAATATCTAGAAATTTTAATTGAATATCTAAAACATATCATTTACCAATGGAAGGAACCAACCTGTATAAAGTCAAAGTTTATTTAGCTACATCTCTGACAAATGAATTTCTAGCCAGCTCTTCAAATATGGCACGGGAATTCCATTTTATCCAACTCCTGATAAATTATTGTACAGTTTGATTTGTTGGAAAATTCTCTTATGCTGACATAAATGTGTTTCACTGTAATTTCCCCTCAATAATTGCTATCAATATTTAATTATAAATAGAAGGAGAAAGTACATACATTACCTCCCATTCATGAGTGTCTCAAGCCCAAAAGAGTAGCTGTCTTTTGACACACTGGATGCACAGTATCCTTAAATTAGCAGGATTTGGTTCCTCTAGTTGGCAACAGAAAAGTTTTCATCAATATAATATTTATCCTTTAACAAGCATGCTTCATATATTTTTCTAGACAAACCAGAAAAGTCTTCAGAGTATCATCCAATGCATGTTTCACCATTTTAATTCACAGGAAGCTGTGGTCAAAGGTCCTGTTGAAACGAAAATATCAGCCTTATTTTCAACCTCCCATAATCTTTCAGGCCAATGAAGCCATCAAAGAAGTGATCAACAACAGACATAGCTGTGATCAAGTTCTGAATCAGTAAACGTATGGGCCACTTAAAGTAGAGGAATGTCTCAAGCAAAATCATCACACATTGTGATCACACAGGTAAAAATTCCTTTGGAGATCAAGAACAGATTGTGAGGGAAGACGAGGAACAATGGTCCTATGAGAATTTACCCAAACCAGGTCCTTTATTACCTCAAAGAGCCCATCTCATTTTATGTCTGATTAGGTCAATGTAAATTATGTTGTTATGAATTAACTGCAAAGAAAATCATTACTAAAGGAGACTAAAGACTTTCCTATTACCAGAACAGAATGCTTCAACTGAAGGGTATCTTAACACCATGCTTCTGAGAGCAAAGCTAATTTTCTTTGATTTACCCAATGACTCCTGCACCACTGATAATATTGTGGGGGTTTTGTTCTATATTTGTTGCTCGAGACTTTCTTTTCTTAGATAAAGATGATTTAAAGGGCCCCAAAAGGCTTACAATGGAAAGTCAAGTCACATTTCATTTTGTTTTATAATTAGGCATTCAAAAACCATACAGTTCTAATTAAAATTGAGAAAATAAATGCAAAAATTGTCAAACTCATCATTGCAACTATCGTTTACTTGTTTCATTGTCTAAATTAGTTCCATTAAAACTTGGTCATCTCAGGGGATTATAAATAAACACTAAGTTATACGTTTATGTTTTACAAGGTCATAGCTCTGGCTCCATCTCAAAACATTTGGACATCATCCGTTTACCAACTTGCAAACTGCTGTATGGTAATTCAGTAGGCATTTGAGGTTTTTTATTTAAGAGTTTTTAACTTTAAAGCTCTAACCATGGCTAATTTGAATGCACGCATCTAACTGTGAAAACAACGTTATGACATTATTCTTTCGTAGTGACCCAATCCAGGGGATTTTGTTTTCTGAACTACTGCAAGGTTCTTCCAAGGAGATTTAATCTTGTTTGTTGTGTTTCAGCAAAAGCCTCAATATAACTCCAAGCACTCTACCTCAATTCAAACTGAACACCTCTACTCCTTGCTTAGGTAAGCTATAACAAATATCATTTTCGATTTCTAGTTTCACCTGTTATTTCCCTCATATTTCATTCATCTTGCCTTAGTGTAAGCTGTTCCTTAGGACTGAGTTACAAGACCCAAAGAGAAAAAGAACATTGCTAGTTTGGGAACTACATAGTTATAGAAAAGAGATACTGTGTTTGTTAAATCATTGTTTATACAGAGCACGTTTATACACTATTATAAAAATGTAGATATTATAAGCATAATAAAAAAGTAAAATAAAAAATGTTAAAAGGCTTCATGGAAGTAGCACAAAATAAGATTTGGGCTAAAGGGCTCTATTAAAGAAATTCATTTCTTAGGCTATAGTTTTCATTGGTATTTTGTAGAGATTACCTATCTTTTCCATCTTATTTTACACTGTCTGTCTTCTTGCATGTTGATGACTATGTTATGATATGTTATGGCTGTGTTATGTGACCACGTTATCGTTAATCCTCCTGAAATTATTGCTGAAATATCAATGAGTATTTTTACACAAAACTAAAACATAATACTTAATTTTTTTCTAGGAAGTATTCTTGGACTCCTAATACCCTATCTTAAGCAAATTTTTCTGTATAATAGCTGCCATTGGTTTCTGTCCTGAGATGTTTATGGATATTATATGATCAGCATCATTTTCTGGGTTAGCTATGAGCATTGACCATTTGATCAAGTTAGTATTTTCAAAATGGTATTGGCAGTTTTAGATCTTTAGTGTTCTTTTGAAAAGACAGCAACTGAAATTTGTGGCACAGAACCTAAACGTATTTTTTGAAGATTGAAATTAGTTTGTAAAAGTAACATCTATATCAATGTTAATAAAATATAGAGTAAATTAATTTCTCATGAGTATGCTTGGGTGGATCTCTGAGTTGTTTGAGAAGTCTTAAATTCTTGGTAAAAATACGCACATTTATATACATACACATATATTTAAACTTTTGTCTCCAATACTTTTTAGAGCTTACCTGATAGCTAATATCAAATGCAAAGCATAGAGAAGTACCATTCTCACAGTTCCAGAAGCAGTGAGTTAACCAGCTTCACTTTTCATTCTTCACTCAACTGGTTTATAAGCAGTAAACTTAATCAACACATCAGCAGGCGTGGGATACAAGAAAGAACATGCTCTTGAACATATTGTAAAAATATATTATTTTAAAAGGTTTATTATATTTAAAACATTATTTTCAGGTAATAGTTTCTATGGTATTGATTGAAGCTCTCTAGGCAAATTCTCATATTACCTTCCTCATAAAAACCTCTCTGCCTTCAGGCGGATTCAAATGAGATCTCATAAGGATGGTCTGAAGGATAAAGTGTGCCAATTTTTTCTTGCTAGAGAATCTAGTCCATGTCCTGTAACACAATGAGAATGGAGCATACAGGAAGGCTAACAAGAAGGTGGTGGATCCAGGTGAGGTCCTGGAAGTGATCAAAGTGGTCATTGTGCAAAGGCAACCTTGTTCCTTCCTCCAGGAATTTTATTGCTGGACACCCAGGTGGTGAGAAGTTTACCTATTTGACACACAATCTTGCATGATTATTAATGTTCATTCAACTCTTCAAAAACAGTGTAGCAACATTGTATTTTGAAGTTTGGAGAGAGTTGATTTACAGTTGGACTGGGAATGTTTTCTCTTTGTCTCTGGGGCACCTAGATGCCTGATTTTAAAATCTTGGACAAAATAAGGGTGGTGGAATGTATGTGCTGTTTTGAGTTTGTAATCTACCATAGTGACCATGGGGCTTAGTTTCTTTACTAACAGTTTGCAAATGTCCTAAGCAGTTTGAAGAGCCCAGCCTGATTATTGAAAGGGCTACTGAGAGCTTTTTCCAGGGAGCATTCCCAAAGCCAAGATACCCTGCACTGAGGTTCAAGCCAAAGACAGGCGCAAACCCCGGGGAGCTGACAGTGAGAAGGGCTCTCAGACCTCCTCGGCATGCCTGCAACCTCTTTCTCTCATCACACCACGTCCTCTGCTAACATGTGCACGCCGTGCAGAGATTCTGGTGGGTCTCCCTTATGAGAACATGCTCTGTGATGTTTGGATTTTGGTATATCTTTCAGTGTTGGTCTGAGACCTAGTGTTTAGTTCCCGTTTAAAGTCTTGAATCATTAATGCCTTTCAAACAGTGTATCTTACCTGGTGTGAAAACAGCTTTTCCCAACTTTGACATTCTCTTTTCTTTCAACAACCTTCCCACAGAAGTTCTTAGTTTGACCCAGGTAAATATTACCCAGAGGCTAATGCACTCCATGGCTGAGCTGGCTGTGGAGTGTCCTAGCCGTCATGCTGTGTCCCCAGCCAGTCAGGCCCAGGTGGGAAACAGCACAGGTGGATTAGATCCAAGCTCATGATTCAGATTAAGATATGTAACCTCAGTCTAGTCATGAGAAAAACATCAGACAAATCCTAATTGAGGAACATTCTACAAAATATTACTGGACCAGTACTCTTCAGACTGGCAGGGTCTCACAGAACAAGAAAATTCTGAGAAACTATCACAAACAAGAGGAGGCTAAGAATACAGGACTGCTAAATACAATGTGGTATCTTGGATGGATCCTGGAACAGAAAAATGACATTTGATAGAAAACTAAGGAAATCTGACTAAAGTATGGATTTTAATTAATAACACTGTATCAGTATTGGCTCATTGACTGAGATGAATGTACCATACTCATGTAAGGTGTTAATGGAAAAACTGGGTGTGGAGTTTTCAGGAACTCTCTGTAATATCTTTACAATTTTTATGTAAATTTAAAACTATTCTAAGATAAAAATTTATACCCCAACATTCATTGCAGCTCTATTTACAACAGCCAGAACATGGAAACAACCTAAATGTCCAACGACAGATGAATGGATAAAGAAGATGTGGCACATATATACAATAGAATATTACTCAGCCATAAAAAGGAACAAAATTAGGTCATTTGTAGAGATGTGGATGGACCTAGAGTCTGTCATACAGAGTGAAGTAAGCCAGAAAGAGAAAAACAAATTTCGTGTATTAATGCATATATGTGGAATCTAGAAAAATGATACAGAGGAACCTATTTGCAGGGCAGGAATAGAGACATAGATATAGAGAATGGACATGTGGACATGTGGGGGGAAGGGGAGAGTGGGATGAATTGGGAGATTCAGCTAGGTGCTCTGTGACAACCTAGATGCGTGGGATGGGGAGGGTGAGAGGGAGGTCTAAGAGGGAGGGGATATAGGTATACATATAGCTGATTCACTTTGTTATAAAGCAGAAACTAATACAACATTGTAAAACAATTATACTCCAATAAAGATGTAAAAAAAAAAAATGGTCACATAAATTTATACCAGCCAAGAAATGTATGGGTTACTCCAGTTTTTATATCACCATCAGTATTTCATATCATTCATTAAAATTCACTAATCTGGTAAAGAGATGATTTAATTTGCAATTCTGGATCAACACTGAAGTTAACATTTTGGATAAACATATGGGAAAATGCACATAGCCTCTATCTCATACCATATACAAAAATCAATCCCAGAGGAATATAGATCAGAATGTAGAGGTGTAATAATAAACCTTCTATTAGACAATGTAAGGAAACATTTTCATGGCCTTGGGCTGGGGAAAGCGTTCTTTAAAAGGAAACAATTGAATTAACGGTAAAAAAATTATTGATTGATTACTAAGTTAAAATTAAGAATGCATGTTTATCAAAAAAATTAAAGACTGAAAATGCAAGCCACAAGATGGAAGGAGATATTTGCAGCAAATTTAGCTGACAGAAGACTTTTATTTGGACTATATAAAGAATTAGTCTAAAATAATAAGGAAAAGGCAGATGCCTTGATAGAAAAGAAAGGACATGAAAATCAAACAGAGATTTCTTTAGCAAGCTATCCAAATGCCTAATAAATATATGAAAATGCTAAACTTCACTAGTTAGTCATCAGGGAAATGCAAATTAATACAATGGTGAGCTACTCCTATAAGTTCACCAGAAAGGTTAAATTAAAAAGAACAATGCAAGATATTCCTGAGATGTGGGACAGTCAGAAACCTTATGCATTGCTACTGAGAGTATATATTTACAAAACCACTTTAGAAGACTATGCAGTTATCCAATTAATTTAAACATACACATCTGTGATCCAGCAATTCACTCTTAGATTTATGCAAAATAGAAGCGTATATGTAAAAAACAACAAATTATATAGTATATATGTATTATATAATATATATATTCATTTTACATTATTTTCATATTACTTTATATTATTTTTAATAGCCCAAAGTAGCAGACAAATGTCCATCAACACTAATGTGAATAAATGAATGGGATTATTAATAAAATACTACAACCATGCACAAGAAAATAGACTTCAAAAACATAAATTAGAGCAAAAACAGGCACAAAAAATGCATATCTTATTATTTGAATTATATAAATTTCAAAAATAGTCAGATATATTATGGTGGGTTAAAAGTCAGAGCAATGTTTACTTTGGGGAATAAGTGAAAAGCTCACAAGTTAACAGGGGCATGAGATTTGATTTTAAGTTTCTGGGAATATTCTATTTCTTGACCTGGTGGTGCTTACATGGTTATGCTCAGTGTGTAAAAGTTTATTTAACTTTATACTCATGATTCATGCACTTTTTCTTTATGTAAATTATATTTCAACGATATATTCGAAAATTACAAATGCTGTCTAGGTAGATGGTTTTAAGAATATATCTTAAATTTTCAGAGAGCAACTGTATGAACGTCCAATTTTTTTAAAAAGACAAATTTTTCTAGCCTCTTAAATTGTTTTGTGTCCTGGAACATGAGAATTATCACAGTTTTACATTTTATAGATAGTTCATTAGAAATTACTATGTGCACTATAAGTGAATGAGAAGTGTAGAACATCATTTTATTTGTGAAACACCACCGGGTGGCTAGCCCTATAGGCATCTCACATGACACAATCATATTTTATATTTTGGGAAGGATACAGAAGAGCTCAAATAGATAACAGAAATGGTTTCCCAATGAATACCTGACTGACTGCATCTATTAGTCTATCCCAGAATGTGGTTTCGAATGTCACATTAAGTTGTAAGTTATTACTCCTATAAAACTATATATAAGTTGCTAGAACACCAAAACTACTGGTGAGTAACAGATCAGGTTGTAATAATTTACTTACAAATTTAAAAAATATTTTCTGTGCTATCATGCCTGCTGATACAGCATCTTCCATCTTAGCAAATTGTTTAGTAAAACATCTTCTAAGAATGTGAAATAAATTCTAAATATCACTGAAAAAAACAGCAAAATAGGAATTGAGCCAGGAAATTACCCTTCAAAAAGAAAGATCAGATTTAATGTTAGGATACTTAAAGTTCTTGTTAAATGTTAGAGCAGTCATTATCATATAACTCTGGATGCAATATGAAATGTAGGTAATAATTACCTGGTCACTGAATAATGCCATAGGCCTTGTATGAGAAGCAGCAGGAAAGCAAGGGGATGGGCCTGAGGTCAGTGTGTCACTTATCAGCTGTGTTGCCTTGAGACCATTTAGCCTATCAAAAAAAAAAAAAAAAGGAATAATATTGAACTCCAAGGTGTTTGATAAACATGCTTTAGAAATGTTGTTTTCTTTCTCTATGACACTGTCACAAACAGGTAAAAATCTATGTGGCTTGATTAAAGATCTCTAATAAATGTTTTTGAAATGTCCCTACATTTTTATTAACTAATAGATTAAAATATGGTTATGTGTTTGATCCTTGAGTTATAATCAGAAACGCTCTTTTTTGTCTCTGGTTACTCCAATGACATGTATTATTCTGTGCAAATAATACATGTTCCACACAAATGACACATTTATTTTATTTTTTTACTTCCCCAATTTTCTTATTATTACTTTGGTTTAAGGGTATGTTGTCCAAATATATCTCCCTGCATAAATGATAATTTTTACGATCCAATTATAGTTCCCAAATATGATAACTGGTTTCAAATTTATTCATCCATAGAGACTTATTTTACTACAAGTACATTAATCAGTATAATGAATGCAGGTGAACAAAATTGTAAATATGCTAGAGAAAATGCAAGGAAATGCATAAGTAATTATCATATTATACAGTATTAACTATTTTATCTTTTTTATATGTTAACCAAGAATAACAATTAACGGAAAACCTCCTGGAAGGAAATATGAATTTCACTATATTTATTCCTTCAGTAAAACATGTTTAGTGAATACCTACTTTGTGCCAGTAATGGTAATCTATTAAATAGGAATATAAAAGGAACTAGAGATAAGAATCTCTGTTTTAACAGAGCTTAACATTTGTGTAAAGAAGAGAGAGGATAAATGAGTAAACAAATGAATAGATGATCCATGTTCAGAGAGTGATAAAAGTCAACAAGAAAATGAAACTGATGTGAATGACTGAAGATGGTGATACCAAGCAGGACCCAGCGATATTGTCTAACAGCAGTATTAGATATATTGTCTAACAGCGATATTTAAAATGAGACGTTTAAAATTTCTTCTAAAATTAACTACAGACTTGTATTAATTCAGCAATTTTCTCCCCTATGAAAGGAACAATGTGATTTTGTCTCTTCCTGGGTTAGTTTCATGCCTGAGCTTGTTGAACTATTCCTTTAGCCCTACTGCATCTGCCTCCACGACAGGCATGTGCTCCCAGGGATTTTGTCTAATTTAATCTAATATTTTGTCTTTCGCATGTACATTAATTTTGAAAATATATACGTTGGTCTAATATTAAACTTTCCTCTTTCTTGCTTTTCAATACCTCCTATTCTGTTTTTCTAATACAAATCTGCCTAATCTGTGTTCTAAGCTTTGCACATAATGATGTTAATCACATAATGATTTTAATCACAGTGAATTGGAAATAAGTTCAATGAACTAGTAGTAAACGATAAAGTATATCATGGAGGAATGCAATCTCTTGTAGTCATTGAAATAAAACAATATTTATGAAGAGCTCCAAAAACTGGAGATTTTTGTTACAATGCTAGATGAAAAAGCATGACACAAATTACATTGAAGTACTGTTTAATATTTCCTATTTTGTTCCAAAAAACTTAAGCTAGCTTACAAAATCTCATATTATTAAACACAGCAAAAATATATTAAACTTGGGAAATGATTAAAAAGGAAAAATTGTTAGGGAAAATAAAGTGAAACATTAGTCAATTTTACTTCCAAAAGTCTGTCAAAAGATGTTATATACATTTGCTGTATTTGGACACATAATTTACCCTAAGCATCCTCAAAAACAGGTATGCCTAATGAAAACCAAGTTCAGTTACATAATTTAGAGCATCTGCTAGAGAAAGCAAACCAGCTGCTGCAGGGAAAGCCAGCTAAACTTGACACGTCACCTGCTAGACTTTTCTGTGCTGCCTCAGACTCCTTATCACTTGTCGGGCAAATTTAGTTCTCTTCAGTAGGAAGGGAGATGAAACGGAAGAGAAAAGTGTAACCAGCTTTCTTAAAAACACTATTGTCATAAATATACAACTGAAAAGAGATGAATTATTCTCTGGTTCATCAAGAGAAAATCCCAAAGATCTCGACTCATTTATTTGCATTCAAATGAAAATTACCTCTGCTGCTGCTGCTGGTGATGATGGTGATTAGCTATTGTCTCCACAATATTGTTTAAACAGAAAGAATAAGCCACTGATATGTTGACCTACAATCATACTCTCTCACTAAATGAACTATAGTGACCTTGACATGGGAAGGATGCAGGTACAGCCCACAATTCCATGACCCCAAACCCTTGGGACCCGACATATTTTTTAATCTATTTTTTTAAATTTTGGTAAGTAGTACAATATATAAATTACGTGCTATGTTACACTTCACAAACAAATCTATTAATATTTCTGCAGGGAAGCAAGTGGATATTCTCACTTGGTTGGATGAAAAAAGACTACAAATAACATAATAGCGTTACAGTTTAAAGCATGATTTGCTACCAAAGAAATTTACAAATACTACAAACAAACTTAGTTTTTGCCATTTTTACTTTTTATTTAGGAATAGTAGGTGTGGAGTCTTGATCTGAGCGTTCTGTGTAGGGTTGTTGTGAAAGTTAAGTGTTGGGTTTTAAGTCATTTGATTGATGCTTGCTATGTGCTCATATACATTATGTATTTTGTCTGAGTTTCTGGCAGGCCCCAGGTCCCATCCAGCTTGCTATTTTTATTGCAGACAGGGAATGTAGAATATATATACATGTACACACAGCTGTTTTTCTATCTATGATTCATCTAGCAGCTATCTACATACCTACATAAAATATAAACATTTGATAGAATCTATTCTCTCTCTCTCTCTCTCCTCTCTCTCTCTTTGTCTTTCTGCATGTTTTAGATACCTTTAGAAACTCTCCTATTTCAGAAATAACAACTGTTGATACTCTATTTGCAACACATTATTAGATTTCTCAACTCCCTATGATAGTATTTATATCTTACTATTTGAACTTATTCACAAAATTTCCAACTGATCTGCCCTAAAAACATAACTATAAAACTCTAAACAGTCACCATTATCAACCTCAAATAGTGCTCCTCAATATTTTTATTAAAAATGATTTGACCTGATTAATTATACACATCAACTGAAGATTTATACACAGTTGAAGATCCACTGATATGCTGAGTTTTGCTGTGCTCCCCTGTCTGTGGTGAGAAATTTAATTGCATGTGTTTCTGCATTGCTTAAATCATTATTATTCTTAATAAGTCCACAACAGTATGTACTAAGGTATATTTGCCAAGGAATAATGAGTCTTCTTTCACTATAATAGAACCCACTCCATTAAGGAAAATGCTCATTAGTAATGTGTTTGTTTGTGCCTTGAGTGAGGACTACATTATGAATCATTATTTCATTTTAGAGCAGAGGATGTACGAAAACTTCCAGGAAAACTTCAAGCCATCATCATTTGGGCTAATCCAAGTGATTCTACAAAAGCATTTTAACATCACGATTTTACACGTAATGGACCAAGAAGAGAGAAATCTTGTTTCTCATTTGCAAGCCTGCTGTGATCAGCCCCCTACAGTCACAGGAACTGAAGAAAATTGGCCAGAAATATCCTTTGGAAGGGGGTGAAGTGAAGTTTGCTGTCACGAAGGACATTGCCTCATACAGGGCAATTATTATGAATGGCATTTGCAGAAATGAGCTCTGGTGCCACTAGCATAGATGGAGCTTTAGACCGACTAGATAATTTGTTTAGTGCACTTACTCTTACATAGTTTTAGAAAACAAACATATCTGAAAAATCATATGAATACAGTTGTCTCTAAATGTCATAGAAATCATTTTAAAATGATTTTATGAGTAATGCTGATTTTTTTTTCTGTTTTCGAAAACATTGCGATGTTGAGTAAATTGTGATTTACTCACCTGAGCTTCACACAACCCTAGGAAGTAAGCACAATGTATATCACTGTATTACTGTGGAGGAAAGAGAGTGTGGAAAGATGAAATACCTTGCATAATATCTCAAGCCAGGATTAAAATTCTAAAGGTCATGATCATAACTACTAAGCAATAGATATACTTGTTCATCTCGAAAAAAAAAATCAGATTTAAAAGTATGGAGCAGACCTTAAGCTAGAGACACTTTTTGATATTAAGGCAAAAGTCTGGGATTGTGGAATGGAGATCAAATCAGAGTTTTAAAATAGATCAGTAAATCAAGTCATTACCTTTTTTTAATCTTAATATTACACGTATTACCTGGTATTTTTTTTACTTCTTTTTATGTTTTCTACTCTTTCCAAAACCAATTTGGGTAAAAAAATAGTGGAATAAGATGGACAGGAATAAGTAAGGGTTATGCTAAATTATAACACTACCTGAGTCATCTTCCACTTCCAGCCCATATGGAAGAACAGAGAACAGGTTTAACTAGTTGATAGTGCTAGAAAGTGAATAAGTAGTTGTCTGAGGGGAGAAGGGGCCCAGGAAGGGGAGAAATAAACTTCAAAAGGGTATGAGGAAACTCTTGGAGGTGATGATTTATTCATACTCTTGATTGTGCTGATACTTTCACAAATGTAAAAGGGAAGAGCTTAAGACATAAATTTGAGAGTTATTTTCATATAACTGGCATTTGACATATTGAAAGTGGATGGGATAACCAAGAAGCTGTGAGTTTTGAAATTTTCATCTTCCTGGATATTGAAATCACTAAGAGTTATAAAAGTAGAAATTATGAGAATTAGACATCTGATCAAGAATTATAGTCGTAGAATGAGAAGCCAGCTTGGGTATCTGCAAACATCTGCACTATGAAGAGATACAGGATGGCTTACTCTGATGACAGAAGATGCAGACCTGAATGTTTTAAGGAAGAATAGAATAAGGAGGTTCTAGAAGTAGCATTGGGGAGCAAAGCACAGAGATTCAGAAACTAACAATTTAAAACCAATGAAGTGCACAGAAAAGGCACAGGTATATGAGCAGAGAAGTGCAGCAGGTACTGCAGAGTCATTGGATTTTACTCCATTTTTGCAGAAAGCTTTGTATATTAAGATGGTTGAAGATTCTAGTTGAGTAGCTTGGCTGTAAATTGTATTCCCTTAGACTCTATGTACCTGAAATTTACTCTCAGATTATGTCTGTTATTCTTATTTTGAGGAAAATAAAATTTTAACCCTATAGTTATGAAAAATCATTTTTCCAATATAAAAAGTTAACACAACCCCGGGCAATAGTTAGTGTGTTAATTACTAATAGCCACAGAGAATTTAGATTACATTAGAGTTAACATCTGCATCAATCAAAGTGTGGTTAGCCAGAAGCAATAATATCTACTACTATACTGAAAAGTACTGGTTTCTGGTTCACTGCTGTATTGTAAAGAGAGTAAATAAAGAACAAGAGAAAACATCACATTTTAATCCCACTAATCCAAGTGGACAGTTTTATTGATTAAAGATCGAGCATTACCTATTTAGTAATATTTTCTAAATGACTATGTATTTTAGTCATTTAGTCTACAGAGCACAAATGCAAATGAAACCAAAGTATTAATTGAACTAGAAAAATGAAAGTGAGCTCCACAGATAGCACATGAAAAAAATGTGAAAATAATTCATTCCAATGACTGATTCCTAATATTTGAAACTTCCACCAATAACTAGCCCAAAATGCACACACAGAAATATATGTTACTTTTATACATAATTAGCAACACCATAACACTATATAGACAAAGGATGAATATTTGTCTTATTGCATAAGTGTCACACTATTGAATGAATGCTAGTATGATAACAGTTTCCAGCTCAGGGCTCTTGTAGCTGGGATGTTATTCCCCAGTCTCTGGGCATGATGGGTTTCTTCTTGCCTTTCACCCTAGTTGTATGTCTATTACCTTAGTACAAACACTACTTATGTGAGTTACAGAGATTATTCAAACTATATAATAAATTCCATCATCAAACACCAGGATTCAAATTGATTCTTAAATTATAAGCATTGAAGGGATTTTCTTTGTCTTCTGTATAATTTTCCTTTCTGTCACAAAGTGCAGCAATACCAATATTTAGAGGCCTCCGCTGGATCTAATAGTTAGCTGTAGATGGTCTACTTCGTGGATCATTTTGGCAATAGTGTAATTCCATGCAGATTTTCCTCTCCAACCTAGCACCATATTGAACCTCCTCTGACATTCCTTTAATTGCTTTTTGTCAAAGAATTTGCTGACAAGTTCTGAAATAAATTTTTATTATCCTGAGAAAATGTTGATTACAAACGTAAGTCACTGCCATAAATAAACCAAACATTTTACCAACTCAATTATCAATAAAATGTCTATTTTCTTATTCTCCTTTTAATTTGTTTCATGATTGCTAATGCTTAATCTAAACAAATCAATTAAGAGAATGTTCTAATAATGTTACCCACTGATCTTAACTCTAAAATGAGCCAGAAATACAACGTTTCTGGCATGGCAGTATGAGATAGGAAAATACATTAAAATATTCCTTTGACTTAATGAGGATTTTTATGTGGAACTACATGTTGTTGATTGTTGTTTATTAAGTGTAAATGCAAAATAACTTAAATTTCTTTAAATTCAGGTGAATGAGGTAGAAAAAGGTAATATTTTATTTGCTTCGCTTCTGAGAATGCTTTACATGTGAATTTAGTGTATTTAGATAATTTCTAAGTTAAAGAGCCAATGAACGTGCTACTGCCAAGTAAAACTACAAAGATCACTTTGGATGGGTAATTTTAAGTATTCACTTTGCTTCAAAAATTGCAAGTAATAACTTAAAAATCAGACTAGCAAAACATAGGATGTCACAGGCAGGCGGCATTCCACGTTCAGTGTTGTGTAGAAAAAGAAATACTAGACTGACAGAAAGGAAACGCTATGAGGTCACTATAAGAAAGAAAGAAAAATAATGATGCATTGTTTAAAAGAATGAAAAAGTTACGAAAGTTCAATGTTTCATATATTTAGAAATCATATTCCAAAACCTATTTTTATTTTGGCATTTTTATTGCAGTCTTCCATTGCAAATAGGTAGATCATTAGAAGAATATAAAGCTAGGTCAGAATGAAAGATGGATTATGTTTGTAGATTCAATTTTAAGCTGAGCTACATAGTATTGAAGATGAAAGAATAATGATTACTAATTTCAGCATATCACTTTAGAGTTAAGAGATCTTCTTAAGCAGTCTTATTTGACATTCAAAATGACCTTGTCTGATGGTCATTGATTTCATCCTCCTTTTACTAATGAAAAATTTGGAAGAAATATTGAGCAAATCATCTGAAATCATGCAGCCAATGATTATTAGAGTTTGGACTTGATACCAGGTCTCCTGAATTTGGACCCAAGGACTGTCATAAATGCAGTGGAGAGAACGACCACTAGAGATATGAAAGTCTAAATAAATACCACTGCAGTTTTCAATGTTATGTATTCAAATTATGAGTGAAGTCTAGATTTTGTTGTTGTTCTTGCTTGGTGTTTTTTGTTTGTTTGTTTGTTTCTTGTCTATTCCAGTGGAAGGATCTCTTGCCATATATATAGTTTGGCCACCATGATTCTTGTAGCATTCAGAAGGCAGCCTTAGTGTTACTAATAATTTCACTGTGATTATACAAATTACAATTTCTCTTTGTTTACACTCTGATTTGAAAACAATTAGGAGGCAGTTAAATGATTTTTCAGGTACCTGTAAAATTTAAGGGCCACTCTTTTGGGTTCTGCACCCAATTTTACCATGGGGAGGGGAGCTTCCCCCATACCACCAAGCAATTCTCCAGACACTAGCTGAGCATTCTACAATTCAATTCAGTTCAACTCAATTCATACACCATTTACCTGATCTACCCAGAGACAGCATCAGATTCCATAAGTTAAGAGTTCAGCCCTACCAGACTGCCCCACCCCACATACCTGAGACACCAAGCACAAGCCCAGGTGTCACCTGTGCTTCTGACTCACTGTAGATCAGAGTTTCCCACAACCTCCTCCTTGGGCTCTATTATTTGCTAGAGTGGTTCACAGAACTCAGGAAACACATTTATTCACCAGATTACCAGTTTTTTAATAAAAAGATATAACTCAGGAACTGCCAGATATGTAGGGCAAGGCATGGGGAAAGGGTGGGAGTTTCCCTTCACTCTGAGAGCACCATTCTCCCCAAACCTTCATGTGTTCACCAACCCAGAAGCTCTCCCACACCCAGTCCTTTTGGATGTTCATGGAGGCTTCATGACTTAGGCAAGGTTGAATAACTCATTGGCCATTGGTGACTGCAATTTCTAGCCCCTCTCCCTTCTCTAGATGTCCTGGGGTGGGACTGAATGCTCCAACCCTCTAACCACAATGTTGATTCTCCTGACAACCAGCCCCCATCCTTAGGTGCTTCCAAAAGTCACCCAGTTGTGTTAACATAAACCCAGTTGTGGCACAAAAGAGCTTGTTATGAATAACAAGATGCCCATTTCACCTTTATGGCTCTGAAGAGTTTTTTAGGAATTGAGGACAGAAGACTAAATATTATCACAAAAACGTTACCATTGCTCTTATTTCTAAAGAAATTCCTCTTGTCCCATTATCTCTACGTGGCATGACAAACATTTGTTTACCAAGCATTTGTTCTTCCCATCTCCCTATAAATTGTCTTCCTCCCCTTTGGAATCCCAGACCCCTACCTCTTCTCCTTAGCTCAGGATGGCACACAAGCCTTAACTGCCTGTCTTGGATCTTCTCAATTCTATGTGAGGCTCCATATACACAAAATTTCATTTTTTTCTCCTGTTAATGTCTTATGTCAACTTAATTATTAGACAAGGTGAAAGAACCTACAAGAATAGAGGAAAAATGTTTCCTCTTCAACAGTACTAATATCAATTTTTTAGTTATGGACATTGTACTATAGTTTTATAAGTGTTTATCACTAGCCGAAGTTTGGTAAATGTTACAATGTAATCGATGTAGTACTTTTGGAACTTGCCATGATTACATAATTATTTCAAAATACAAAATTGAAAAATTTCTCAAATGTAAAACAATGTTTCTTCTTATGAGGTAGCCTTTTTACATAGTACAAAAGCCTGATAAAATGATGTAATCTGAAATATAACAAATACATCAGCTTAGATAATTATAAAACCCAAACATTATGCAGAAAATAAGATATATATTTTAAAATTTCTTAAGTATTCTTTTATCCATGGATGAATAAAATATTTATTCAAAAGTTAAGTCTGAAATAGAATCATTTATTCAGTCTTTCTTCAATGACTGAAAGCTCACTTAGTTGAAAGCTCACTAAGTCCTTAGAGTTTATTGGATAACCATTGCTTGGATTGCTTTTTGGAATGACGAAATAACTATATACGAAAATTATGGCAGGGAAATTAGCAAAATGGGGTACTGGGAGGAGTAGCCCTAAAATTTCACTATAAGTAACTATCATAGAGGCCAAATGAAACCTGAACTACTATATGTCAACAAGATCATCAAGAAGGATCAGACTCTGGTCACTCATAAGGTATAGCTTGTAACTTTATGGCCTCATTGTAAATGATATTGCATTTTTATGCTTGAATTTTTCATATTAACTTAATACAAAGTAGCAACATAATAAATATTTTATAACAAATTGTCTTCTTATTCCTTTAATAAGAAGAATCAAATGGCCCCAGCTACTAGTAAAATCTTAATGGAAACTTTATAACTATTTGGGAATGTTATTCTTTTCCCTTTGTTGTCTGTATCAACTATTTACATTTCTAGATTCTTTGATTTTGTAGATCTTTCTCCCATCACTTTTGAGATGAAGCTCCTCTATCTCAGAAGAACTAATCTTGAAATAGATTATCTATTTAAAAAATACAATCATAATAACTAATATATTATAGAAAGTTGTTTTTGTCATTTATTCATACTAGTTTAACAGAATAGGGCTTCTGCTACATAACAGGATTTGATTCTCAAGAGTAGTATTTTCCAGTAACTATGAATAACATTAAACATGCAAAATAAGTACTATTGAAAACATATGTGATATTTAGGGGAAATGAAACATTTTTGCAACTGTAATTATAGAGAGTGCTTTTTTCCTTTTATGTTTTAGTTTTCCTCCACTTGTTTTGCCTTGAGTTGGAAAAAAATGTTTTTGATCATATTCCTTTTGTAGTGTTTTGGAAGCCTTTGGAGAGAGAGAAGTGTTGCACTTGTGAAATCATTTTTAGGGAGACTAGTATGTGAATCGTAAGAGCGCTGCACCCGTTCCCATTTTATTTTTCTGGCCAGTGTTCCTGAATTCAGCACTATGCAATTATAGTAACTGCCAAAATGAACACTAACTCAACAGAAATAAGAAAACGGGCCCACTGTTCTTGCTTTTGAAAAGTAATTACATAGTAGCATCAAGAAAATAAGAATCACCATGTAAGAAATACTAAATAGGAATACTGGAAAATTTTATGGCAGCATATGAAGCTATTTTGACTATCTTGTGTAAAACATGTCAACAGGAACCATTCAACATAACGTGTCTGAAATATCTAAATATTTCTGAATTGCTTTTTTCCGTTGTATTTCAGCTTTCTTAGAAAGTCAATTTTGGTCTGATATGAAGAGACAGAGGAAACATTTTTTAAAGTGTTTTTTAGTTTAGAAACCCTGCCTTACATTCATCATCTCCATAACTAAACCTAGGATTATGTTTACTGCCCCTTGAAAATTAGTCTTCTCCAGCTTGTGTAGTTTTGAAGTTTCCAGTGCATAACTGGGTCCTTCTAGTAGTGATTTAAAAAACAAACAAACAAAAAACACTCTAGGGTTCCAAGGGACAGTTTCAACATTCACGGGAAAGGACCAACTTTTATTCTAGCAATTTATGGGTGAGGTCCAGCCCACAATTTTATGATGTGCCCCCTCAGAGGATCAGACAATCTCCCTGCTGTGTTTCTTCCTCTCCCTCAAGAAAGACAGCCCTCAAGAGAACTCTCCACTCATGAAGCAACACCAGTCTGATAGATCAAATTTATCATTGTTTACTATTAAAGAAATTTTAAGTGTTTACAAGAATAGTTTACTTCAAAAATTAAAGAAAAATATTAATGTAGATATTTCCATACTTTCATAAAACATTCTGAACAACATAGTAGAAATCACACCTTGTTGGGAATTAGACTGAGGTTCTCATTGGTCATGTTTTTAATTTAAGGTCATGACTGCCTGGCATAGAGGCGGATCAAGACACCATAAGTCCCATTGGCTTTTATTAGCATCATATTCAAATTAGGGTACTGATTCTGTATGGAGACATACAGAATTACTGCAAGAGCATATAAAAATGGTAGATGCTGACTCCTTTCCAAATCCAAAACACCTCCTCCTAAAAGCATTGAACCAGACATCAACCACTTTAGAACCACTGCCTGTTAGAGCATGACTGGTTTTATTTGAGATGACTCAGCTGATGATACCGTCAGAAAGGAATTAAAAACAAAAACAAAACAACAAAGACAAAGACAAAAACAAAAAACCCCTATAACTTTCCTTTTGTGTTAATTGTTGACCCATCCCAACTATATAACTTAGAGTGGAGAGGATTCCAACATTATCTATATTCCTTTTCAGAAATGTTTGATAACACTCACCAGTAATATCATCAAAGAGTTGTATGTTATTCGAGAAAAAAAATTTTGTCTGCCTTGTCAATTACTTCTAAGAATTACTCTATGAAATTTTTTCTCTACAAAAACATTTATTTCATCTAAAATTTTTAATTTATTGACATAAAGTTATATATAATAGACTCTAAAAATTTTGTCTGACTTTATTTTCCTCTTTTTGATTTCTAAGTTTATGTGTACCTATAAGTGATCAAATTTGCCAGTAGTTCTTTTGTTTATTTTTTCCCCAAAAGACTAGCATTGGGTTTGACTGAACAATAGTAAAGTTTTCTATTCTATTTAAAATTATTATTTTTTGTCTTTTAGGGTTTCCTCTGCCTTGAGTTTATTTTATAGAATAGATTTTCACAAAATAAATCTTGTTTTAGAATTAGTCAAATAGTAATTTTACAAGTTTTCTTTTTAAAATTTACATATTTTCCTATATCATACATAATATTTCTATTGTTAAAAATAATAATTTTAATTTTCTTCTTGTACAAGAATTATTTAGAATAGTGTGTTTTATTTTATTTAATGGTGAAATATAATTTTGGCTAACTTTCTGCATTTTGAAAAAGTATAGAGTAAAATTAGTCTTTTTCTTTTAAAATTTCTTGACATTTCTTTAAGATCTAGTACATGGAAACTGTCTATTAATGTTTCTATACATGTTTCAGAAGAATGCAAATGCTGGGCTTGTGGGTATATGGTTCCATATACATTTATTAGATCAAGATTTTCAATTGTGTCAATCAAATTCTCTTTATCCTCTTCTTTTTTTGCTGTTGTTTACTCTATCTTTTCTGAAAGAAGTATGTTCAATTTCTTCAATTTTATAGTGACTTTTTATTGCTATATTACATATCTAGTTACATGCCTGAAGACCCATGAATATTATGAATTCTTAGTATATGATCTCAAAACAATTGTCTTCGTCTGCTTGGACTACCATAACAAAACACCATGGACTGAGAAGCTTAAACAATAGAAATTTATGTATCACAATTCTGGAGGCTGGCAATTCCAAGATCCAAACGCCATCAAGGTAGCATTCATTCTGAGGCTTCTTCTCTTAGCTTGGAGGCAGCTGCTATCTTGTAATGTGCTAACATGACCCCTCCTTTGTGTATGAGTGTAAGGACAGAGACCAAACTCTCTGGGGTTCTTCTTATAAGGGAACTAATCCCATCCTATGAGGGCTCCACCCACATGAACTCATCTACCCTAATTACCTCCCAATAATCCCATCTCCAAATACCATCACTTTGGGGATGGGGGCTTCTACATCTGAATTTGAGGAGAACACAAGCATTTAGTTCATAACAATAATCTGAAATATCCTTCTCTATTATATTAAAGTTTTTTGTGTAATTCTCTTTTGTCTGACAACAGTAATATATCTGCTTGCTTTTTGTTAGCAATTAGCCTGGAATCTTTTGCAACCCTTCATTTTCAACTATTCTGTATAACTATAACTTAGGTGAATCATTTGCAAAATGCATATGGTTGGATTCCTTTTTAAACCTATTTGCCTTTCACAAAGGAAATTTAACATATACATATTTACTATATTTACTGATTCTTAGACTTATATCTACTATCTTAATTTATGTTTTATCCATCATATTTATTTCTTATTTTTTCTACCTCTTTTGTATTTATTCTATTAGCTCCGTGTCTAAGATATAAGACAGCAATATGCATTTCCATGTCATTTCATTTCTCTTTGGTTGTGATGCAAAAGTATAGCTAAGGCAGAAGTTTAGTTTTATAATTCTGGGATGGTCACAGTACATCAGGAGCAGAGGTGGGGACTACAGATGTTATAACTGGTATTAAATATTTGATATGTTTTACTCAAAAAGAGTTTAAGCCAATTTGAAAAAAAAAAATGATATGATTGATCATGTGTCCTGGGTACAGCACAGAAGAACTTGCCAAATGTTTTCTATTTAGCATTCAAGTTTTACTAAATGTTTGCCATTTTATTGCAGTCTTCCATGACCTCTTTTTTTTTTTTTAAGTTGCAAACCAACATATATAGCAAGCACAAATTTTTAGCAGTTTTGTTCACTGATTTTCATCCAGTTCCTGGAAAAGTGCCTGGTAGATAGTAAGAGCTAAAAAAAAAAAAAAGATTTAATAAATTGAAAGTTTTAAAAATACTGAAAAATGTTGGAGCTTTGGTAGTCTCTACATATGAAGGAGGAAAGCACATATCAGCTGTGATATCTCCATATGAACTGCTTAATTTTTTAAAGTATATTTCATGTGATTAATGCAAATGGAAATATAATTAGTTGGACTCTACTTGTTTCTCTACATTTATCATATAGATTAAGAAAAAAATAATTATCTGGGAAAGTTGATTGTATGTGTCCCCTCTGCTTCTTTTATGATGTTACATAAAGAATTTCCCCTGACACAGAGGAAAGTTAAAAATGCTGAAAAACTAATATCGTTTTTGGCAATGATAACATAGTTTTCTACCATGTCCTTAAATGGAAACTATAGTTTCTATAATATTATTAGAGTTAAGTGCCTATTTAAACATACTATAATTTTTTCCCTGAATTTCCTATTTTTAGAATTTTAAAGAGAACATATAATCCTTAGGTTACCACTGGTCTGATTTTGTTCTATTTGCCTTGATTTATATAACAAAACTAAATATGATGTTGAAGGATAGATTTTTTTAAAAAGACTCTATTGTGTTTTTCTTCAAAGTGTTCTCTCTGTTCTAAGCATTTCAACCTAATGTTAAAGATCCTATTCTCTCTTGGACCAATTTAATCAGGATTTGCCCACACTACCCCAAGGGAACTTTTTATCAAAGCCACCATTGGCTTCCATGTTATTAAATTCAATGATCCGTTCTCATCTTACTGTCAACAGAATTTGATATAGGAAATCAGCCCTACTATTTTTCACTCAACCTAAAAAAAACTCATACTTTCTTGAATTAAGCCCTGCCTCCCTATTTACTTCTTCTGGTCTCTTTACTTCTTCCTCCTCTGCCTGTCTTCCTAACATGGGCAGGGTTCAGGGTTAAGTACTTATCTTTCTTCTCTTCTCAACCTACACACACTCCCAGTCTAATGATAAAGAAATCTTCTAATTTTTTTTTAATTTTTAAAATATTTTTAATAGATCTTTATTGGAGTATAATTGCTTCACAATACTGTGTTAGAGCCTCCCTCCCACCTTCCCCATCCCATCCCTCTAGGTTGTTGCAAAGCACAGAGCCGATCTCCCTGTGCTATGCTGCTGCTTCCCACCAGCCAACTAATTTTTATCTCTAGCGTGAACACACCCCACAATCCAGTCTGACATATTCCATCCAACTATGTACTTAATGTCTGGTGTTATATATCTAAAAGATATCTCAAATGTAGTGTGTAAGACTAAATTGATCTTGCTCAAACTTACCCTCTTAAAGTGGCAACCATTATGATTAATGGCAATATTGTCATTTCATAAGTTCAGGCCAAGAACTTTAGAGTCTTTCTAGACTAGTCGTTTTCTCACAACATCCATTCAATCCATTAGAAACTCCTAAGAGCTCTATCTTCTGAACATATACAGAATTTAATCTCTTTAATCTTACCAACCCATCTGCTACCATTATATCCCAAGCCATCGTGATATCTCATCTGGATTACTAGAAGAGTCTCATAATTCATTGATGTATATCTTAAGTTCTACAACTAGACTGATTCTTTCAAAATCCAAATCAAGTTTCCTCTCCTCAAAACGCTGTAATATGTCTGTATTTCATAAAAGGTAAGAGAAAACATCCTTATGATCGTCTACAAAGCTTTATACAATCTGGTCACCTTGTTACTTCCCTAATTTCATCTCTTCCTTTTCAGCCATTGTTCAGCTCAAAGATATTGTTATGTATATCCCTTGTGCGGAGGTGAGGGGTGGGGGTTGGGGGTGGGGGTGGGGTGGCAAGAGCAGGACCCTGCCCTAAGGCTGCACTATTGTTTCTTGACTGTCCCTCCTTTGTCTCTGCATCCCCTCCCTTCCCTAATTAGCAACTGTTTGAACATGCCCATGCTCCTTGGAACTCAGAGAAGGTCATGGAGGCTGAAAGAAGCCTATCTCCTGTAATCAAGAAATGGAGGACACAGAAAGCCCCACAGGGTCTTGCTCTGTTTCAATTATGCTTTTTTTTTCTTTTTTCTTTTTTTGCGGTGCGCGGACCTCTCACCATTGTATCCTCTGCTGTTGCAGAACACAGGCTCTGGATGCGCAGGCTCAGCGGCCATGGCTCACGGGCTTAGCTGCTCCGCGGCATGTAGGATCTTCCCGGACCGGGGCATGAACCCGTGTCCCCTGCATCGGCAGGCAGACTCTCAACCACTGCGCCACCAGGGAAGCCCCTCAATTATGCTTTTTACCTTGTCGGTTCTTCCCCCAGATATGTTTGTGACTCATACTCTCATCCTCTACATCTTTGCTCAAAGATCGCCTTCTCAGTACCATCAAAACAGGTCACTCTTTTCAAAATCATGCATCATCCCCTTTTCCAATTCTCCTAATGCCCTTTATGACGCTCATTTACTTTCATGTATTTATGTTATAAAGATTCTTAAAATGTGGTCTGCAGCATTCAATGAATCCTCAAGGCCTTTATAGGTTATCCAGAACACACAGACTATTTTCATAATAATGCGATGGCATTATTTGTTTGCTTCTCCACTGTGTTGCCATTTGCATTGATGACACAAGAGCAATGGTGGGTAAAGCTGCTGGCCTTTTGGCACAAATCTAGGGATGGCACCGAACTGCAGTGGTCGACTAGTATACTACATGCATGAATGGTCACTTTATTCTTCATTGTCATGTACCTACACATTTTTAAAGGCAATCCTATTTAAGAAATCTCTTGATAAATCGATAGCAATTACTCATTTTCATATATCTGGATCTTCAAGTGGACCTCATTTTAATCTTCTGTAGATGAAATGGGACGTGTGTATAAGTACTTCTATTACACAAAGGTCATCTCAAGGAAACACAGTTGTGCAATTATTTGAGATGCAAGCCAAGCCAGCTGCTTTTTTAAAAAACATTTATTTTTACTTGAAAGAACAAGTGACAGGCAAACTATGGTTGTTCAGACTTGGGTATTTCCAGATATTTCTTGAAAATGAACCAAGTGAGCCTGTCACTTGAAGGAAAACCTCTGACAGAATTCCTTGCCTCTTGTGTGGGTCTCAGCCTACTGATGGTGATGTTCTCTGCTAGGGATGCCTGAGGGACTCACCTGGTCTGGTGCCAACAGATGTCCCCTCTCACCACCACCAGAGCCCTTGTTGTGGCTGGACAGACTTCCCAGTTCTTATTAGGATTACAGGACATACCTCAGCAAAACCATCAGGAAGCTTCAAATAAGACAATTTATTACTCACAAGTCCTGGAAGGTACCTGGTACACCTGAGGCCCACACAGCAAAGGTCATGGGTAGAGAGAAGGAGAGGGAGCGTGGACTTGGACTCTGTCTTTTTTAGGTGGGGTGCCTAGGGTTTTGTGAGCTCACTCTTTACTGGTGCATAAGCATAAGGAGTGGGAATTAGGGTGAGGGTAGGGAAAAGCTGTCGGTTATCGAGGTCACTCGGGGATTGCTTTCTTTTTTCTTTTTTTAATTGTTATTGGAGTATAGTTGACTTGCAATGTTGTGTTAGTTTCATGAGTACAGCATAATATACATACATCCACTCTTTTTCAGATTCTTTTCCCATATAGGTCATTACAGAGTATTTCCCCCATGGTAACCATAAGCTTGTCTTCATCTGTTACTCTATTTCTATTTTGTAAATAAGTCCATTTGTACCATTTTTTTTTTTTTTTAGATTCCACATATAAGTTATATCATATGGTATTTGTCTTTGTCTGACTTACTTCACTCAGTATGACAATCTCTAGGTCCAGGGCTTTCTATAAGGTGACCTTCTTGGGTAGAGCAGTCTGGTTCCTTATCTAGTTATTTTGACAGTAGCTGTGTCACACAGCTGGCAATATGTTTATTCAAGATAAATGCCTTTAAAATGGATGCCTTGGTAATCAAAAGCTTAATGTTAGGCATTTACATTACAATTAAAAAGGTTAATGCTAGGCACTACATTGCCAATAATACAATTCAATTTTTAAGCAAAAATTAGCATTTTGTGAAACTTGTATCAGTGTCCCAGTATTAATGGCTTTTCTGATGAAATTGGTAGTGACTTTTTATATTGTATAATGAAATATGTCAACATAAGACATAATCACCATTTTCTTAATGGCCAATATATGAAGTTACAAAATCATGCATATGTGAGAGACCCATTCTAAGTGAAAGAATCACCAGTGGATTTTAATGTAAGAGAAAATGAAGAATTCATTGCCATAGTTACAGATTTCACTTTGCAAGAAAACTCTAAGAAATTAATATTTAGTGTTGATGTCATATCAGAGAAATATATCCACCATCATCTGAAAAGCCTGGTAAAATACCCTTCTCTTCCAACTACATAACTGTATGAGGTGAGCTTGTCTTCATTTTCTTCAAGGAAAACAACATATCTCAATAGACTGAATGAAGTACCCAATACATAAATCCAGTTATTATCTAATTAGTAAGATATGCAAAAAAATAGATTTGCAAAAATATAAAACGATGCCACTCTTCTATTTTTATATTTTGGATTTGAAAAGTATAGGTTTTTTATAAAAGTATGTTAACCTGTAATAGGTTAATTATTGTCACTTTTAAACAAATATATTTATTCTAAAAGTTTATTTTAATATCTAATATGGTAAATATCAACAGATATCAACATAGACAGAAGCTTTTTGTGATCTGCAACCATTTTTAAGAGAACACAAATCCTGACTCCCAAATATTTGAGAAAAACTCTTCTAATATTTTATTATTCATTTGTATATTATGCTTATTGTGTCTTGGCCTATATCAATTACTTGTTGCTATAAAACAAACCACTCAAAATCTCAGTGGGTTAAACCAACAATTGCTCAAGCCGCAGAATCAGTGGGGTATTTCTGCTGGGTGATCTGAGCTGGACTCAGGCACACAGAGCTCTGCTTTGATAGTGAGCTTGGCATTAGAAAAATAAACTCAAAAAAGGAAAATTTTTGACAGTTTTGGCTTCCAATATCCCCATTGCCTAGAAGTGCCCTTGTCATCCTGCATGTTCAATAAACAGTTGCAAGGTAACAAAGAAATTGCAAGAGGTGCTAATCTGATAGAAATGCAGTATCATATCATTGTTTGTTCTCTTGGATATTGAAGCATAGTAGCATTTGCCAGGTGAAGATTCCTAATATAATTTAAGCTCCTTGAGAATGAGAACTAAACTCAGCACCTAATAAACCCTCAATAAATATTTGGTGTATTAAGAAACATCTCCTTAATGAATGAAAAGATTAAAATACTAAAAGAAATAGAAAAATTATTATATTTGAATAATTAATAATTTATTTATCTGCTTACCTAATGTTAGTTAATACTTCTAAGAGAGGTAATTATGTAGACATATATTTTACATAGAAAAAAACTAATCATGAATTATATAAAACAAAACCATAGATAGGAACATGAAAAAGGAAGACTCAAGTTAATGCTGACATTAACTTCCTTTTTTCCATATTTGCTCTTTTATTCTCTGTCACTTATTATACACCAAGAAGATAACAGTGTTTCTAAATATTCCCCCCAAAAATTAAATCACCAATTTTTAATTGTGCTATTATTTATAATTTTGGAAAACACAAACAATAAAAAATCAGAGCAAAATCAATAAGGCAAATGATGATATTAAAATAATAACTATGCAATTATGTTACTGTAACTTTATAAAAACCAAAGTACAAAATGCCAAATTGAAATTATATAGAATATATGTAAATAAATTTCTTTTCAAAGATAGTATTGTCACTTCTGAATGTGTGTTGACTTTTGTAGATATTCTTTCTTCAGTTACTGAATGAAAATAATATTTGCAAGAGAGATTTTTATCTTCACCTCAAAAAAAGGTATGCTTAATACATCCATGTGTGGTAGGAAAAGTATATGTGCCATTTATTAGAAAAGCTTCATAAATAATTAATGTTCTCTAAATCATCATGCATGCCTGAAAACTAGTAGAAATACAGTTACACACTATTTTTTAAAGATCAGAGTTCTAAAACATTCTTCTTGCCCAAAGTTTCACAATGGGCAATGATAAAATATGCTTGGCCTACTGGCCCCGCTGTTGGACCTTGCTACTTGTCTAGGGCAGACAAAATCTTCAGAGGGCCACAAATGGTGTGGACTTTTAAAAAGTATTCTCAGCTGAAATATGATGGTTATAAATGCACTCAGTTCTTTAGTTTGACTAAAATATCTTTCAGATAGAAGAGCAATGAAATCGACCTTTCTAGGTCTTTTGGCTAAGTTCTGAGTAAAAAGCCACATACAATTCAGGTCTTAACTTGCAGTTAAAAGCGTGAAAATGTGTAGGCAAACTCAAAACAATTAAAATTTCATTTGTAAGCTAAGCTATTCAATCTAATAGGTACTATTCACATTTATCCAATCAATATGGATAAAATGCAAAATTAAAAATCAGATATAGTCTATAGATCATAGAAAGCTATCTCACTCATAATCGTGTTCTTTTGATACCAGCTATTGCCTAATACAAGCCATTTTGTGTGATATTATAGGAAAAGAATCAGAAGATTATTGAACCCCCTAGTGAGAAACAGCAGGAATCTTATCTGTGCTATTCTTGATTGCTCCATAGTCTTTTGAAATTTTGATCTTGAAGAAAAAGAATACTAGAATATTTTCCAATCTCACATTAGTTTTTCAGTGAACCAACTTACAGCTAATAAGCATAGACTCTTTTTACATATTATTTTTCAGGCTACATTACTTCTTACTGCAATTAACAGAGCCCACAGAAAATAAAATAGCATGTGATTACTTATAGGATGTGTCTGAACCCAGGAAATTAAAAAAAAAAAAACAACTCACTCTGTTAAAAAACTTTGAAGTAAGAAAAACAGAATATATAGACTATAGTAATTGGAGGAAAAATGCCTTTGCCAGTATGTCAGTTTTGGGAAAATTTAGGCAATAATTCATTTGTAATTTTTGGAAGTAAGTAGATAAGAAAAAAGATTTTTAAAATATGATTTATATGTATTTTAATAAACATGTACTGTTTAAATATTATTTCTTTGTAGGGACAGTTATACATATACACTTGCGTGTGCATGTGTGTGTAGAGACACACACACACACACACACACACCACCACGTATTCTTCTCCAGAACATAGAAGTTTATAAAGTTACACATTAAAGTCAGTAACTTCTAATCATTTTGCTGGGAAAATAAATTTAAAAATTAAATGTGTGATTTTAATCTCCCACATATTTTATGATGTTTCTTTACACTACAGCAATAAAAAGAAGTTCATGTAGTGTCAATGCTAATAAATATCACAGACCAAAAAATGTCTCGTGATTTTTTTTCAGCTTTGCTTCTGGTCATGATCTTACTTAGAACAATTGTATTCTTTATAGTCCAGCTCAAATTGTATCTCCTTGAAGCCTAGAGAGCAGCAATCTCTTCCATCAAGGAAGTGATATGACACTTTATATATTTGTCTTGTTTTTGAATTCATTTATTCATTCACTCAACAATGCCTGCTTCATTCAGGTTACTGTTATAGATACTGAGGAGACATCTTGGATCGTGTACTCAAGGATTTTTTTTTTTTTTTTTGTAATTTAGGTAAATCATAAATGAGTATTTGTGTCAGCCTGTAAGTGGTATTAAGAGGAAAGCAAGCATTGGGTAAGTGGGTCAGGATGCTAATTTGTATTGGGTAGCCTAGGAAGGCCTTTCTCATTCTGTTGTCTTCTCTCATCTGTTTATAGACTTGTCACTTACTTGTCACGTAGTGTTTATGGCTTTTATTTCTTTATACTACCTCCAGAGTTCCAGCTGTTATGGGGATTGCCTGTGCCCATTCACACCCATCTATGATGTTTCCTTCCACAGAGAAGAAACATAGCACTGCTGGGTTCTCTTCATTCTTCTCCCATCCTCTCATAATGGCATATATTCAGTTGCATAATGATCCTGCTTAAGCTTAGCTCTGTTTTTTCTTCTCCTCTTTTTCTAGGGAGCCAACTTTGACAAAATGTGTGTAGGTAGGATGGTTCTAAACTGTGATTGTCTGAGTGACTCTGTCTATATCCAGGGTCTGTTATTAGGAAGACTCTTAGCCCACATATATAAGCCACAATCTTAAACGTTGATGTCATCATTTACAAATACTATATTTTGTTCCCATATGCTTAACCTACTTCTTTTATTTCTTAATTCATTTGAAATCCAATGAGGAAGAGGGAGGTTATTCAAAGCACCATATTTAGGAATTATGTAGAAAGGACAGGTCTAGAAAAAAAAATGGTCCAGAAAAGAAGAAACAGAGATGAATGAGGAAATCCAGGAGTGCCTCTTATGAAGGAATCTAAACGATAGTAGCTCATTTGACAAAGGGAGAATCAACCATTGGATTCAATGTCTCTCGACTATTGAATATAGTGAGGAGATAAAAAGTATGTACCTGTGGAGTGGCCAACACAGAGTTCACTCGTGATAGTGGAAAGGATGGTTTCAGAAGATGGAGAAACACGAAGCCGTGTTGGTATGAGATGAAGAGTGAAAGGGTGTGGAGCCAGTGCCAGCAACACTTGAGGATGAGGGTCTGGCAACTGTGCAGCTGCTGCAGGCTTCTGGGAAATGAAAATGTAATCGCGGAGGGGCGGCCGCGCAGCCCTTATGGGGAGGCTGCGCTTAAAGGTCCAGCTCCTTTAGCGCTGCGCTTAAAGGTACAGCTCCTTCGGCAGCCAGCCTGGCCTGGTCCTCGTCGGCAGAGTGCGGTGAGAGGCGGAGCTCGGCCTTCTCCTAGGGCCCTCAAGTTCCTCTGGCCCGGGGGCGGGCGGGTGAGCTGGGGGCCGGCGACAGGCTGAGGGCCGTGTCCCGCGGAGCTCCAGAGCCCTCGGCACGGCGGCCCACCCGCCAGGCCCAGGCCTCGAAGCAGTCGTGAACCTCCCCCCAGTCCCTGCCTCGGAGACCTTATGGCAGCAGCGGTCCCCATGGGTCGTGGTGCACAGAGGCCTCAGCACCTGGAGTACACGGACACTGTCATCCAGGTAAGAGCTTCAGCCGGCTTCAGACTCTGCTGAAGTTTCAAAACTTGGTCCAGCTTTGATAAGTTGTCCACCCCAGGAGGTGGCCAGAGGTCAGGGTTCAGCTGCAAGGACTTTGCACAGCATTACTTCAGGTCCGCCTCTGTGGTTGGGCTGTTCTCGAAGAAGGGCAATTGTTGGCAGCTGGGAATTCACCTGACTGGTATTTGCTACAAATGATTCTCTCCAGTTTAAAGGAAAAACCTGAGGGCCCGCAGGGTCCTGGGCACCTGGCTCCCTCAGTGATGAAGGCTGGGCAGGGTCTGGGGACCCTGAGAGTCATTGTGTTCTGATGAGATTACCTTTTAGAGAGAATTACTTTGACGGTGTATGAGAAAGGGGTGCACGCTTATGGAGTGAAGTTTCTGAGAATAGGAGGGTCTGAGATGAGAGAAAACATGGAGGCATTGGCATTTGCTGGAAGGGATGCTTCCTCCTAAATAGGAGTAAGAGGATGGTTTCAGTCACATCAGAAATATGAAGCTCCTATACCTAATAGTATAATCACAACAAAATATAAACTGAGACTATGAGTTGGAAGGAAGTAGGGGTGGAATTAGAAATCCAGGCACATTAGAAAATGTGTGTAAGACCCCTCGCTGAAGATAGGAAAACAAGCTTAAAAGAGCTAACTGGAAAAACAAAGTAGAATTACTGGGCGTGGTTGAGGGCCTATTGGAGTTACCTGTGATTTTACTGTAATTTTCTTCTCAGCTCTGATTTTTGCCGAGGATTCTCCTTAACTCGGTGGCCTGTCTTCCTGAACTCATATCCTCCACGTTTTATCCTCCCCTTCTCCCTAATTTTACATCCTACCCTATCTCCTCTTTAATTTCTCCTTTATCCAGCCCTTTCTTAGAGAAACAGCTTTACTGCCAATGACATTGTTAAATTAGCTACTATATAGGGAAATATTTAGCAGTGTTCCTGACAAACAGTGGTTTAATTCTAGTCAAATATTACGTATTTTTTCTTTTTCCTAGAGACATAGTTACCTTTGAGAGCATACTATTCACCTAATAAAGGATGAATTCTTAGGTAAGTGTTATGTTGCTTCTTAGACATTACAGAGAGACAGCTGCTAATCAATTATACAGAAATTTATTTAGACTGGCATCTGCCATATTCCCAATAAAAGCAAAGCACTTACCTAAATCTATGCGATGTTTTAGTAAATGCTTTCTTTAACATCCTACAGTACTAAATCAGAAGGCTTTTACTAAATTAATAACAGCTTGTTGAATACAAAGTAAGACTCCATAGAGCCCTCCTGGCTAATGTTAAGTTGAGAGATGAAACATCTAACACTAGATGAAAAGGAAAAGCAAAAATGTTTACACTGTAACTTTATTTCTTCAGAAAACTTTGCTAAATGAAAATTATCTGTATGTTAATGCTATCCCCAGGATACATATTCAACTTTCATTAAACAAATATATTTGAGGACTTCATGTGTGAAAAGTTGTGGCAGAAACTGCTAAATTGTTCTGGGTCCTTGAAGATCCTCTTAGAAGAAATCTACCCAGTGGACAGGACAACTTGTTTGGGACTTCATGTGATTAATAAACACACTTCAAGTGGTAAATCCACCGAGAACTAGGGGTTTATCTTTGGAGCGGTAAGCATCTCCTTCAACAATAGTTCCATACCTTGTCTTTCCCACTTTCTCAGGCTAAACTATACACTTAGAATGACAGCAACTGGGTCCCTGTAACAAAGTCACCTATGACAATGGCACCATGGACTAACAAGAATTGCCCTCCTTCATCTAGATTCCTATTTGAAGGAAAATCAAATATCTATTATCTTTGAGCCACTGTTATGGGAGCTCTTTGTTCCAAAGGTTCACCCTACACCCTAACTTAGTGGTGCTCATGACTTAGATTGCATCAGCGTCACCTGTAGGGCCTGTTAAAACCTAGATTTCTGTTAAACATAGATGTAAACCCCCAAGTTGAAACAATAGATGCAAAGATAGCGTTATTTTGTCATAATTATTGAAATAGATTTATGCATAAGAAATGAGGCATGAAAGAATTATAAAGCTAAACCTTAGCATACGGTTGTGATGCCAAACATGCTACTTGTCAACTACTCTTTGATGAAATAGGGCCTGTGCACTGTTACTGAAACACACTGTACCCTCCAAAGTAGCACACCTGGCCTTTCCCTCAACTGTTCTACCTTTTCAGCCTAGATAAATTTCACCAGGGGGAATTCCCTGGTGGTCCAGTGGTTAGGACTCTGTGCTCCTACTGCTGAGGTAGGGATTGAGGTTCAGTCCCTACTGGGGGAACTAAAATCCCACAGGCTGTGTGGTATAACCAAAAAAATAAATAAATAAAATTTAAAATTAAAAAAAATATATTCACCAGGTATGATAATGACATTAAAATCATGGCTTAATATTTGAATGTAGTTATCTTCGTTTCACTCCTTGGTCACCTTTGTTTGCTTTAAAGCAGTATGGATTTTAAGGAAGTCTGAAAGCCAAGTGTAAACATATTTTCATGTCAGCGAAGACAAAGCCAAGTTCATGACCTACTGATAATTGGTGTAGACTAACATACGGAATAGAAAAAAATATTGAACTAGAACAAAATGAATCAGGGCATTATTCTTGACCCTGGAATTAAGGGACAAGTCAATTCATAATGTTTGGTTTTCTCCCCTGCCTTTACCAAACAGCAGCAATGCTCCTTGTCACAAACTCATTAAGTTTGTTTGTCTGTTTTTAAAGATTTATTTTGATGTGGACCATTTTAAAAATCTTTACTGAGTTTGTTACAATATTGCTTCTACTTTATGCTTTTTGGTGTTTTGGCCCTGAGGCATGTGGGATCTTAGCTCCCCGACCAAGGATCAAACCAGCACCCCTGCTTTAGAAGGTGAAGTCTTAACCACTGGACTGGCAGGGAAGTCGCCAAGATTGTATTAAGTATATTAATAGGTGGAAATGTCTTGTAAAGTTCTAAGCAAATGTGTTTATTTGGATAACTGTGTCATAATTTAAATAGGTTAAGCCAAATGTACACATGCTCCTTTTTTTTTTTTTTTTTGCGGTATGCGGGCCTCTCACTGTTGTGGCCTCTCCCGTTGCGGAGCACAGGCTCTAGACGCGCAGGCTCAGCGGCCATGGCTCATGGGCCCAGCCATTCCATGGCATGTGGGATCTTCCCGGACCGGGGCACGAACCCGTGTCCCCTGCATCGGCAGGCGGACTCTCAACCACTGCGCCACCAGGGAAGCCCCACATGTTCCTTTTTATTGAATATTCTGGCCATTAATTTATTTTTGAATATTATCTATTTATCTAGAATAAGAAGCCAGCTAATGGGGAAAGAAGTTACTTAAGGTGTATTTATATGTGTTCAGATTTACTGCCTTATTACACTTTTCTTTGCCCATAAAGTGAGAAAAATACTGTTTGCAAACATGACAAATTGAAGCATCCAAATGAAAACATTTACTCCAAAGGGAATGGTTTTGCTTTACAGACGAATTAAAAACCAGCTGTGCCAGACTTCATGGAAAACATTACACAGCAACTGATTTGTCCACAAATGAATCATTTCAATGAACACAATACATAAGGCTGCAGGTGGCATTTATTTTGACAAACTAGGTTTATTAAAGTAGCTGAATTTAAAAAAAAAGTTCTCTGTAAAATAATTGAAAATTGCTCTAAAAGCTATCTTTTAAGTTTAAAAGGAAGGGTTCTTCCTACACTTAATTGAGTTTCTTGGATTTTCTATTGCTGTAACACAGAGATACCACATAGATAATACAGAACAATGCATAGTAATTTAGGTAAGAGTTTTATAGTTCAAAGCAGAAAATCCAGCAACGGGAGTCCAATTGGCAACAAGGTATCATTATATAAGATAGATAGATGATAGAGATATAGTCATATACTCAACAGTACTCACTGAGCTCCAATGATAAGCAAGGCAGTGTCCAAACTGCTAATATTTCAGTACTGAATAATGCAGAAAAGTCATTACTCCATAGAGCTCACAATCTAAAAATGGAAAAACAGATATTAAACAACAAATTTTGTTACTGATATTCAATCATAATTTTAATAATTTCAGTTATGTATTTCCTTAGGTGACTCAAATTACTGCATTGTCATTTGATTCCATTAAAAGTACACATTTTCAGTTGTGTGTTATATATGACTGTAGAAGTTGGGGATATAACAATAACTTTTTTTAAAAAATTAAATCTCTGCTCTAATAGAATTTAAATTTTCATGAGAGACAGATCCTAAAATGTTATGTTATGTAGAATATTACTAGGTGATTAGTGCTATGAAAGAAAATAAACTAGGTAGGAGAATAAGAGTGTTATAATATTCAAGAGTAGAATTAGGAAATTATTTACTGAGGTGAGCCAATTATTGAAGCTGAGGGAGTGGAATGTGGGACGATATTTGCAATATATTTCCAGGCAGATGAAACAAGAAGTATGAAAGGCCATGGGGCAGAAATGAGTCCAGTGAAAAGCAAGTTCAATAGGGTGAAAAGAGGTAATCAGGGGAAGATGAATAGAAGATATGGAGTTACGTGTTATGGACTGAATGTGTTCCCCCCAAATCCATACGTTGAATCCCTAACCCCCAGTGTAATGGTACTTGGATATGGGACTTAGGGGAAGTAATTAGGGTTAGGTGAGGTTATTAGGATGGAAAATTCAGGAGTTCAGCATAAGATGGTGTCCTGGTCTAGGCCCACCAGAAAGATGTCATCTATATGATGGAAAGTGTTCCCTCCAAGATTGGGACTTGTTCCAAGTCATGGCCAACCCATCAATATGGCAAAGACCCCAGGAATTTGGGCAGGCTTGTGGAAGGACATTAAAGGTGTAACCCATTCCATGTGAAGGCAAGCTATCCTGATCGTCCTGGTGGAAAGGAATGCTTAAAAGTGCCTTTGCAATGCCAATTACCAAGTACCCTCAGTTTGGGCCATAGCCTGTAGCAATCACAATGTCAGGGAAGCACTGCAGGCCCCAAGTGCTGAACTACAGTGTTGAGCCATTTATTACACATGGTGACTCTCCAGGTACCTGCAGCCTTCCACACAGGCAAGATGGGGCTACTGAATAGAGAAATAATCTCAGAGAGGGCTTTGACTTCCTGGAGCTCAGCAATGAGGGCAGCTGTTTATTTTTCTCCCTCAGGCAGCCAGTATTGTTTTTGAGGAATAACAGCACTAGGTGAGGGTGGTAGGGTAGGTGTGTGGTCTTCCGTATGCCGTGCGAGGATGGCCCTGATTGCAGTACTTTCTGGCAGGGACTGGGGGCGAAAGTGAGCAAGATGGCACATGGATAATAGACCTATTCATTCAGTAGCAGGAGGCGCAGCAATGGGGGTTTGTAGAGGCACTAAGGGATCCACCTATAGTCAGCTGGGGCAGTGGTCCCAGAGGTGGTGGCCTCAGCCCCCATATCAGAAGCTGTGATTCTTCCCTACCTCCCTATTGGACTGTAACCTTGGCATAGGGCTTCCTGTTCTCCTGGGGGTAGATGGACCTTGGCTTAACCTCTGGTACTGTCTTGTCTTTTTGTATTTTGTTGTTTTTTGAAAGCTCAAAAGATCTGGGTCAAAGTTGCTGGGGCACTCCAATTCATCTCCAGATTCATGGGAAGGGTCAGAGAGCATAGCACTCATATTAGTCATGGGGACCACCATGAGGACCCTAGCAGGGTCACCCATGGCACTCTCCATGGCTTGTACCTGGCCTGGGGAGTTCATCCATCTCCTCCACTGAGACCTCATGTTTGAAAAACCAGACCCAGAGATCGCTTTGGGAAGATCCTTGCCCACATCGTCTAGGGGAGGGTGTGTAATTACCATTTTTACCTGTTTTTTTTCTGTTGGTCAATTTTGCTATTTTGCCTGTAGCTGCCTTTTCCATGTCCGAGTTTGTCAGTTAAGATCTGGGTTGTGTCCTGGACAGATAGAACTGACCCTATAAGGAATTTAATTGGGCTTGATAGCCAGCAGGATCTGCATGAACAAATATGGAAATCTGACTAGCCTAATAATCTCATCACCTGCTGTGCCCACTCCCTCATTGTAGAACCAAGAGATAACCAGGGTGGCTTGCAGGGGCACCATAGTCTCTGTGAGGATGGTCTAGAAAGTTTTTCAGTGATGGGGAACTCATCACAGGTGGACAAACTGGTGGGAGCCCAAGCAGTACCCAAATGAGGAAGAAGTGGGTCTGGGGTGCTGTGGGACCCACACCTTCCTCCCACTTAGGCAAAGAGGATGATGTCAAGGTACTCCGGAAGAGAGGGTCTATTTCCAGGAATGCATTCAAAATTGGAAAATCGATTAATGAGTCACCAATTTAACAAGAAATTAACCAACTAAAGATCAGGAGCAAGACAAGGATGTCCACTAGAAATTCTACCCAGAGCAGTTAGAAAAGGAATTAAAGGCATCCAGATTGGAAAGGAAGACTGAAAAAGATCTCTATTCATAGACAGCATAATCTTGTATATAGACAAACCTAAGGAATGTGCTAAAAGACTTTTGGCACTAATAAGCAAGTTGAGCAATTTTTCACGTACATGATCAATATACAAAAATCAATTGTATTTCTACACACTTGCAATGAAAAAATCCAAAATGGAATTAAGAAAGCAATTCCATTTACAATAGCATCAAAATGAAAAATATAATTAACAATAAATTTAACCAAGAAACTGCAGAACATATACTTTGAAGACTACGGAACAGTGTTGAAAGAAACTAAAAATGATTCAAATAAATGGAAATTGTTCACAGAACTCATAAATTACTATAGGTAAGATTGCAATACTCACCAAATTTGTTTAAAGATTCAACATAATCCCTATCAGAATCCCAGCTGGCTCTGCTGCAGAAATTGACAAGCACACTCTAAAATTCATATAGCATGGCAGGGGACGCACAAAAGCCAAAACAATCTTAACAAATAAAAGTTGTTAGACTCACAGGTCGCAGTTTCAGATCTTATTACAAACCATAGTAATCAAAACAGTGTGGTACTCGCATAAAGATAGATACATAGACCAATGGGACAGAATTGAGAGTCCAAAAATAAAACTTTGTATCTATGGTCAACTGATTTTCAACGAAAGTGTCAACACCATTCAACTGAGAAAGAATAATCTTTTCAACAAATGATGCTGGGACAACTGATAGCCACATGCAAAATAATAAAATTGGACTTCCACCTCATGCTAAGTACAAAATTTATCTGAAAATGGATTCAACAGCTAAGTATAAAAACTGAAACTATAAAACTTTCAGAAGAAAATATAGGGATAAGTTTCTGTGATCTCAGATTTGGCAAAACATTCTTAGATATGACACCAAAAGTATAAGCAACCAAAGAAAAACAATTTTTAATTGGACTTCATCAAAAACTAAAATCGTTTCTGCTTCACAGAAACTATCAACAAAAGTGAAAAGATAACCTGTAGAATGAAAGTATTTGAAAATTATGTATATGATAAGGTACTTTTATTTAGAATATTTGGAACCATTACTGTTCAATAATAAGAAGACAACCCAATTAAAAAATGGGTGAAGGATCTGAATAGATATTTCTATAAAACAGTTATGTGAATGGCTAATAAACATATGAAAAGATGCTCAACATCATTAGCCATCAGGGAAATGCAAACTAAAACCACAATAAGTTATCGCTTTGTACTCACTAGTATGGCTATAACCAAAAAGTCAGGTAATAAGTGTTAGCAAGGATGAGAAGTTTCAAACTTCTCATAGACTGCTGGTGGGAATATAAAATAGTGTAGCCATATTTGAAAACAATCTGGTGGTTTGTGAAACATTATCATATGTTACCATATTACCCAGAAATTCCACACCTTTGTATATACCTAAGAGAAACTAAAATATATGTCCACACAAAAATTAGTAGAATATTTATAGCAGCCTTATTCATAATAGTCAAAAGATAGAAACAACCTGAATTCCATCACCTGACAAAGGGATAAACAAAACTCAGTATATCCATACAATGAAAAATTATTTAGCCATAAAAAGGAACGGAGTAGTGATACATGCTACAATATGGATTAATCTTGAAAACATGATGCTAAGTGAAAGAAGCTAGTCACAAAAGACCACATAGTATGTGAATTGTCCAGAATAGGTAAATCTATAGAGACAGAAAGCAAATTAGGGGTTACTTAGGTTTGAGTTGAGGGGTTAATGGGAGTATAAAATGGTAATAGCTATAGGGTTCATGGTTTCTTTTTGCTGTGATGAAAATTCTAAAATTGACAATGATGATAGTTGCATATGTCTGCATATATAGTAAAACCGTGAGTTATATCCTTTAAGTAGGTGAACTGTATGTTATGTGAATTATGTCTTAATTAAGCCACTATAAAGAAGAATAAAGCATTTGGTGCAGAATTGGAGATAGAAAAAAAAAGAACAACTATTTTGAGAAGTTTTATAATAAAGAGGAAGAACTTAATGGGGCCAGAACTAGATGAAATAATATGGTTGGGGGAGTTTTTGGGTTTTTGTTTGTTTATTTTTTAAGATAAGGTAACATAACATGGAGAGAAGGGAGCAAGGAATTCATGAGGGATGTTGTTTAGATTCTGGAAAGAGCATGTGAGTCTATTTAACAAAAACAATGGCTTTATAACAAATATGCTATTAGAAAACTTAGTTACTTCTGCTTAAATGAATATCCATTTTGACCCTAAGTAAAAGACTACCTTGAGCTAATCAAGCTAAGTATATTCTTACTTATTTATTTATGGAACTGGATTTTTTTGGTCCTAAAATCAGTTCCTATTCTATTCCATAACCTGGGATTTGAATAATGCTATTTAGATTGTTATTTTTACAAATTCTGATCAGTCTTTCAGGTCCCCAATTTCAGATATATCTATATATCTATATAGTTCTAGTATATCGAGTTATATAAACTCTAATATATATATATGTATATATACTATATATATGTATATATACTATATATGTATATATGTATAATGTATATATAGTCTATATATCACACAATAACTATTGTTACTGCATTTGTTGTTGTTATAATTATTTCAACTTGGTACAGCATAGGTTTAGACTTTAAATAATGATTCCAGGTTTTCTGCTGCTTTAATCTTGTTTAAATTACTTCATTTTTCTCACTGTCGTTTTTCACAACTATACTTAACTGTAAGCACACTAACCTGTATCTTGATTGTCTGTAATAATATTAAATAAAAGTGACATATACGTAGAACCTCCTCTCTTTACCCACTGTTTAAGAATCTTTATGTTTTTATCACTTTTTTCACCTTTTGTGCTTAATATCACATGAAAAATTTTTCTCAGTATCTGTGTGCTCAGTAATTTCAGTCAAAATCAATAACTATGTGATAAAAATGCACTAATCTAGATATGGTAACCTCCATTTTAAACCAAATTATAGTTTTGAACTTAGCAATCAAGAAAAAATAAAGGAACTCATTATCAATTTGATGAGTCATTCAGTACCTTTACATATTATTTTTGGTTGAGAAAGAAAACTTTAAGAAATCATTTTTCATTCCCTGAGAGGTGTAATTATTTAACTCATTAGCAGGAATCAAACTGACTGCTAAATTTTGGTGATTCATACCAAATAACTAAAATTTGAATATTTTTCTAGTAACTTCTTTCATGTTAACTTTGAAAACCAAGGAGTGGTATAGGAGAAAAAGTTTGTAACATTAATGGGTGTTTGTTACAAACATTTTTGTTTGTATAATTGCTTTACAATGGTGTGTTAGTTTCTGCTTTATCACAAAGTGAATCAGCTTTATCACAAAGTGAATCAGCTATACATATACATATATTCCCGTATCCCCTCCCTCTTGCAACTCCATCCCACCCTCCCTATCCCACCCCTCTAGGTGGTCACAAAGCACCGAGCTGATCTCCCTGTGCTATGCAGCTACTTCCCACTAGCTATCGATTTTACATTTGGTAATATATATAACTCCATGCCACTCTCTCACTCCGTCCCAGATTACCCTTCCGCCTCCCTGTATCCTCAAGTCCATTCTCTCCATCTGTGTCTTTATTCCTGTCCTGCCCCTAGGTTCATCAGAACCATTTTTTTTTTTTTTTAGATTCCATATATATATGCTAGCATACGGTATTTGTTTTTCTCTTTCTGACTTACTTCACTCCGTATGACAGACTTTAGGTCCATCCACCTCACTACAAATAACTCAGTTTCATTTCTTTTTAGGGCTGAGTAATATTCCATTGTATATATGTGCCACATCTTCTTTATCCATTCATCTGTCGATGGACACTTAGGTTGCTTCCATGTCCTGGCTATTACAAATAGAGCTGCAATGAACATTGTGGTACATGTCTCTTTTTGAATTATGGTTTTCTCAGGGTATATGCCCGGGAATGCTGGGTCATATGGTAGTTCTATTTTTAGTTTTTTAAGGAACCTCCTTTTTTGATGCAAAAAGGGTAACCTAAAACTCTTCTTATTAAAGAAACTCAATTCATCACAGCAGGCTTGAAAACCTGGTGCAACCTGAGTTTTACAAAACAGCTAATATTAAATCTCTTATTAATCTCTCATCTGAGATGATAGAAATTCCAAAAGTCCTCCTTGAAATATGTTATCACCTTTAAAAGTATTGCTCATAAAGTTATTCTTCTTTTCAAAATGTACTTCATGTTTCCAAAGTCAAACGAAAACCTCAGCTCTCTTTTTCCATGTCTAAAGGCTCACTAAAGGTAGAGGTATATTAACACTAAATACTGACTGTTGGGCACAATAAAGAGAATTAGCTAATAAATAATTAAGATATACTTCTGCTTACACTCATAGGAATATGTCAGTTGTTAATATTTACTTTAACCCTCCCATTTAGCTTCTGAGAATGTACATCCTACACACACACACACACACACACACACACACACACACACTCATTTATACATTGTATGTATTATATCATTTTTATTGACCCCAAGGAACATAATTTCCCACTTTCTCTTCTTTCTGATATTTTAATGCTTCTTATCATCAGTGGAGTCTTACATTTGCAGGCAGATGGGTAGGCAGTAAGAATAATGTATTTGTCATTGCCTGACATTTGGCTTATATTTTCCACTTTGCATACACACCAAAGTATGTATTAAATATAAGTATCTTTTTTGAATTTTATTTTATTTATTTTTTATACAGCAGGTTCTTATTAGTTATCCATTTTATACATTTTAGTGTATATATGTCAATCACAGTCTCCCAATTCATCACACCACCACCACCACCCACCACCACCACTTTCCCCCCTTGGTGTCCATGTGTTTGCTCTCTACATCTGTGTGTCTATTTCTGCCCTGCAAAGCGGTTCATCTGTACCATTTTTCTAGGTTCCACATATATGCGTTAATATACGATATTTGTTTTTCTCTTTCTGACTTAATTCACTCTGTATGACAGTCTCTAGGTCCATCCACGTCTCTACAAATGACCCAATTTCGTTCCTTTTTATGGCTGAGTAATATTCTGTTGTATATATGTACCACATCTTCTTTATCCATTCATCTCTTGATGGGCATTTAGGTTGCTTCCATGACCTGGCTATTGTAAATAGTGCTGCAATGAACATTGGAGTGCATGTGTCTTTTTGAATTATGGTTTTCTCTGGGTATATACCCAGTAGTGGGATTGCTGGGTCATATGGTAATTCTATTTTTAGTTTTTTAAGGAACCTCCATACTGTTCTCCATAGTGGCTGTATCAATTTACATTCCCAGCAACAGTGCAAGAGGGTTCCCTTTTCGCCACACCCTCTCCAGCGTTTATTGTGTGTAGATTTTTTTGATGACGGCCAATCTGACCCGTGTGAGGTGATACCTCATTGTAGTTTTGATTTGCATTTCTCTAATAATTAGTGATGTTGAGCAGCTTTTCCTGTGCTTCTTGGCCATCTGTATGTCTTCTTTGGAGAAATGTCTATTTAGGTCTTTGGCCCATTTTTTGATTGGGTTGTTTGTTTTTTGAATATTGAGCTGCATGAGCTGTTTATATATTTTGGAGATTAATCCTTTGTCCGTTGATTCGTTTGCAAATATTGTCTCCCATTCTGAGGGTTGTCTTTTCATCTTGTTTGTAGTTTCCATTGCTTTGCAAAAGCTTTTAAGTTTTATTAGGTCCCATTTGTTTATTTTTGTTTTTATTTCCATTACTCTGGGAGGTGGATCACAAAGGATCTTACTGTGATTTATGTCATAGAGTGTTCTGCCTATGTTTTCCTCTAACAGTTTGATAGTGTCTGGCCTTACATTTAGGTCTTTAATCCATTTTGAGTTTACTTTGGTGTATGGTATTAAGGAGTGTTCTAATTTCATTCTTTTACATGTAGCTGTCCAGTTTTCCCAGCACCACTTATTGAAGAGACTGTCTTTTCTCCATTGTATATCCTTGCCTCCTTTGTCATAGATTAGTTGATGATAGGTGTATGGGTTTATCTCTGGGCTTTCTATCCTGTTCTATTGATCTATATTTCTGTTTTTGTGCCAGTACCATATTGTCTTAATTACTGTAGCTTCATAGTATAGTCTGAAGTCAGGGAGTCTGATTCCTCCAGCTCCATTTTTTTCCCCTCAAGGCTGCTTTGGCTATAAATATAAGTATTACATATAAATATTTAATAACACTGTGTTGTAAGATTACATAGATAGTTTCATTGGCAAGGTATTTTTTTCTTTTTTATTAACACATAAGATAATGGTGACTTAGATTCAAACAATGATAACCTTAGGTTCGATATTATACCCAGTAAATACATATACACATTTGACCTTGAATTCATTTCCAAGAATATTTCCTTTCAACTCGATTTCATTGAAAATGGTTTGTACTCATTCTCTCCATTTCCTCCCTGCCCGTTCATGGTTCAAGTTGTTTGACTTTTGTTCCCACTATTGGATAACACTTTCCAGTAAAATGTAACCAATGACTTCTGGACATTTAGTTCTTACTCTTTGTATCTTTCCTGAATTTCAAACCTTTGACTATTTTCCTTAATTCTATCCAGTATCAGTTACCATTGTTTCCCAGTCTTGTAAGGAAGACTGGAATGTCTTCCTTTAGACACTTACATCTTATGATTCCACACAGTTCTGTCTTCAGATTTCTTCTCATTCAACTTCTACTAACTTCATCTTAATTTATCTAACAATATGGTTTCAAAAATCACCTGTTTGCCAATAACTCCCAAATCAATACAGTCTTCCCAGACATTTCTCTTGAGAGTCAAAATGTATGTATCCAACATTGTATTATGTGTTCCCCTGATAATCTCATACCCATATCAAACTCCAAATATCTAATAATGAATCATAACTATTCATTTACTTAATCATTTTAAAAGATTTTGCTAGGAAATATGCTTTGGTCTTCATATTCAAACAGTATTTCATCCTAACTTCTATGCTTTTATTTGTACCATAATCTGCATAGTTTCTTGCATTAAGAATTGGGATCATAGGCAAGACTTTATTTCCTCATGTCCTCACATTAAATTAATAGATAATTAACAAGGACCCACTATATAGCACAGGGAACTCTACTCAATACTCTGTAATAACCTATATGGGAAAAGACTCTGAAAAAGAATAGGTATATGTATATGTAAAACTGAATCACTTTGCTGTACACCTGAAACTAACACAACATTGTAAATCAACTATACTCCAAAATAAAATAAAAATTAAAAAAAATATGTTTAGGATCAGCAAATTCTGCTTTCTAATTTTATCTCTGATCCTCTCTCTTCTGTTCACTCCTGCTGTCTATTAATTTAGATCTTTTCTAACATAGTTCACCTTTGGAAAGGCCCCCCTCACAGTGTTCTTTCTGACATTTATTCTTTAACCATCCTTCAGATTGCATCAAAAGTGATAGTTTGGAAGAAAGAAAACCTGATTATTATTTTCTTAATTAATTAATTTATTTATTTGGCTGTGTCGGGTCTTAGTTGTGGCACGCGGGATCTTCGCTGTGACACATGGGGTCCTTCATTGCCATGCACGTGCTCTCTAGTTGTGGCACGTGGGCTCAGTAGTTGCAGTGCATGGACTCTCTAGTGGTAGTATGGGGGCTTAGTTGCCCAGCGGCATGTGAGATTCTAGTTCCCCGACCAGGGATCAAACCCTTGTCCCCTTCAATGGAAGGTGGACTTCAACCACTGGACCACCAGGGAAGTCCCCAAAGCCTGATTATTTTTTTCTCTTAATTAAATCCCCTTAATAGCTCCCTGTTCCCTTCCAGAAAGAGTGTAAACAACCTAGCGTGTTTCTTAGCAAGTTTGATGATTATAATACAATAGCGCTGTCTATGTTCACTATGCTGTGCATTAGATTTCTAGGGCCTATTTACTACTTATTGCAAATTTGCATCCTTAAACAACATCTGTCCTATCCCCCACCCTCATCCCCTGGTAACCACCATTTTACTCTCTATTTTTACTAGGTTGGCATTTTTCGATTCCACATATAAGTGATAACATACATTATTTGTCTTTCTCTATCTGCCTAGATCTTAATTATTCCAGCCACTAAAAATAAATGGAAATTTTATGACATGATAAAGAAGCTAATTATTGCTACAATGGCAATCGTATTACAATATATGTGTATCACATTAATGTGTTGTACAGCTAAATTTGCACAATATTATACATCAAATAGATTTCCATTTAAAAAATAAATAAACAACCTAGCATGCTATAACCTGGCCCTGGTTACATCACCAAGATTATCTCCAGCTATACTTTACATTCACAATGAATTATTCAATAGTTCTACTCTTTTCTAACTGCCCACTACTATCACCTACCCTTTCCTAATAGTCATTACCTTTTATTTGCTTCCTGGAAAAGTCCCATTCATCTTCAAAATACAGGTCATAAATGACTAAAGAAGATGTCCTCTGCTGCTTTTACCGTTATATTAAAGAAATTCCACTGTTTGTTTGCACGTCTGTCTTTTCAACTAGCCTGTGCATTTCTTGAGGGAAAAAAAAAGTTTCTTCATTTATCTGTATGTCTGCATTGCTGTGCACAAGGCCCAGAACTTAATAGGAGCTCCATCCATGTTTACTAAATGATGAGTGAGAAAATAGTGAATAAATATATGGATAAAATTAAAAATGAATAAATGAATACCTTTATAAAATTAAAGTTAAGAATAACTCTGTTTGTTTTGAGCCTTACTTCTTTATGTACTGGGTTAAGATATATCCCAGGTGTTAGCTTCAGTGATGTTTTCAGTCTATAACTGTTATACTTAATCTGTCTCTTTCCTATTCTGCACTAAGTTGCAGTGTTATTAGAAAAACTTGGTTGAGAATATCAAGGAGAGGAGGACATTACAAAGCAAGTTAAATATTCTGAAAGAAGTCTTTTAAGGTAAGGTTCATGATTGTCTAGAAAGATATAATGAATGAAATATAAGGGGTCTATGGACTTCCTGAAATTGTACACAGAATGTGAACTGCATATGTGAGGAAAGAATCCAAAGACAAAACAAAATTAGGAATTGTGTCCCAAAGGAAGCTTACAAGTATGGCTCTAGAAATTCGTCTACTAAATCAAATCAATAAGCTAAAAACCGAAAATTTCACCAAAATCTGCTCTGATTATTAATACTACAGAGAAAAACACTCTGAAACTTCCTTGACTAACATAATTTAATACTGGCTTTCACATTGCTGTGTGAATTAATAGGGCTCCGATGGACAGCTCTTGCTTCGAGTTCTTGATGCAGTTGCCATATAATAGGGGCAGGTTAGAGTCAGCTGAAGGCTTACCTGTCTGTTCATCCAATGCGGAGTACTCACTTGGCTAGGAGACTCGAAGATCAGCTGTCAATCAGAGCATCCAGAGAGCCTCTCCATGTGACTGGGGTTTCTCACAGCATGATGGCTGGCTTCAGCATAAAAGCATCCCATGTACAAACGTCCCAAGACAGGATGCAGAAGCTGCCAAACAAGCTAAGGATACACCTGAAATAAGCAAAGCATCCTTTCCCACTGTATTCTATTGGTCAAGGCAATCACAGGACCCTCCTAATAATTTGGTTTTTTTTTTCTTTTTTTTTAAAACCAAGGAGAAATAGACTCTATCTTATGATGGAGGAGGGGCAACATCACATTGCAGAGCAGAGTGTGAGATGGGAGATATTGCCTTGGCAATCCATGGAAAATAAAATCTTCCATGGTGTTTACCAAGAAGAAGGACTTTAGGAAAAGTAAATGAGGATTTTGGAAAGCCTATTGATGCCTTACAGTGGTTATTTACACTGAGACAGGTGCAAAGAAAGAGGAAGGCAAAATAATAAGGAGTAATTTAATGTGAGGTGAGAAGAAGATCAAAATACTCAGTCTTACAAGCACTATTAAGGATCTTGCATCTTATCAAAAATTAATGGTAATCTATTTTAAGAGTTTTAATCAGGTTGATGAAATTAATATGTATATTTCCAATAATTGTGTGAAGTTTCTGTGAATCAGTTATGTTATCATTATGGCAACTGTGTCAGAGAAGTATTAAAATTAAGACCCTTTTACAAATGAGGAGATTGAGGTTCAGTTACACTAAAAACAAAACAAACAAAGCAAAACAAAAAAATTGCCCAAAGTTATGCATTTAGTAAATGTCAGAGCTGGCGTGTGAGTGAGTCCTGGACAGATGGCTGCAGCACAGGACCACTTAGTGACCAAGCTAGAATTGTTGTACACAACACTTGAGTTTGCTTTCCCTAACCACACCTCAAATTAAAACAAAGATAAAGTCTTATTAGTCAGAAAAGGAAATGCCGGGATGGTGAATCATCTCTAGCCCTGAGATGGGGAAATGCCTCAAGCAAGAGTTAAAACCTTAATAGGCCCTCTAGTTCCCAGTTCATATATTGTCTCCTGGAATAAACTTTTATAACCATGAAGAAGCTATTTAAAACCTTCATTAAGATGCTTCAGCATCTCATCACCAAGGATAAATAAAAGCAAATTAACATGAAGTAGGAGTGAGTAATCTCTTGAATAGAATAGTGCTTTGCTCCAGGCACAAGTATTGCTGTACATAAAGTGCTGAACAAGAGGAAGATTACAGGATATCCGTAGTGGCAGTACAGCTTGGAGCAAAACAGAGCTAAAGCAACCCTTCTGTCTTTGTGAAGGTGCCAGCAGGATCCACCAGTGGTAGGACTTGCTAAATTTAGATATAGAGCTAACAGAAGACCAATCTGAATTTAGGAATATCGTCAATTTATGAAGACAGAGGCCCTGACTTTAGTTCACAGTAACAGAGATCATACAAGCCATCCTGGAACCAGTGCCCTAGAAATGTCAGGGCAGGGAGAAGGAGAGTCTAAAACATACACTGCCCTTGATTGGAGGATTCTCAATATAGACACTCTCTGGATTGTTTGCTTTGGTGTTTGTGATGCTGAAACTCAGCCTCTGTGCACCGGTGCTGAATCAAATCTCTGAGAAAGAGTTTTGGGTGAAGTAGAAAAGAATAGCTTTATTTCTTTGTCAGGCAAAGGGGGACACAGTGGGATAATGCCCTCAAAACTGTATGTCCCAACCCCGGGAGGATTTGGTGAGACGTTTTATAGCAATGGTTCAAGGGCAGGGTTGCTGATAAGGATCAGGGTGTGAGAGGGGCCTGCGCTCCTTTAATCTGGCCTCAGCTGGTCTCTAGGTGAGCTTCTGTGGTTCTCAAGGTTGTCAAACAGTGACCTTCTCTCTGGAATAAAGAATGCTTCATCAAGTAGTTAATATCTTCCATTTGTTGGAGGTTTTAGTCCTACAGAAGAGCTCAAAGATATTGTTATGTGTACACCTTGAGGCAGAACCAGGACCCTGCACCAAAGCTGCACTATTATTTCTTGACTCTGCTCCTCCCTTGTCTCGTGTCCCCTCCCTTCCCTGATTAGCAACTGTTTGAACCTGCCCTTTGGAACTCGTAGAAGGTCAAGGAGGCTGAATGAAGCCTATTCCCTACAAACAAGAAACAGGGGACACAGAAAGGCTTCCGGGCCCAGTAGCCCTGTGGGGTCCTGCTCGGTTTCATTTGGGGGAAGGTTTTCTCTAACCACTCAATTCCCTGACATATTCACCTTCATAGACAATGGGACCACCGTTAGATCTGCGGAGAGGAAATGTCACAGGAAACATCTCAAAGCAAGCCCAGGTGACCTGAGACATTCTGTCACAGTTCACATTTGAGGAGCCTTCATTTGTCTTGAAAATAGGACCTATCGCCATGGAACTAGATGAGTTTGGATTCCAAACTAGTGAGAGGAAGACACAGGCTCTAGCTTTCACAATCCGTCTGAAAACAAACTACAAATAATAGCAAGTTAGCACACCCTACCTTTGTCTCTTTCTTTTTCACCTGCTCTCTGAACACAACTCCAACTTCATTATTGAGATTTCTGAGAAATTCGACTCATTCTACAGAAAAATGTAACTTCTTGGCAAAAATATTTTGAACTAGTTTATCACATTTGGTCAATCAGATCATTTGATATAAATGACTATTTTATTTAAAGATTGGTCACCAAAAGAAATGCTTAGTGTCTATTTTGGTATGTGAAATGCACTACTTTGGATCAATATAAAGACTGGTATTTTTGCCATCAACATTATTTGAATTAATCATGCTCTTAAATTCATCCAGTTATTGAAAACAGTAAAACCCTTTCTATATATATATATATATATAATGGGTGCATTATTTAACTTATTAAATAGCTAAACTAAGCATGCATCCATCAATTTATTATTTTGTACAAGAACAGAATACTAAATAGAAGTTAATTTAAGTACAAGGTGCAAAAATGACAGAAATGTTTTTGACAATCAAACAGAAGAAAGTGTTTTTGTTTCCCCTTAGGAAAATAATTCATTTGAAAAATTGAAAAACTATCTTAAATATGTAATATAATACAAAAAGAATAAAGTAGTTGTAGATATTTCAATTACTATTTCACTATCTCTATTAAAATGCTAGAAAGTGATCCTAGAGCTGTACTTCTCAAACAGAAATCTGTACCATGACAGGAAGAATCCTAAGATGTCACTGCGATCCCTACCTCCTTGTTTCAATGGCTTTGTGTCATTCCTGCCCGTTAGTGTGGGTGGGACTAACAATTTCCCTATAACAAGGAAACTGTGGCAAAGGGATTTTGCGGATGTAATTTACATCCCTAATCAGTTGACTCTAGGTTAATCTAAAGGGAGATTATCTTGGGTAGAGCTGACCTAATGAGGTGAGCCCTTCAGATGAGAGTCTAGAGGCAATAGACTCAAAGCAGTAGAATCTTTCCTTCCTTACAGTTCTGAAGAAGCAAGCTGCCATGGGTTCTACAATTTCAAGGAAATAAATTCTGCAAAAGAACCGCATGATTTAGAAAAGGACCCTGGACTCAGATGAATCTGCAGCACCAGGTGAGATACCTCAGTACAGTTTCCTGAGAATCTGAGCAGAGGATCCAGTTGAGCTGTGCCCAGACCTCTGACCTATGGAGACTGTAAGATAATAAATGGGTGTTGTTTTAAGTCACTCAGTTTACAGTAATTCACTCTGCAGCAAAAGAAAACACATACAGGTGGTATGCAAGTGCATGTATATTCAATGTCATAGGATGATGAACATGGAACCGCTTAAGGGAAATTTTATACTAACTCAGATTTTGGAGAAGAATCACTACCTTTGAAATTGTTTTAAGGAGCATAGTTGTTTTATGAATTAAAAGTCAAAATTCTCATGACCTTTTAAGAGATAACCCGAGTCATCAAAGATATGCAATGTCTACTAAACTCTGAAAGTTTCAAGTGAGTTTTTTCTTCCCTCTAACCTTAAGGGTTGGGTAGGAAGGATGAATGTCATTGCTCCATCTTCCATGCCTGAGGAAGTTCTGGTCTTGACCAGATGTCCTTTTAAAATATTGTTGTGATTCACCTGGGGAGAAGCTATCCCAGGGGCTGTTTGGGTTTGCTAGGTGCCAAGTTGCTATCTACGAAGAGTTTGAGCAGCATATGCCTCATATATCTAGATTCCTTATCATCAATAAACTGGCAATTTCTGGATCTGAGCCACAGAAGCCTTAGAATGAAAATAAGCCACATAGATTCTTATGTGGGGTATAAAAGAATGGGGTATAAAAACTTAGACTCCAACCTTAAGTGGCTGTCAAGGGGTGTCTTAGGGCAGATCGCTCATGCTTCCAAAATGCACCCCAGCCCCCAAAAAGAGAATTTTTCAGGAAACTGCATCTGACAAATCGGGAACCCCAGATACTAATGCTAGTCCAGGAACCTTCTCCAAGCTTCATGGGGAGGGAGCAGGAGGGCGGAGGTGGCTGTGTTTACTTTATTGGCATCAAAATATGTCCCGGCTTGTGTGCTCTGTGTATACGTGTCATCTGTGTGCGGATAAGGAAACCCAGCCTTGAGGGGGTGAAAGGATTCCTCAAGCTCCCTCAGCAGCCAGTGGCAGTGGTTTCTTGTTTTCATATTTTGCTAATCATAAGAAAAGCTTGGCATTGGGTAGGACTTGTGATTCATGTGAGTCCTTGACAGTTCACCTGTATGTGCTCCTGCAGAGGTTTTGAAACTGTTAGGTGGCATTTTGGGGGGCTCCAAGGAGCTCCGGTCCTTTATGTCTCAGTGCGGAAAGAATTCAGTGAGAGGTAAAGTGATAGATAAGAAGTGATTTATTAGAATAGGACGCTTATGAGGCTTATAGGCAGGTGGATAAGAGGGTGCTGTGCCCCAAGAACTTAGTGGGCTACAGTTTTATAATCAAAGGAAAAGTGGGGAGGGGGAAAAGACCACCTTCTTCCTTATTCTTGAGTAGACATCATGCTTCCATCATCAGCTCCTCCTCTATGTCAGGCAGGGGAGTTTTCTTGTCCCTACATGGTCAAGCAGGGACAGTCAAGGTGCAATGGAAAAATTATTTCAGGTCTCAGTACAATGAGGGTCTTTCACTTTGAAATGTCACCTTTCCATAAATTATTATTTTTTATGTGTGCAGAGAACATGTTCTAGGGGTCATTAACTTACTGAGCTCACTGAGCAGGATGTGGGTCTCATGCCACCATTGTTTTATTGTTTTGGGGCACATCTCATGCTTCTGTTGCATGGTTTTGTTGCCAAGCAAGCTTACTTTCTAGAGTGATCATTAGCTTACAGGGGTCTCCCATACTTTTTTCTTTAACTAGAACCCCCTATGGGATTAACTATTTAATCACCTCCTTTGTCCCTTTACTCTGTCCCTATCAATTTTGCCTGTAAATGTAAGATCAGAACTCGGGAGGTAGCGTAAATGAAGGTCCATCTCTAAATCAGCCCAGCTCCTTTTTCAAAGTATAGATGTGTAGGCAGTCCACATAAGGACTACGGAATTAGAAGTTAGTGATGTGACAAGCCATATGTATTCTGGTAAACTTCCCCTAGATGACACTGAAAGTTAAATACTTGGTTAGAATTACAGATTTTAAGATGTCAAAAGGTTGAGGATTTAACTTTGGCCATCAGATATAAGCACATTAAAACAATAATGGGCTCTATCCTTTATTTTTAATTTTTTTTAGTTTTTTAAAAAATTATAATACATCATGTTAGTGAGTTTTAGTGAGTGTATGGGGGATACAATTTTATAAGCAGTAATGTGAAATTATAAAACTATTGTAGAAGATATTGCGGCATTATGCATCAAAATGCTTAAAATATTTATATAACACCTTGACTCACTAATTTTGCTTTGACAAGTATATTACTAGGTTTTAATCATACAAGCAATACAAAATTGCTTTTCAATAATAACAATATGGTAAAGCCTCTATGTTTTATTCAAGGAAACTATGTTTCTTAGAATATCCACAGTTCCTTTCCATTATGGAAATAAGAGCAGATGTTGTATCTTATTTATCTTTGTAATCCTTTTGTAATTCCTTGGAACAAGATATTTCCTGAGTGAATGAAAATAATAACTACATCTGATTCCTTAGATTAGGAAAGTTATATGTCAAAGTGGTTTACATATCTTGTTTCACAGAGGTTTATCATGTATATTTTATTTTTGAATTAAAAAATAGGCTCCTTGTTTTTAAAAATGAATACCTGCAGTGATGTTTGAAATGAATTTTCAATAGTAGTTTATATTTTCTTTCTTGCATATATTACTTATACAAATTTAGGCCTAACAATAAATTCTCATCAAAGCCTGAATATGACATATGCCAAGGATGTTTACTCTCCAAGCAATCACTGAATTGAGCCAACTTTTCTGTTTGATTATTTGTTTTTTAATTAGTCTGGTTGATGTATTGTCAACAACCTCCTGCCTCTTGGGAATGGCCTAGTGGGTTCATTTGGTTTTTATCTTAGAAGGTAAAATTTTCCAAAATTACTTAGGGATTAATTAGTTATTTTTTAATTAAAAATTTGCTGTTGATTTTTGGGATAGTGTAGGAGAGTTCTTAGCTGCTTGAGGCCACATCCAGAATGGTGATGGAATTAGATTTGCCCAAAGGAGTGCAATTTGGGTACGTATGTGTCTTTTTTGATGGTTTGTGAGTTTATGAGCAATGAGACAAAAAAGAGGATGAAAACAAAGTAGCCCTGCCAACTCTTCTGCTTTAATTATTTTTATATCCAGTCTAAATATTTATTTGAATAATCTTTCTAGACATTTTCAAATGAACATAAAAACATATAATTCAGCAGGCAGTATCATATCCCTACATTGTGCTGAGGTAGGAAATAATCCCAACACACACACACACACACACACACACACACACACACACACACACTCACACTCACATGCAACTATCTCAGAGTTGAAGGCAGGCTGACAAGTTACCTGAGATTGAATGCCATTTTTGTGACTGCTTGAAACAGAAATGGATCAATGGGCAACATTTCAGGGAGGTAGTTTTCATCTCTGCAAAAGAGAAATCTCCCAACATGCAAAGCTGTAGAGAAGGGAAATGTGCATTATTGGGAAGAGACCACTGCTGATTGGAAATTTGTGCGATTAATTTTTAAAATTATGTGCAGTAAATTTCACTCTTGGGGTAGTCAGATGTGTGTTTTGACATATGTAGTATTGCTATGTTTGTTATTTTTTAGCCATTGTAACGCATATGCAGTGATGACCCTGGGTTATAATTTGCATTTCTCTAACGACTAATGACATGGAAGTTGAGCATCTTTTCAGGTCCTTATTTACTGTTCATATATATTCTTTGGTGGAGTTTCTATTCAAATACTTTGTCTGCTTTTTAATTAGGTTGTTTGCTTTGTTGTTGAGTTTTGAGAGTTAAGTATTCTGGATACGTTTTACAAGTCTTTTCTTAAATATGTCATTTACAAATATCTTCTCCCAGTCTGCTGCTTTTTTTTTTTTAATACGTTTAGCAGTACACTTCACAGAGCCAAAATTTTCTTTCTGATAAAGCCAAATTTATCATTTTTTTCTTCCGTGGATAGGTTTAACTGATATATCTAAAACCTTTTTACTTATCCCAAAGTCACAAAAATTTTTCTCCTATGTTTTCTACCAGACGTTTTATAAATTTATGTTCAGTCAGGTTTGCGATCCAATTTCAATTTTTGAATAAATTCAAGGTTTATTTATTTTTTTTCCATGCAGACATTCCATTTTACAGCCCTTTTTTTTTTTTTTTAAAGACACTTCTTATCCTATTGACTTGTCTTTATACCTTTGTCAAAAATCAGCTGATTATATTTCTGTGGGTCTATTTCTGGACCCTCTACTCTGTTCCAATCATATATGTATATTTTCCTTGACAATCTCCCACTGTCTTGACTGTTTGATTACTGCAGCTTCATCATAGCTCATAAATCAGGTAGTGTGAATCTTCTTTTCTTTTTGAATAAATTATCTTTTCTAAATTTATTTTTATTTTATTTTATTTTTTTTGGCTGTGTCGGGTCTCAGTTGTGGCATGTGGGATCTTCATTGAGGCATGCAGGATCTTTTCCTTCTGGCACAAGGTCTCTTTGTTGCCGTGCGCAGGCTTCTCTCTGATTGTGGCGTGCGGGTTTTCTCTCTCTAGTTGTGGCACACGGGCTCCTGAGGACATGGGCTCTGTAGTTTGCAGCATGCGAGCTCTCTTGTTGAGGCACGCAAGCTCAGTAGTTGTGGCGCACAGACTTAGTTGTCCCTCAGCATGTGGGATCTTAGTTCCCTGACTGGGGATCAAACCCACCTCGCCTGCATTGGAAGGCAGATTCTTTACCACTGGACCACCAGGGAAGTCCCTTGAATAAATTATCTTAGTTAGTCTCATTTCTTTGTGTTTCCATATACATTTCAGTATTAGCTTGTTGTGGTCTACAAAAAGTTCTGCTATATTTTATTAGAATTGCATTGAATCTATAGATTTATTTAGAGAAAATTGATGTCTTATAAACATAGAGTCATTCAATTATGAACACAGCACATCTCTCTATTAAATAGAGTTCTTTCATCAATGTTTTGTAGTTTTCAGTGTACAAGTCTTGTACATATTTGATTGCTCTTTACCTGTTTACTTCATTTTTTTGTGCTATAATAAGTGATACTCCTTCTTTAATGTCAAATTACAAATGTTTGCTGCTGGTATATAGATACGATTGGATGTTATACTTTGCAACTTTACTGGTTTACTTATTAGTTCTAGGAATTATCTTTAGAGTCCTTTGTATTTTCTATGTGAATAATCATGTCAACTGTACATATTCAGTTTTATTTCTTCCTTTATTTCCTATATACCTTTTATTTTATTTTTTCTTGTGATATTTTTCTGATTATAAATTTCAGTATAATGTTTTATAGGAGTGCTGATAGAGGACATCCTTACTTTGTTCCTGATCTTTGGAGAAAACATTCTATCTTTCAACATTAATTAAATTATCTGTATTTTTGTAGATACTATTTATCAGGTTAAGGAAGTTTTCTTCTGTCCCTAGCTTGTTGTTGGTATTTATAATGAAGTTTATTGAATTTTGTCAAATATGGTTCCTGTATCTATTGAGATGATATAATTTTTCTTCTTTGCTTTATTGATTTGGTGACTTACACTAATTGATTTTTCAATGTTGAACCAGCCTTGCATTCCTGAGGTAAACCCTCAGTCTTAGCCAAATTGTGTCAAAGATTTAGTGAAAAACATTATTCTAAAATAGAGACATGAGTCAAAGACCTACCCCTATTTGAACAGTTGTGATAATGGACAGTACAATCAAAGAAAGGAAAAAAATTAAATAAGAAGATATACAAAGGACAACCAGAAAAAATCTCATTTCTTAACACTTGTAAAATTTTGTTTAGTTTTTTCACTCCATATGTCTTCTAAGTCTACATATAAGTTAAGATCACACTAACTACTCTCACATATATCTCAAGCACACACATGTGCATGAGCAGACACACACACAAAACCCTAAAATATAAATGTTTCTAAATATGAGAGGCATTTACTTTGTTTCCTTACAAAATTAAAACTGCTGTTTATTGCCAGTAGTCATAGCTCTCCTGATTAGTGATATAATACCTCAGTGTTCAACCTTAAGCTCTGCCATACTGAATGCTTGGCTTCTAGGGTCACTATGCCTTTCAGCAGCAGGCTGGCAAAAGGCAAACAGAATGGAAGGGCACATGTAGAAGGTCTTCATGCGATGGGCCTGAGAGAGGCAAGTGTTCTGCCCTTTGCTTCCCAATGGATAGCACTTAGTCACGTGACCTTACTTCACAGTAAACTGGTTTAACTGTATGTCTAGGAAAAAATAACAGGCAGGTTGAATTGGTCTCTCTCATAGCCACTGATGATTTCATAGTTGATCATGAATATTCATATCTAGTAACCATATTTATAAACACATAATGTAAATTTGGGGGGGAGTTCTTTGTTTTTAAAAACAACATCCTGCAAACACACACATCAATAGTGTTAGAAAAAAGTAAAGCTTCCATTTTTAACATGAAATTCTGAATAATGTTTGAAGCAATATCAACTTATATTTATGAGTTATATACTTATACATACTTATGCATTACTTTTTTTAAAAAATAAATTTATTTATTTATTTATTTTTGGCTGCGTTGGGTCTTCACTGCTGTGCGCAGTCTTTGGCTGCAGCAAGCAAGCACTGCTCTTCGTTGTGGTACGCGGGCTTCTCATTGCGGTGGCTTCTCTTTGGTGCAGAGCACAGGCTCTAGGTGTGCGGGCTTCAGTAGTTGTGGCACGCAGGCTCAGTAGTTGTGGCTAGGGGGCTCTAGAGCGCAGGCTCAGTAGTTGTGGTGCACGGGCTTAGTTGCTCCGCAGCATGTGGAATCCCTTATGGCCACTCCATGAGTCACTCCCCCACCGAGCCCGGAGGGTGGGGGCATCAGTCACAGGCCCTAAGGCCTCAGCAGCATTTTGAAACAGCCTATGCATTACTTTTCTTGTATGAAAATGCTTAAATTTTTCTTCATAATTGCATAGTTTTAAAAACTAACATAGAATGATTGCCTCTTTCATACATTTAAACATTTATTTTCTCATATGTGAGGGTATAAAACATGTACATATACATTTGGTATATTCTTCAAAATGCCATATATGTAACTACAGCAGGACATATAAAATATTAGTTTTTATGCTTGATTATTTTTGCTCAGTGTTGTAATTTTTGGAAGTAAATTTTAAAGGGTAGTATAATTCAGAATAAAATATAATTTTGAGATTTTATTTTATTTTTACATAATATCAATCAACAAGCTGATGATAATATATTCACACCTGTCCATGTACAGTTTTACAAAGTTTTAACCATTAACATGAATTCATTTCTTTAAGACTAAGTAACACGGAAAATGATTCCCAATTTTTTTCAAAGTACTTTGGGTCCTTCACTCCTATTGTCAAACTAAGAAAGAACTAGAAAAAGTACCAAAGATAAGAATGAGTGGAAGTATGGTTTAGTGATGAAATTTAGTAAATTAGAAAAAATAACCTCGAAACAAAGATTTAAATATTCAAATATACGGAATAATTGAGCTATTACTAATATTACTATAATATAAATTAAATTGCATAAACTTATGCTTAGTGGAACCAAGTGATTATTTTCTAAATCATAACTCAAATAAAATATTCGGCCTCGAAGATGAGGCTCACTTATTTGTATGCAGTGCTCCTAGGGAAAAAAAATAAAATAGCATCATTTTCAAGTTATACATCATGCAAGATTGGATTTTAATGTGCTTCAGAATACCTCAGCAATGATACCAAATACAGCAATGCTATGGTAAAAATGTTATGTTAACAGGCATCCTATTTGTGCTTCATAATAAAATAATATTTACATTGAGATTTGAATTTTATTATGTTGGTGTTTTATTTACACTTTGAGTTGTAACATTAATAACACTAGGTTAAATCAAGTCTAGCCTAATTTCATTTTTCACAAACTTGTTTTTATATACATTTGCATAATTTCTAGCAAACAGTAATCACAGTAATTCAGCTCCCTATAACCTCCTCTAACCATGTCATTCATAATTGCAGAAAATAGAAATTAACCTTTCTGAAAGCTGAATAGCATAACACTCTTTGCTGTCATGGAAAAGGTAGCAGGTGTGGCAGTGGGCTGCAGTCATTTGTCAGGTAAACCATAATGGTGGCATCAAGACAAAAATTATGCTAACGTAAAAGTAATGCTTCTCAACACTATTCTTAGCACTCTGCACCAGCAGAATGATAATGAGACTTAAATCACTTCTGAATTTCCAAATTATTTTTTTCATATGGTCGAGTGTTCCTTAGATTCTTTTTTAGATGCTGCGCATGCAGAAGTAAACACACTGAAGGTGCTTAACAAACTGTAAATGGGTTGAATGTAACCTAAAGCTCAGTGATAATTAGGTAATATTAATATAGTCTCTCACATGATGTTTATTAATTTTTTATAAATGTAACAGTTTTCAGTATTTATGTTACTTAGAAGTTTAATAACACATTAGGGTCTCTTCTCTCCTTTACACACATGTTTAAGTTTCTCAGTAAATGACATATCAAAAATATTGTCTTCTTCCTTGTGACTCAAATTTACAACCTGAGTTTGAGGCCTGAACCTGCCCTAGCAATGTGAACTTCAGAAAGTAAGTTAATCTCTCTTGATGTTTGGTTTCTTTATATGTTAAAAAAACAAAATAGTAACCACTTATTGTCATTGTAAGGGTTGGTGGTATTATGTGTATAAAATCACTTCGTGGATTTTAAAGCACAATATGTCATTAAAATACAAGTGTTACTTAATATTGCTTGACAACATTTAAAATCCTCTAAATTAAGTAAGTCAATGTTGGGAGAAAATAGGCAATCTATCATTTGAAGATTCCAAATATTGAAGTCTAACTGGTTTTGTATTTTTCTGGCTAGATCTGAAACCCAATAAATCAAAAGGATATCAAGTAGCAGAATAATCTGGTTAGGTGCAGAAGCCTCCTCTGTACCACTTTTACTTGGCAAGAGATTACACTGAGGATATCAGTATCACAAACAAAATTCAAATGTCTGTGGCAGGCATATGAGCCCCATGATGAGGAAGTTGAAGAGGAGACAAGTGTCTCCCTCCATCACAGAGCTAAACATGGAAACAACTGGGATTTTCACACTGACTACTTGACTGCCCAAGGCCATGTTCATCATTTCTAAGCAGATGCGGTGCAGCTTCTCAGCAACCATGAATCTATTAAATTATATTCAACAAAATTCCTGTGGTAAAATAAAGATGGCCACAAAGCCTTTGAGACTCTTTCTATTGAAAGGGGGATTCTAATTCTTCTCCCATTGAATCTGAACAGGTTTCTTAACTCATTTGTCTTACAAAATTAGGCAGTGGTCCAGATTTGGTCTACAGATCATACTTTTTGACCCCTGATAAGAGTGAATTCGGTTTAGCCTGTAAGTAAAAACTGAGTATGCTATAGTACTCTTTACTACAGCCTTAGAGAATCCCAACAAGTACATCACATTTTCCAAGTGACCTTTAAGAGACTCCCACTTTTTAGTTATTTTAGGAACATACACTAAAACCCATACACTAGGTTACATTCAATGCTTGTTGATAGACATCTGACAAACAGCCATAAGACTTCCTAAGTTGCAAGCATTGTGTTTTATTCCTGCACAAAGTACCCATTTTCATTGAGACATACAACCCAGTCATTTGTATTTCTACTAAAATACAATAATCATGGAAAGAAATGAGCCAATTATGTTTAGGTTACACAGATAGAGGAGTGAAGTGGGGAGTGAGAAAATGAGAAGAATCAATGATGTCTCCTAGCTTTCAGACTTCATCAACTGGGTGACTTGCAGTATCACTTAGAGATGGAGAATACCGGTGTGATGATTGTAAACACAGCCCCCCTTTTCCATTTCTCCCCTCAAGAGGTGGAATCTATCACCCAGTCGTTAAGTCTCGTTTGACCATGTGACTTGTGGCCAATGGAACATTAGCTAACGTCACACCACAGAGACCTGAAAAGTACTTGTGAATTTTAGTTTGCTCGCTTAAGAACTTAGAACTCTCCTGCCATCCTGAGAACAATTCCAGAATACCCTGTACACATGGAGAGAGGACCAAATTGATAGCCATTCCAACCAACTCCTTTATGAAACATCCACGGTGGCTGACCTGCCAGCTGGCAGACACATGAACCAATCAGCACAGACCAGAATTCTCCAGTAGGGTCAAAACCAATTGCCAAACTGCAGAATTGTGAGCTAAATGACTAGTTGTTGTTTTAAACCACAGTTATTTGGATATTGTATTAGTTACCTCTTATGTAACAAAGTGCAACAAACTTAGTAACTTAGTAACTTAAAGCACCATACATTTCTTCTTTCAGTTTTCACTGTTCAGGAGTCAGGGCATGGCTTAGCTGGGTCCTCTGCTAGGGGTCTCTCAAGGTCGAAATTGTATCAATAAGGCTCTGCTTTTATCTAGAAGTTTGACTGGAGAAGAATGTACTTTGAAACACACTGAGGTTGTTGGCAGAATTTATTTCCTCACGGTGGCAGGACAGAGGATTCATCTTCTTGCCTGCTTTCGGCTGGAGGCTGCCCTCCATCACCAGAGGTTGCCCACAGTTCCTTGCCATAGAGGCTTTGCCAACATGGCTGTTTCCTTACTCAGCCAGAAAAGAGCATCTCTGGAGCGAATCTGCCAGCAAGACCAAGACTTCCTTAAATAACATCCTTTATTTTCTGAATCGGAATTTCCGATGACTGGGACTTCCCTGGTGGTGCAGTGGTTAAGAATCCTCCTGCCAATGCAGGGGACACGAGTTAGAGCCCTGGTCCAGGAAGATGCCACATGCCATGGAGCAGCTAAGCCCATGTGCCACAACTACTGAGCCTGCGATCTAGAGCCCATGAGCCACAACTACTGAAGCCCACATGCCACAACTACTGAAGCCTGGGTGCCTAGAGCCCCTGCTCCACAACAAGAGAAGCCACCGCAAGGAGAAGCCCATGCACCGCAACGAAGAGTAGCCCCCACTCGCTGCAACTAGAGAAAGCCCGCGCGCAGCAATGAAGACCCAACACAGCCATAAATAAATAAATGAATGAATGAATAAATGAATAAATAAATAACATCCTCAGGGAAGTGACACAACATCACCCTTGCCATATTCTGTTGGTTAGCAAGTCACAGATTCTACCTACACTCAGGGCAGGAGATTATACAAGGTCACGAATACCTGGAGTCCATCCACCACAAGGTCATTTGTTACACAGGAGAAGTTAACCGATATGACCAGGTATGAAGACATTATGATTTTGGGGCTTAAAAGAGTAGGTTCTGTAGCTAGACTGCCTGATTTTATATCCTAGGTCTGCCTCATATCTGTGTGATATGAGGCAATCCATCTAACTTCATCCCTGACCACATAAACAATTTCTATTTTAACAATGTTTGTAGATTTTTGACCAACGGGACTCAGTAATAACAACCAAACAAGTCACAACCATACCGATACCTTTTACTCATATCATATTAATAACAAGAAAAAGAAAACTGGAATAAGATGTATCTATCACAACTTTATACCCAAACACAACTTCCCAGTAAGAAAAAAACATCTATCAGCATGAGCGCTGTGGAAAACAGCACAATGCAAATCTGCCTTAGGAAGCTTTTAGTGACTTAAATATTGAAGCCACTGAAACATTAATTTGAGTTTGGGATTCATGCTGCAGTGATTTTATTGTGTAGTTGGTTAGGACTTCCCACCTGTTCTTCCACAAAACTGAAAGTAGGAAACAACTGAAATTTAAGTAGGCTTTTACCTAAACTTTCTCATTTGTAACATCTAAAAAGGCAGGATGTAACAGCTAAGAGGATAAACATTCCATTTGGATGTTAACAAAGTAGTTCCTTTAAACTTTATTCTTCTGTTTAAAATGGAAAATACTGTCTATAAACGCTCTCCTCTTGCACATATTATTTACCCATATGATTTTTAATATATATTACCAATATGATTGGCATGTGATACCGCAATTTAGGCTGAGCATTAAGTGGCATACATAAAATAACATAAAAATAAGACATTTTATTCTTGTATTTTTATTTTTAAACTTTTGGGTACCTCAAAAGTATATTAAAATAAGCCTGACACTTCATGACTTTAGAGGAATAATTGACTCATTATCTATGAACAAAACCAGGGAAAACATAACTACATTGTTTTAATTTATTAATGGCAAGTGTGTGGCATCATAGCTTTAGAAATCCTTGATCCCCTAATTCTTACATAGTTCTTGATCTTTTCTGAAGCAAAATATATTTTTCTTTATTGTCTTATGCTACTTGCTGCTTCAGAAAAATCACTCCATATTCATTGCCCTACACTCTTTTGAAGGTTCATTGCCATTACTTAGAATATGTGTTAATGAAAAGATGTTATGAAGACTATCTGAAATTTAACTTATTTAATCTGAGAAAAAAAGCAAATAAGCCTTTTAGGTCATTGCAAACTTGTCAGTTGCAAACAGTAACTTGTAGAATCATTAGGATGCTAAGATGGAAAAAAGAGAGAAAGAAAAGCCCTGAGTATTGAGTATAATGATCTGCACCTGCTTTCAATCACGACTTTCTGTGGAAGCATCGACCGTGTTGGAATACAGATTTCAGTGCTTGCACAGCTGGAATACAGTGCTACTTTCCAGATAGTGGAAAGTCATTAAGGGCATATAAATAGACCACAATATGATTTTGGAAGATTGAACTATGAAATTTACTGAGGGATAGGATTGTTTAAAACATGTTTGCTCTGTTCAGAACTCCTTTTCTTAAATAGCCTAAAAATAAATACAGAGAGGATCGTGTTATTGCCTGTCTGGGATTGATTTACATGTAGTCTAAAAATACAAGAGTGATTGCCATCTAATGTGGGAGCTATGGCTTCTGTCCAAAAATAAGCCCCTCTGTATGGCTTCAAAGGGTAGAAATTCTGCTACCAGGGGAACAGACTTGATTCTCCACTTATCTTTTAATGACTTCCTGCAGGCACAAACCTGGAGCCAAAATCCTACTGACATCTGTTTGTTGGTATGGGTCTTGTTTAGAACCCCAGTACTAGATAATTATTCATTTTTTGTTGGCATTAGGATTGCATAGCTCACAATGTTTCACAACATGTAAGCTGTAATAAATAAAGGAATCAACAAAACTCTTCTCCTAAGTACTCATTTATATAAAGCATCAGGAAAACAAACCGGAAAGCTTATACCATTTATTGCTAGATTGGCACTGTTTACAGTTCACATTTATCATTAACAAATGGAAGAAAAGGAAACTGCTAGCTTTTTCATCTTAAACCAGGTCTGATATTTTAATGATCAAGGAAAACTTCATATTGAAATTTATGCTATTATGTAAGTCATCCTGTGGAGTATTTTCTTTTATCCTTAGTATTTATTTTTAAGGCACTATGACTTCACTGACTTAGAAAAATGTGGATTTAAGCCTAAACCTGACCTTAGAGATATTAGGAAAATCTCTTAGCCCTTCTAATCATCTTTACTCCCATACTACATGGAGATAACAATATTTATTTCATAAGGGCATAGTGGAAAATAATTTAACAGACATAGGGTATATGACATCACTATCTTATTAATGCTTTATTTTCTCCCTAAACTCTTCTGCTACTTGCTTTGAAGTATTTAATTTTAAGCACAAAGCGATGCTGACCAAGTTGTTTCGCATGGAAAGACAGCCCTTGTCAATTCAATTTAAAGATAGGTAAGTTGTGAGCCAACCGCATAATAGAACTATTTGTATGGCACTTACCAAACTGAGAGAGATCCAAATGGGGCCCATGTTTATGGGAGGCTAAAAAATGTCCCCAGGAAACCAGGACCTATTTCCCACAACCTGTGAATATCACCTTATATGAAAAAAAAAGATGTGATGTAAGGATTTTGAGCTCCTATTCTGTGATTTCTCTCATTGGTTGATTTACGGTGCTTTACCTAAATCACCACTTAAAAACTTAGGCACCTATCCCCCTGCTCCTAGGAATCTTTAACTGCTGATGGCTCATAGTGACAGGCTTCTCTGGGACATATCCTTGGCTTCAGGGAACTGCCTCACCAAAGGAATCTTGTCTCCCAAGGAACAAGGCACAATAAGTGATGTGCAGAGGTGGGGCTACAAAGGTCTGACCCTTGCACAGTGACAGAATTTCTTTAAAATACAGGATACCCTGTTCTTTTAATTTTAGAAAATGAATAAACTGTGTCCCATGTAATATTTGGGACATGTTTTATTTCACATTCATTCATTGTTTATCTGAAGTTCAAATTTAACTGGGCATCATGTGTTTTTTGTTTGCTGAATATAGATGTTTCTCTTCTGCTCAAAATTCTCCAATGGCTTTCCAATCTCATACAGAGTAAAAGCCAAAGTAAAAACCAGTTTTAGACATGGCAACACAAGCTCTGACCTGGACTAACTCTCTGATCTCATTTCCTATAATAACATCCAACATTGCTCCAAAATATCCACAGTGACCTTCTTGCTTTCCCTGGACGACACAGAGCACACTTCTGCCCCAGGGCCTTGCTATTCCTATCCTCAGTTTCTTCAGGTGCTTGTTCAAATGGGTCACCTTTTGAGAGAGTCCCTCCCTGACCAGCTTATGTGAAACAGCAACAATTTGCACATGCCCTGTCCCTTGCACTCCTCTTTCTTTGGGATACTTATCATCTGATGTTATCTAATTTTGTTTTCTGACTCTCTCCCAAATAAAAACATTTAAGCTCTACGAAGCCAAAGACTTTGTTTTACTCACTATTGTATACAAGATGCCTAGAACTGTACCAACATGTAGTAGGGACTCAATATATTTTTGCAAATGAAATAAACCATTGCTTATCCAGAAGGTAACAGAGTTGTTTTCATTCATAATATTATTCTCCAGTGTACCATCATCCCAAACATTGTGTATACAAGTCAAAGGAATTTTATGTAGAGTATCAAGGTGATTCAAATGATCATTTCAACCCAAATTGTATTTAGCCTTCAATTAGAAAGATTAATATTTAGATGAGAGAGACATCAGCTATTTTCATGCCCTCTTATGCTTTACTTAAAAATTATTGAAGCAAATAAGTAGGAGACATTAAAATTAATGATGTTATCATATTACTAGATATAGTGTTGAAAGCAATTAAGATTTTTATGATTTGGCTTTAAATTTACCTATGCAATTATTTTGACTCTTCTCAATATTTTTATAAAATGGTACCTAAACTTTTATGGTTTTTTTAAAATATGATTGCAAACATTGCATGTGTTTCTTTTAAAAATTTGATGTATTAAAGAATAATAAAATACTAAAAAGTCAGAGATGCATATAACTCTACCCCTACAAATAATTTAAACTAGCCACGCAAGTCCAGTGATACTTGATGATTATGTTTCTAGAAGCTGCTCTGAGATTGGGATTGGAGCTCATTCAGATCACTCTCTCATGCTAAGGTATAGTTTGTAAAGAATGATATAGTGCCAGAGTGGTTGCACTCAGGGACTTAAAACCTCAGCTGTAACCTCAGTGCCAGCCCCCTACATAAAGAGTCAGACCATTGTGTTTATCCATGGATGCCACAAAGGCCTCCACTTCCCTCAAGATGCTTTCCTCTTAAGAATCTGGAGAATTATCTTTCCAGAGGACATGAATTAGAAGCTTTCCATCCCATTATGGAGGTTCCAAAAATATTGAGGGAAAAGAGGTCCTGACCCTAATTGTTTTCTTCCTAAAAAACTCCTTGAGCATGTTGGCAAAGGTGCCTATAATTTAGTGTTCAGCACTGCCAATCCAAGCATATTTAGAGAGACTAGCGCCTTCACTGGCCTACAAATGTATTGTTAGTTTGTTCTACAGGGAAATGAGTGGTTACTTGCTGTACATTTGCACAGCTATAAAAAAAAAAGGCCATTCAGCAATTAACTCTGTGTAAGGAAAGGGTGGGCCTTGCTCTGGTCTGCTCTTTACAGAGAAACAGTGCCTCTCTCCAGTTGCTCCCTTATATCATTATGACAAAATAACTGAGAAGACCTGGAAACAGAACTTTATTTTAATTTTAATTTTATTTTTAAAATTTTTTGGCTGCACCGTGCATCTTGCGGGATCTTACTTCCCCCACCAGGGATCAAACCCATGCCCCCTGTAGTGGAAGTGCAGAGTCCTAACCACTGGATCACCAGGGAAGTCCCCAGAGCTTTATTTTTTTTAAATAGCTACTACATTTTGATATCTTCATTCAAATATTGTTAACATTAACTCTAACACTTGGTTGAAAATATGTGTATGAGAGTGAAGATTAAGGTTTAGCTCGGGCTTATTAACAAAGCAGAGACTAAAATATGTTGAAAATATTTCTCTAAATTTCATGCAATTCAATTATCATAATTACTACAAAGCTGCATACACTATGAAAGAGAAAAACCAAAATTGTCTATTAACATTGAGACTCCTCCCAACTATAGCTAATATTTATTCTAAACAAAATTGTTATTGAAAACTTTAAGTTGCTTGGAATTTTATAAGATGCCTCCAACTAGCATTAGACTGTGGAATGGCTGTATCTTATTTCATCTGTGCCTCTTTTTTTTGGTGGAAAAGGCCTTTGAATTATTATGATTTCAAGATGAACCCAGTGGCTTAAATTCTTACAATATTTCTGAAGGTACAAACAAATTATGTTATTTCAAGTTAAAGCAGTAGAGTCATTTCCAAGTTCTCCCTCACGATGAGTTTATTTCAGAGAGAGAGAGCACAAAGAAATAAGAAAACAAACGTATTTTTCAGGAATTACAGATGCAGGCTTTGCCAACAACTTCAGTTCAGGTATCAAATTGGGGCTCCTGTCCTGGTGACACCCGCATCTTACCAACCCAGCTCTCTCTCTCCCTCTTCCTAGGCTCAGTACCGATTCTACTGCCCTGTTTCTGGGCTTTCTCTCTGGGCATTATATTTAAAACTCCCAATCAGAGGGGATGTGGTTACACTGTTTTGTCACTATCAAACTGAGATCATCCCTATCGGGTAAGTGTGTGTTTATGCTCTTGTTTTTTGCTTTTTGTTTGTTTGTTTAATGCAGAAAGATTGGGATTGACATTATCACACTAATATATATATAAAATAGATAACTAATAAGGAGCTACTGTATAGCACAGGAAACTCTACTCAGTACTCTGTAATGGCCTACATGGGAAAAAAAAATCTAAAAAAGAATGGATATATGTATATGTATAACTGATTTGCTTTGCTGTACACCTGAAACTAGCACAACATTGTAAATCAACTAAACTCCAGTAAAAAGTTAAATAAATAAATAAATCAGATTACTCTCCCCATCCCCCCAAAAAAGGCATGGTCTTAAGTCCAGTCCCAAACTACCTTTGTCTAAGATGCTGATTCCTGATTCAATTACCTGTGGATTAAGAATCAAATGTCAAATCAAAGGACTGTGATTATGACTTTATTATAGAGTTTCAGGGTTGGTCTAGTAGTCTAGAAATATTTAGCCATAAACATGGAAGAAATGTTATTTTTTATATACTTTCAATTAAATAAATAGTACCTACGAAGACTCTAACAATAATTTACAAATTCTTACCAGACTGAAAACAGCATGCTATTCTAGACATTATTATGTTTGTGGCTTTAGAAAGCATTACTAATGCAAATACATGTCATCGAAGTGTATTTTTTCATTTTTTAAAAGTATTTTTAAGTGCTTCTTTGTGAATTTGATCTCTCTCTCTTTTTATTCATTTTTTTCAACTTAGTTTCAATAAAAAATTAAATTAAAAATATAATAGCTTTTGCAGAATGTTTGCCAAAGCTATAGTTCATATTTATTTACTATAATAAACTGAATATTTTGTAATGTACGTAGGCATTATCGGTTTGCACTTACATAAAAGTAAAAATTTGTTAAAATTTTTACAAATACAAAAATGTATGTTACTTGTCAAATCAACATTTTCTTACTGATGTTATAATAATTATAATTATTGACTGCAATGAATTTCTTCTGTTAATGCAAATGTTTTCCTGCACTATAAAACTGTGTTGGCATATATATATATATATATATATATATATATATATATATACACAATGGACTATAATTCAGCCATAAGAAAAGGATATCTTGCCATTTGTAACAGCATGGATGGACTTTGAGGGCATTTGGCCAAGTGAAGTAAATCAGACAGAAAAAGACAAATACTCTATAATCTCACTTATATGTGAAGTCTATAAAAACAAAATAAAATACCCCCCCCCAAAAAAAAAACTGATCTCATAGATGCAGAGAACAGATTGGTGGTTGCCAGAGGCAGGTTGACAGGGGGTGAAATGGGTGAAGGGGGTCAAGAGGCACAAACTTCCAGTTATATAATAAATAAGTCAAGGGGATGCAACATACAACATGGTGACTATAGTTAATAATACGCTACTGAATATTTGAAAGCTGCTAAGAGAGCAGATTCGAAATGTTCTCATCTTAAGGAAAGAAATTGTAACTATGTATGATGATGGGTGTCAACTAGACCCATTGTGGTGACCATTTCACAATATATACGAAGAGCTAACCATTATGTTGTATGCTTGACACAAATATATAATGTTACATGTCAATTATATCTCGATTTTAAAATGTTTTATTAAAGTCTTCTTTCTGCCCATTCTCTGATCTAACACAATTGTTGTATTCAATTATGCCTGTATTTGTTTATACAGGTTTCTAGTCTACTTTGAACCTCATAATAATAATTATATTGAAACTAATTTCTCTGACAAACATTTATTGTGTCAACTATATGTGAAGCACATACTAGGCATCGAGGAGACAGAAATGATGAGAACTGAGTTCTGCCCTCAGGAACATTTGTCTTAGCACTTATTCCATGTGTGTTATAAGCCAGGAACTATGCTAGCACTTTCTATGCATTATCTCACTTGATCCTCTTTCCAGAGAAGAGGAATTGCGGCTTCTAGGAGCTCCTAGCTTGATCAAGATCACAGATAAAAACCAGCAAAGCTGAATTGAATCCCAGGCTGCACAACTTCCAAACCCACACTTTTAATCCCTAAGTTCCTCTTTAATGTGGGAGTTCACAACAGGACAAAACAATGACTCTTTTTCACTTTGCAAACAATTTCTATTTTTTTTTAGTAACCTTTATTTACAAAATTTGCAGATGCTTTATACCCAAAAGACGGTTATTTTAAAACTACTTTTGTGGAACTATGTACAATGAAAGCTATAGAAGTTGTTTTATGTAGGAAAAGAAAGCCAGAAAAGACTGTAGCCAATAATGATTGTGTGATCAGTTTCATCCACTCTCAAAGGAAGAGTGGATAAAATGACTATGAAGATGATCAGGATGGTAAAATGTGCTATAAAAAGTGACAGAGGGCTTCCCTGGTGGCACAGTGGTTGAGAGTCCGCCTGCCGATGCAGGGGACGCGGGTTTGTGCCCCGGTCTGGGAAGATCCCACATGCCGCGGAGCGGCTGGGCCCGTGAGCCATGGCCGCTGAGCCTGTGCGTCCGGAGCCTGTGCTCCGCAGAGGGAGAGGCCACAACAGTGAGAGGCCCACGTACCGCAAAAAAAAAAAAAAAAAAAAAAGTGATAGAATATACTTTTATCATTATTAAATTTTATCAAATTTAGGACCCGACAGTCACATATCCAATGCTTAGAAATGTCAGGTTTAATTATATATTATTTGCTCTTTTTAAAAAATAATTCTGGTCCTTATTAAGAAAATATAATTTACTGAGCACCTATGTTTCAATGACAGAACAAAATAGACTATGTGGACAGATTTTTGCACTTCGAATCTATGATTCTTATAAATTAAACCCAAGTCTGGCTTACTAAAGGAATAACAGTCTCAAACAGATTCCAAAACTGTCCACACTTACATATTGTTGCAGGCTATCTAGAAACACTTCCAGGCCCCAAAGATAAAAGGCAAAGACACAGAACAACAGTGAGGGAAGAAAAGCGGTTTCCCTTGGTTTTCCTTCCTCCCAGAAGAAAAGGGAAAACTTAGCAGATGTAGTGGAAGCTGACTGAGATCAGGAAAACCAGGCAAGTAGGAGACTCTCAGATCCCTCTCTGCCTAAATACATGGTGTGTTATTTCCATTTCATAGCCACTAGGACTGCTTCCAGGTTGACATTGGCGAGAGTCCCAACCAGAAGTTCAGCACAGGCATCACTGCTCTGGAAATCCCAGACAAATCTAAGGGGCTTTATCACTCTCTAAGAAGGGTTTTGACCCCAGGAGAGGGCAAGATGCAGACAGGAATCATCTGAGCACCCAGCCATGACTACACACAAGTCCTACTAAATGCACCAAGCCTTCCACCTGCCATCTGCAATCTGAGATGGATTGTGTGACAAAGAACCTTTGGGTCTACTCTACCATTTGTAGTCTGAGTCCTCCTAGTTGTCAACTTTGAGCTTAACAAATATTTTTATTTTCCAAAAGGCAGACTTCTGCATAAAGCGGTAGCTCTCAAGACTAACTTTTTGCGATGGGCCTGGAAAAGTCTCATTTGAAATTCAAAAATGATCTGTGACATTTTTTTCCTATGCTATATGTGTTTCCCCTGAGGCAACATTTGCTACTGACTTTGTAAATCAAGGGATAGTAAGTATATAAAGAAATCCAGAAAGAAGCATGTCTGTTGAACATTTTCACATGCTATTTGGTTCCAGTAGTCTCTGCATTTGTAAATAACAAAGGCAAGATATACACGGTATCCTTAAATAATTTTTAGTACAAAGTAAAAATATTGACAGACATCAACAAAAGTTTAGCTCAATAATTTTGTGACCTTAGTATAAAACAATTTCAGTATTTTATTTCATATATACGTCGTACAGATTTAAAGCAAAAACCTGGAATTCAACCTCCAGAACTAGAATCTTAATTCAGTTCTATTTCTAGAATTTAAATTTAAGATTTTTATTACTTTCAAACAAATACATTACTATAAGAAAGATACTGTGCCAGGCACTATGTCTAGAGAGATGACTCTCTTTGAAGATAAATAAGCATGTGAATATCTGTAATTCAACATACAAAATGATTTAGAAATTAATTTTTTAAAAAAATCTATATCACTGTAGACAAAGCAACATTTGGTATAGTGGGTCTCTTTCTAAACCAGACCCTAATACAGGAGATGCCATTTTCACAGGCTGGTGTACTGTAACTTAACCGTCCCTGGATTTACGTGCCTTTGAAATCCGAAGAAGTCCTTGAGCATTTTTTGTAAGACCAAGATCTTCCCTAGTTCCTTTCTAAGATGGTGGGGTGGCAGTGCAGTTTTCCCAGTTCTTCTGGGACCTTTCCAATATTGCACAAAAACAAATCTCAGTAAGAGAATGTTAAGGGAACCCATGCTTTAAAATGTCTCGGCACAATACAATAATTTTTAATCAAAGAATATGTCAAACATACAAAGTTAGCGCTAGCACGGGGCATATTCCATATCTCTAAAATTATTACGCATTTCTACTATTAAGGTGAATCAATAAATCCTGATTCATTCTCTATGCTACTAAACCATGGTCTTCTCAAGGAAAAGAACCATCCTTTACTTTAACCTCTTTGTGTAACAGCCCTTAACATTATCTCCATCATGTAGACTTCCCCTATGGTAAAAATCCCAAAGAACCTATAAAAACCTATTTAACGTATACATATAATAAAACTGGGCATTCTCAGGTAAAATATAAAAAGTAATGCAGCAAAAGCAAGAAATAAAACAACAAGAAACAAAGGGAAAAAGGAATTTTAAAGTAAATTTGTATTAATTTGCTAGTATTTGATTATCTGCATATTTATTAAAAATGACATAGTTCTGATTGGCATTTTCATTTTCTACAAGACTATTATTGATTAATGCTACTGCCTTTATAGCAGTTAAGCTTATTTTAAAGCTTAGTGTTTTCCTTTTATTTTTTTCCTGGCTATTGGTATATCATTGGCAATGTTAAACCGTATAGATTATGATTAAGATAATACTGTGCCTTTACTTTGAGAATATAGAGAAAAGAGTAAGGGTTAAAGGGATCTTCGGGTATAATTAAGGAATGATATACCTATTAGTCTTCTAAATCATTTTAAGGGGACTGAAGCAACTTAAAAGAAAAAAAGAAACATTTAGACTACACGTTTCCTTGGGCCCGCGGTCCTCCAGTTTTCACTGCTAACGGAAATCATCGTAGATATTTACCAGAGTAAGAGACAGACAGGGAGGATGACAGAGCAGCGGAGATTACCCAGTTGGCTAGGAACATTCCTGATAACATGGCACCTAGAGAAAGTGACTTTTCCATATATCACCCACCAAACATTTTGTATATCTGACACTTTTTAGTTTCAGTATTTTAAAAGTAACAAAGTGTATCTTAAAATTTTTGAATAATTTATACATGTTCTATGTTCTATTTAACACCTTTCACTTAAATTTCAATGTTATTGCATGAGTTAAATGCACTGATGATAAGAACTAAGTTCCATGAAGACAGAAACATTTTTGCCTTGATCAGCAGAGTACATCCAGTACCCACACATGGTTTATAGCACATAACAATCCATAGTCCCCCAATGAATATTTTTTTTAATATTAGGGACTATTAAGACATGAGTAAGTTAAGATTCCTAAAGGCTTTGAAAAATATTGGATCAACATTCTTGTAAAAATATAGTTTATAATTTTTGCACTAAATAAATAAAATGGGGCTTCCCTGGTGGCGCAGTGGTTGAGAGTCCGCCTGCCGATGCAGGGGACACGGGTTCGTGCCCCGGTTCGGGAAGATCCCACATGCCGCAGAACGGCTGGGCCCGTGAGCCATGGCCGCTGAGCCTGCGCATCCGGAACCTGTGCTCTGCAACGGGAGAGGCCACAACAGTGAGAGGCCCGCGTACCGCAAAAATAAATAAATAAATAAAAATAAATAAAATGCCTTAAAATATGATAAAATAATGTATTCTAATATCCTAATCAATATAAATTTCCTTATGGTATATATCCTATTACTAACAACGAATGTCTTAATGATTATGTATTTCTTCCAGCAATTTGTTCTAAATTGTATTCTGAATAAAAATCCAGCTTCAAAGAATGGTGGTTAGTTAACTAACTTCTGAAATTCTTAAAGATCTCAATTAGCATATTCCCTTATTCCAAAGTAAATACATAGAGATAGGCATTTAAAACCTAATGTAGAAAAAAATAATTTTTTGACATATATAAAATCAGGGAATGAATCCAAAGCAGTCTATTTCATTCTGCTACAAATTGATGAAAAGCAAACTGGCATAAACAGTAATTACATTTCAGGCACTGTTCTGCAAGGCGTGTTCAGCTTCTGAAGAATAGAGCAGCTGCTTGTAAAATGTGACAATCTCTTCCTCTTAAGAGAGGAGCAGAAAAGTCTCATAAAAGCAGAAAATCACATGAATGGAATAAGTGTTTTTTTCTTTTAAATCTACGGATGGGTAATAAACTATAACTTGAACAAGCAGGAAAAAAATGTAATACTGGTTTCTACATGAATATTATAGAATGTTAGTATTTTCATTATTTCTTATAAATTTTCAGATATAGCACAAATCATTCAAATATTTTAAAAACTGTAAACTCTATGTTTTATGCTATCTGTCACAAAATGTAATCTCAGAGTAGATAATATTCAACATAAAATCTGAAACCATTCCTGATACAGCTCCATAGGTAATGCTCACAAGTCGTTAAACTGATTTTCAGATTAAATCTGCTGCAACAGTTTCAAAATTAAGTACCATATCTGAAATCTTAGCACATCTTTTATTTGAACTCAAACTACTTCAAACTGAGTCACTTTTCTCTGATTAAAGCCTTGGCAACCACCACTGAGAGCTTGCTTTTAACATGTCAATTCACAGACTTCAGGAATTCTACTTTTTCTAAAGTTCACTCAGGATTTAGCAAATAATTTTCAGATTTCAATTCAGGGGAGAAATGGTACCAAGAGGACCTATTTAAGGATGACAACTTTTCCCCCTATTCACTACTCTCTGTTGAAAAACTTGTAAATATAAAAATTACAAACAAGTATGATTCAGAGGAGTTTATCAAACTGGATTTGACTAACCCATCTAGTCTTCTGATGCCAAGATAAAGTAAGGATGCCACCACCAAAATAAAGTAGCCTAGCATAAGTTTCTCATATTTTCTGGTATTTTCCCTTTTTGCAGAAACAACAGTAATTTCCAACACCATTTTAAAGTGCAGCTAACAGAGTGAGGAAACTTGCTTAAAATTCAGCATCGGAATCTAAACACTTGACTCTAAGGAGGATTCCCCATGGTGGTTATTCAGAATTTATTTCCTTTTTACTTATAAAACATGAATAACTGCTTTCTTGTAAGGCAGAAAACACACAAAAAAACAAATATAAATAGGATGTTTTGTAAAATCAGAGAAAACTACAAGGATGGAAATGGGCAAGTACAGTTTTTCAGTATAACAACATCAGGTCAAAACGATAGCCTCATTTATCAAAAGGGTGCCACTTCTACATTTTATTTAAGAAAACAAGGAGGCACGCACTAAATGATTTAGAAATATTTCAAAAATTGCTAATTTTCAGATTGTTATCAGTGGGAAATAGGCAGAAGTATTTACAAAAGCAACAAACAAAAAAGAACAAGCAATCCTTATGGTTGCTTTTTAAATGAGCAGTGATTCCCTGTGGGAGATATCTTATTGGAAAAGGTTGTTTTCTTAAGTAACCTATGGGATATTTAGGTCATAAAGAGCATTGCTCTAGTGCATTTGAACCAGACTAATAATAAGAAATAATACCAATAGCATATTACCCCCTTAGATCATTAATTTAGTCACTAGTCAACTGTAAATTGGGTCGATTTCTCCCACTGTGTAGAAGTACTTGAACCAAGAGATGAATAATTTCCTGGAATGGATTAAGTTTATTAAAATATCTCTTTTGGGGGACTTCCCTGGTGGTCCAGTGGTTAAGAATCCGCCTTCCAATGCAGGGGACTCGGGTTCAATCCCTGGTCTGGGAACTAAGATCCCACATGCCGCGGGGCAATTAAGCTTGCATGGCGCAACTACTGAGCCCATGCACCACAACTAGAAAGAAGCCTGCGCACCGCAACGAAGAGCCCACGTGCCGCAACTAATACCTGATGCAGCCAAATAAATAAATAAATATTTTTAAAAATCTCTTTTTGGTAATTTGGCATTTAAAATATAAAGCAGTGAAATTCAAACAAGTAGAACTCAAATTGTGAGTAAGATACCCAATATATTTTCCAGTTTAAATAGATTTAGTCATAGTAGAAAGAGAAAAAAATGTCCTTTTTCCTACTTCCTTTCTCTACCTGCCATTACAACTGCTGGTCCCCAGTTTGGCTCCAAAATAAGCTGCCAGTTCACAGTGGCAAGTTAAACAAGGCAATTTGATGAATATATAAACACAGAACACAAGTGTACCTTTGTACCACTAGCCAGTGCTTTAACTTTTAATCACCTTGTGGGTAAATTTAAGAATGCCTGCTTTTCAAAACTTAGAACCCAGGAAGGCAGAATCAGTGACTCAACACTGTAGTAGCATTCATCACCCCATATAGTTATAAAAATTTTTTTTCTTATGATGAGAACTTATTTATTTATAAAATTATGATCTCCTGATATCTCAAAACAGAGGAGTCATAATATCAAGATTAATAACTGTCTCAGGGTATATTCTATGTTCATCAAAAGAAGAATATTTGTAGCTACATGTTCTTCTTTTGGAAGAAAATGTTCCAAGTGAGATTCTTTTTTTTAATTAATTTTTACTGGCGTATAGATGATTTACAATGTTGTGTTAGTTTCTACTGTACAGCAAAGTGAATCAGTTATACATATACATATATCCACTCTTTTAGCCTATTCCCATATAGGTCATTACAGAGTATTGAGTAGAGGGAGATTCATGCTTTGTACATACTGAAGAAAAGAAGATTCTGCATTGCTTTAAAAATTCAGTGAAACCTAAGTAACAATAACTTTAAAGAAATACACATTCTAAAGTGAAAATAGATTTTGACCTTCTACAACGTTGTCAGATTTTCTGTATCAGGAAGAGATCGTTCTTCTCAGCAGGGTACCATATATATTGCAAAGTGCAGTGTCCAAAGAATTTTTTAGAAAACAATTTTGTCAAATTATGTGCTTAGCCCTCAAATTAGCCCTTTGAGATGGAAAAAACTTTGGCTTATGAGTTAACTCTTGGTTCACTTGGATTCTAAATCAAAACTGAATGTGGAAAAGAGTGAGAATAATGTAACTTCATAAAATTCTGAGAAGCCAAATGAGTTTCTTCAGTGTGAAAAGTATCTTGAAAAGAACAAAGCACTACAAAATAGCTTCACTTTGTGACGATGATCACTAATAATGATAACAAAAGTGTTTTCTTCATGATTTTTACTGTTGCAAGACATGGCAAATTTTCAGAAATTTAACAGTTACAAGACTATCTGAAAATATCAAGATGTTTAAAAGGAACAATTCACTTCACTACAGCCATCACGTAATGATCAGGCTCCCAAGAATCGGCATTGTGAATTAAATAATATTTAACACAAAATAAAGGTAACAAGAGATACATCAAGTAAGATTAAAAAAAAAAACTTTCAAGTTTTTCTTTTCATATTGCAGTAACATAAGCAATTAAAAATTTTAGGAACTATATATAAATTTACATATGCAATAACAAAATGATTCATTGCAATGTTGTATTTAAACTCTGATGGTATTAAGAACATAATATCCCAATTTACCTAGACTTACAGAGGCCTTTAAGAAAAAATGTTTGCTTTCATCCATGGTGTCCCAGAATACATGCTCTCTTTGACCTAGTAGACATTCTTATATTTTATTAAGTGTATATGACTTAAGCAGTCATCAGTTTTCTTTTGAATGTGTTTAATTTAATGTACATATTTATGTGGCAGGCAGCCTCTAAGTTGATTCCTGATGATCCCAGGCACCTGGTAAGGTATAGGTTGGTTGTACTGACTTGCTTCTAAAGAACAGAAAAGAATAGAATATGGTGCAAGTGATGGGGTGTCACTTCTGAGATTATGTTACAAAAAGAGTGTAGCTTCTGCCTTGGGTGATCTCTCTTACTCTCTTCCTTGCTCTGAAGGAAGTCAGCTGCCATGCTGTGAGTTGCCCTGCTGAGTAGCTGCCCCGGCTGTGTACAGGGTTGGAGTGCTGATCAAAGAAAAGACAGTTAAACACTTGACTAGTATGCTCCCAAAGGTACTTCATCAAGGTCGTGGAAAGCAAGAAAAGACTTAGAAATCATCACCGAGGAGCCTGAGAAGACATGGTGACTAAATGCCATGTGATATCCTGGATCTGATACTAGAACAGAAAAAGGACTTTAGCGGAAAAACTGCTGAAATCCAAAGAAAGTGTACAGTGTAGTTTAGAGTAATAGGCCAATGTTCCCACATGAGTTTAGACAAAGGTACCATGGTTAGGGAAAAAAATAGAATTTGGGGAAATTTGGTAAAGTGTAAATAGGAACACTGTACATATTGTCTTTGCTACTTGCCTGTAAATCTGAGTATATATTATGTGTTATACATATAATACATATTTCATATAACATAAAATTAGAAAAAGAGGACACTTGGACAATTAAGGTTTATTAAATGTCAGCTACTTATCAATTTTAAGAGAATGCTATAACTGTCCTTAATAAAATGTACTTTATGTCTCTTAAAGATTAATTCGTGAAATATTCTTCCATGGGGATTTCTCCATTTTAATTTGAACTATGATAACTGATTTTAGTCCTGGGATAAATCTGCTTCAACTCTATGTATTTTTGAATAGTTTTTATATGTAGAAGCTCATTTTATCTTAAAAGTACCTAGTTATATCAACAGCAGATGTTTTAATAAGTCCATTTTAAATATAATAAAACTGAGGCCAAGAGATTTATAAGAAATAAAGACCTTTATGTGCATCCTCCGATTTCAGTATTCTCTCCTCTATGGCAGTGGCTTAGGAGTTCTCTTCTTTAAAGCCTAGGGCTATACATGGGGTACAGAGACACTGATAAGCATGTTTTGTGTCTCTGATTACCCCTGATTATAATGTAGATGTATCATGAAACTTTGCTTTTAGATGATTGATGCATTTCAAGATGACTAGGATTAAAAGAGTTTGTTTAGTATTTTACTGAAATTTAAAATAAATACATGTTTAATTAGCTTCTGTCAGCTACAGGATTGGAACTGTAAGTATATTTTGTGTAAGTATTCATAAAGATTTTTGACAGAGGACTATCCCTTTGAGTCCTACCTAACTTTCAGCACAGACTTAAATGATGATATTGTTTATTCAAGTTTCATTCATTCTTTATACTTCACTGCCTTTAAATATGCAGGGAATCACAGAGTTGAATTGTCTTCATAGACTTATACTAATTGCCCTATTGCAGATTAGTTGAGTATGGATACGTATACAAATAGGATGCTTTTGGGGAGTTTAACTATAATTAACAGTGGGCTATTATACTATATGGCATATAAATAGAGAAAATATGTGAAATATTATGTTATAATATATTAAATAATCCTTATATGCATATATACATATATCTGAAATGCAAATCTATCCATATATATTATACATAGTTTATATGAAATTGATAATTGATACTGATAAATATCAATTGATATAGCTTGCTATCGATTTGTATAGTAAAATATAAATTTCCATAAAATGTGTGCTCTTATACTCATTACTTTGGAATAAATTTCACATTTTCTTTTATGCTCAGAGGTAAAGGAAAAATATTGATACAAAAATCTAAAGATATTTCATTTTGTTTGAAATCATATTAGCTTACTCAAGAAAATATCATAGATAAAAGATAAGCAAATTTTTACGGTCCTTAGGTTCTAACAAAAAGAAAGGTAAGTAAGCTCCTTGATACTCAATAGTGAATAGATTCAGAAGAATGAAAATACTGAACAGGTCATGAGGTGTGACTTGGGATCTAACCTATACATAATACTGACTCCTAACTACAGTATCCATGAAACATTTTGTATATGTCATGATCAGGTTCAGACAGAGACCCCTTTGTCACTCATAATTCAAGGATTATTTAGGATTGTGTTGAGAGAGCCCTGGGACAGAAGACTTTTGATATGCATGGTGGTTAAAGTAGTTTTGAAAAAGGTGTGTGGGAAAGGAAATAACAAAGAAGTTAAAGAATATTTTTTATAAAAAATTTTAAGCATACCACTTCATTTCAGATTTCAGAATTAGAGAATATAATTAGAATAAAACTGAAATCCCAAACAACTAAAAGCAGTATAAAAAGGTCATAAAAAGAATGTTTTGATCAATAAATCAAAAGTTTTTAGTGTATATTAGAGAATAACTTTGAAGCATAATTGGTCAAATTGCAATAGGCAAGTTTTTTTGGTCTGTTTTCAAGCTCAGATACAAAGTTCTGAATAATTCCAAATGAATTAACCAGTTAGTTAGGAACTATAAGAATCAGCATGAATGCTTCACATGTTTCCTGTACAAATATAGTTCAGAAGCTTGGATGAGAGAGATTCAGAGAGAAATAAAATAATTACCTTTCTTTATGATACTACTGACAAGGATATAAAGCTTTATATACTTATAAATAATTTGCCCAAAGCCCAAAACATTATAATTGCTAAAGTCACTTCAAGGAAAATAAGGTACTCTAAATCATTTAACTTTCAAAAAATATAGGTCATCTAAGTAAGAGTAAAACGCAGTGTGATGGAATAAAACAAATGTGAGAGAGTCGGTGGGGTGGGGAGGGGTGTGAATTTCAGACTGAAATTTGATTTTTAGAGTTTGATTTTTAGTTTCTGTACTTATTTATGTGGCACTAGGAAAATTATTTAATTTCCTTGGGACACAGCTTTTTCCTCTCTAAAATAGTATTGAGAATACTGCCTTGTAATATTGCTGTAGGCATTCATGTTAGATGTAAAGTCCCTTGCTCAGTGCTTTCTCACATAGAAAGACTTGATAAATGCTATCAATTATTTTGAACATAGAAAATTACTGGAAAAAAACTAAATAGTAAACTTAGGAGATTTTCAATTCTTAAACACTCAATTATGTAATCATTTGCATTTAGGAAAATCTTGCTTATGATTGACTCATCTCCTCAGTGGTCAGGGAGGTAATTTAGAAAGCCATAAATAATATTCTTTTGTCAAATATTTTCTGAATGTTTCATACCCATAGGAAATATAAATACTAAGGCAAGATAACGTACAAGACGTGTCACGTAGCAAAACTGCACATGGTTACTATCTACCCTTAGGTACTCATAAGTTCCATAGTAATTTAGAATTTTTAAAGATGGTTTCACTAGATGTGTAGAATGATCACATAATACAGTTCTGATATGCTTCTATTCCTTCCTTTTGCTTCCCTCACCCACATATACTCTATTCCAGTCTTATAAATAATGCTTTACTCTGAACACCCCAAGTTATTTCACAACTTGTGCCTTTAATTATGCTCTTCCCTCGGCCAGGAATGCCTGTCTTTACTATAGACTGTAAGCTACAAATGCACCAGAATTGTCCTCTCCTTTGTAGGGCTCTATGTTCGCTAAATGTCTAATAGTTGTAGCAAAAAATGAATGTCCCTCCAGAGAATCCCTCCTTATTTCTCAAGACTCGTCTCAAGACAAATTTAAACTTCTTCACTGCCAAATCCTTCTCTCCTACATTTTTACAGCTCACTGTAGAATTATATACCTCATCCTTTGAGCTTTTAAAACATCCCATGTTTGCAACTAGTATAAAATTTAAGATCAACAGAATCTATTCAGAAGTGAGGATAGAAAGGGAGAAACATCATTAACCTCTTAGAACTTTCTCTAAAATAATTTTTAATGATACACACAGCAGTTCTCAGATTCATAATTCTGTAGCCCTGAAGATGTAGTACTGTGTTGTTGACCTATCGTTAACAAATCATGACCCTCCTTGAATTAAAGTCCATGTAAGGTAAATTATAAAAATATACCAGAATGTTTCTACATAGCTTTTGATGAAACCACACTTTTTTAATACATTGTAATAATTTAAATAGACCAGTTACTGTAGAATCCAAACAATAAAAACAGAATTATTACCCATGGATTTTGACCACTGCCATCTCCAGGTATCACAGATTTTCATGATTTTTTTTAAAAAAGAAAATACAACCTAAGTGTCCATCAACAGATGAATGGATAAAGAAGATGTGGCACATATATACAATATTACTCAGCCATAAAAAGAAACGAAATTGAGTTATTTGCAGTGAGGTGGATGGACCTAGAGTCTGTCATACAGAGTGAAGTAAGTCAGAAAGAGAAAAACAAATACTGTATGCTAACACATATATATGGAATCTAAAAAACAAACCAAAAAAACTGGTCATGAAGAACCTAGGGGCAAGATGGGAATAAAGACGCAGACCTACTAGAAAATAGACTTGAGGATACGGGGAGGGGGATGGGTAAGCTGGGACAAAGTGAGAGAGTGGCATGGACATATATACACTACCAAATGTAAAATAGATAGCTAGTGGGACATCAGCTCAGTGCTTTGTGACCACCTGGAGGGGTGGGATAGGGAGGGTAGGAGGGAGGGAGATGCCAGAGAGAAGAGATATGGGGATATGTGTATATGTATAACTGATTCACTTTGTTATAAAGCAGAAACTAACTCACCATTGTAAAGCAATTATACTCCAATAAAGATGTTTAAAAAAATTAAAAAGAAAAAGAAAAGAAAATACATAGCCAGTTAATGATTGCAAGTTGAGTTATTAGTAGGAAAAAGAAAATCCAGAGATTATAGAAATTCAACTAGTGAAAGGAAAATAGCAAAATAACGAAATTAACTAAATTACTATGTAATAGCAAACTGCTTAAAGTTTATTTTAAGCAGAATTTAAAACAAAACAACAAATCTCGATGTTTCCTGTTTTTCTAGAAGTGTCATAAAAAAAACATAACTTAATGCTTTTCTGGGTATTGAAAATGGGTCAAAAGTAGTTCTTTTGAAATTTATGGGCATCACACATTTTGCAAATAGACCTACTATTCCCCACTTGAGAGTAGAAAAGGGAAGTAAAACTTCCTGGCTCTTGAAATCCTCTCATTCATTCTCTTTGGTTTTGTTCTTGACTGCATTAGCAACACGTCCCAGTTTATTATCGTCAGCTTCTATTTTTAAGATCATGTTGGCCAGAGTTTGTCACCGTTGGTCTCAGGGTTTTCTAAAGTGATTTACATCATGTTTGCTTCCCTCCTCTGACTTTTATGGTTGTCTCACTCTCTCACTGTGACTTTTCCAGGCTGTGTAGGAAACAGTCTCAAAATAGTTTGAGAAGTTGTACTTCTAGAGGATTAGCATAGCCATGTTTTCTTTCTTTGCCTGAAATTATATTTTTGACTGTAAACCTGTGGACATGGTGATAGGGATGACAGGAGAGAAGAGCCAATATTTATCAAAAACTGTCTGTGATAGACACGACTTTTCCTTGGAGCCTCTCCTGATTTTCCATGTGAAAACAGCTTTTCTTTTATGGAAGTGAATATTATAGTTTGAAAATTGTAGCAAATCCCAGATCTGTTCAATTCAATAGGGTCCTAAGCTTGGCTCTTCCTGAATAATTTTTTATTTAGTCCACTAGTGCACAAACTTTACACCATTCCCAGCAATTTCCCTTACTGTTTAAAACACTAAAGTTTAACTATCAGCTACTGTCCTATACCTTATATATTTTCTGTAATTGATGCTATATGCTGTAAGTATTAAAATATAGAGTTAGCTAATTGGATAACAGTGTTACATTAGTTTAGTATTTCTCTTTTTACTTCAGTTTTGATTTTTTTTGTTTTTGCTTTTTCTTTCCATCTCAAAATTTCTGTTTGTTTTTGTTTTGTTTTGTTTGTGATGGGTATCATGGCTTTGAAGCTAATAGATAAACTGGAATGGACTTGATATTGATAACTGCAAATGATTTTATGCTTGCCATGAGCTAAATTTAGCCAAGCTGATTGATCATGGATATTAACTAATTACAAGAAGACAATAATTGGTAAACACAAATAACTTTTAAATCAAGTCCTAAATTATTATACCACTGTCATTGTTAGCAAAAGACTATGTTCCCCAAGTCAATCATTCATTCATTTATTCATTCATTTTTTCATTGAATAAACATGCTTTGAGTGATTTTACCAGTCACTGTGTCTTTGAGTAATGGCCTGAAAAGAATTTTATTTCACTCATTTATCTCTACCCTAAATTTAGTATTTTAATATGTGCAAAGTTTAGAATAGCAATTTCTTATTTTTATATGAAATGCTTAAATATTTAGGGCTGCATTAAGTAAGGGTTTATTACAATACATGATAGACACTCCTAGTTTACATCACTTTTTTTTTTTTTTTTTAAAGAAGATGTTGGGGGTAGGAGTTTATTAATTAATTGATTTATTTTTGCTGTGTTGGGTCTTCGTTTCTGTGTGAGAGCTTTCTCTAGTTGTGGCAAGCGGGGGCCACTCTTCATCGCGGTGCGTGGGCCTCTCACTATCGCGGCCTTTCATTGCGGAGCACAGGCTCCAGACGCGCAGGCTCAGTAGTTGTGGTTCACGGGCCTAGTTGCTCCACGGCATGTGGGATCCTCCCAGACCAGGACTCGAACCCGTGTCCCCTGCATTAGCAGGCAGATTCTCAACCACTGCGCCACCAGGGAAGCCCGTTTACATCACTTTTGTGTTGCCATAGTATTAACCTAATAATCTAGAAGTTTTTAAACTCATTAGACTTAAATTAAGTCCCCAAAACTAATCAGCTATTTCTTATTTGTACTCATAGCTTATATTCAGGCAGTCTTTCACTTTATATCCATTAATCCATTAATTTTTCTTTAATGATATTTTTATTCTTGATTTTTAACTCTGAAATTTTCTTATAAATATAGTTTTGACAGAAAACCAGAAGAAAATTTAAATATCTGTAATCTCACATACTAGACATAAAACACATCTGTATAGATGCCCAGCACATGTTAGTATTTTGCTTACTCATAAAAATTTATTCTGCCAGGCAAAACAGTAAACATTTAGATGCATCCCTTTATGAGACTTTCACTACCCATAAATAAGCATATATATATAAAATTAAAAATTGGCATCCTCTTACATGTAGATAATCTGATGTCTACATCTTAGTATTAACATAATATAATTAATATATATAATGTTATTATAATATATAGTATATATAATATAATAATATAATGATTGTGAGCACTTTCCAATATCACTAAACATTCTTTGAAAAGATTTCATTGTCACCATAATACTAGTGTCCTGTACTCTAAGTGCATCTGTCCAAATTTTATTACAGTTTTTATGTAAAAACCTTTGTACATACCTTTGTCCACAGTTCTGATTATTTCCTAGTTTTGTCTAAGATGATATATTGGGTTAAAAGTGTAACTTTAAAGGCTTTGGTAGGTATTGTAAGAATAATTTCAAGTTATTCCTATTGTTTGTGCCGCACTGAACACTGTTTCGTTTCTCACATTTCATGATACAACAGTAAAAGGCTTGTAAGTTTTCCATATATCTTGCTATGTTTTTTCTTTGGATTTTTCCCTCCTTTAATTTTATTCAATAATCAAAATTTGATTCAAGAGTTACTCCAGAAAACTTTACTTAACCTCCCCAGGCTGGGTGAGATGGCCTTTATTGACTCTCATAATAGTCTGTGCATATCCCAAAGTAAGACTTGTGTATCTGTGCGTATTTGTGTCTCACTCAAGAATGATGATTATATCTCTCTTTGTAACGCCTGTGACCAGCACAATGCCTGGCCCATGGTTGACATCAAATATTTTTTTTAATTAAGTACTCATCTGACTGATATACTATTCAATCAATAAATTTGATTCTCACAACAAACTCTTCATGTGGGCAAGTACTATTTTCCACTTCATATTGAGCAAAGAAATATAAAATTGATTACTTTCCTGGAGTCAGACAACTAGAAAATGTATGCAGTGTGTTTCTGGAGCCAGAAACAGACCTTATGAACCCTATTATACTATTATATTAATTTTCTCAAACTTGACACAGGAAATCTATGATGGAAATAGCCAAAAGAACTGGAAAATCAGCTTGGCAGTTAGGAAGTGCCAAGTGATTATAATAAATATCATTATTTTTGCCCATATGATATTAATAGTGGATTTATATTACCTTTTCCATCATTTTTTATTTCCACATTTTTAATTTCTTTGTAATCAAAAAATAATATGAACTGACTGTCATTAAATAATGTATGACATGATAAATCATTCTTAGTAATTATTCATATAGGAATCTATTTAAAGACAGAGGATATGAGACTTACAGTGTGATTTATAAATGTGCATCATTAAAATACTTGAAATATGTTTTTTCAAAAACATCTGGTAAGCATTTTATGTAAAATTGTCCTTTTTCTTTTAACTTGGCCTCAGCTAGAGGAGTATATCTAGGAAGTCCATTTTTTCCCACCACAATAACTTACATTGCTTTAAAACGGCATTCTTTATCGGTAAAATGGCAGAGTAGAAATAGCATGAGCTTTGGAATCAAACAGACCATATGTTTGAGCCCCAGGTCACCCCACTTCAGGATGTATGATGTTAGGAAACTTATTACATTTTCTGATCCTCATTGTAAAATGGAGATAGAAATAAATGCCCTGATAATAAACACCAGAGTCTTATATATTGTGAATATTCAGTAAATGAAAGTTTCACTTTGCTTCCATTTCTCTAGGAGGAAAGATGGTGTTGCTGGACAAAAGGTTGGGGAAATAAATGTTGGGTCTTTTATACCCCATATAATGAGTTTTCCTTCAGATGGTTATCAGATTTACAATAGAAGATTCTAGGGCCTTAATTTTGCTATGAATATGTAAGGTTGGTTTGACCTTTGAATAAGTGTGATTGATTGCTTGTGATATAAAGCAGTGAATTAGCTTGGCCTGTTTAGTAGCAGTTGATAAAATCCACAGCTTTACCGAGTTCGCCTCACAAAGTTGCATGTCTTCCAAACTGGCTACTGGCCGAAAAGATCTCTCTCTTCTGACAAGGGAAAGAGTAGTTCTTGGCAACTGAAGTGAGCTGCAGGCTGCTAAAATGAGTTCCAATTATTCTATAGTTTGTTGAGATTTCATGGGGCCAAAAAATAATATCATATAGGCTTACCGAAGCCCAAACCCACTGAGATAAACACAATAGTAAATTAAATATCAGTGTTATTACTCAAAAACAGGATTGGAGGATGTGGTGAAGATAAGGCGTCCCAATGGGCTTCTGCATCATTCTCTCAGAATTAGCAGACTTCCTCACGGAGTCACTGGCAGTCCTGGGAAATCACTGACCACTTCTCACAGAGGCAAACAGCCGACTTCAAGGCCATGAGCAGACCAGAATGTTCCCAGTCTGCAGGCTGGCAGAGCCACAGGAATGAGAGCAGAGAAGGGCCTTAGAAAGGCCAATTCCTTCTACCAATTTCCGTAACCAGGTAAGTTATTTTTCTTTCCTTAGGAAGGAATTTCCGAGAGGTGTGAACTGAGGCAAAGAGTATTACAGTAAAGCAATAGTCCCCAGATCAGCGGCATCAACATCACTGGGAACTGAATGGAAAGGGAATTTCTCAGGTCCTGCCTCAAACCTATGGAATTAGAGACTCAGGATACAGAACCCAGCAATCTGTTTTTTAACAAGCTAGACAGGTGATTCTGAGATGTTAAAGTTTGAGAACCATTGAATAGAGGAAGTCTCCTGTGTGCTAATTTCCTATTTATTTCTCTATAACAAATTACCACCAGTTTAACAGCTTATAACAACACCTATTCAATATCTGATGCTCCACAGGTCAGAAGTCTAGGTGGACTTAACTGTTTTCTTTTCTATGGGATTCAAAAGGCCAAAATGAAGGTGTTAACCAGGCCGGCATCTTATGTGGAGGATCTGGGGGTTGGGGGCAGGTATCTGATTCCAAATTCAGTTGGGTTTTTAACAAAGTCCAATTCCTTGAGGTCCTCATTCGGTTGCAGGCTGTTGGCTGAGGGTTCCTCTCTGCTCATAGGACCAGCTCTCAGGTCCTTCCCATCTTGCCTCTTCCATCTTAAAAGCCGACAATGGAATATCCTCTATGCCAAAATTTTCTCACACTTCCAGTCTCTTTGATTTCTCCTTCTGTTACCAGCCAAAGGAAACTCCTTGCTTTTAAAGAGCCCATGTGATTAGATTACATCAACCTGGATATCTGGTACCTTTTATTTCTGCATTTTTAAATAATTTTCTGTATTTCTCAAACTTTCCATAATCAACATATTTATCTTATAATAAAAAAACACAAATTCTTGTTTTGGAACAGAGTTTGGTCTTACCTTGTATAATTTTTAATTGGGCATTTAAGTGAACAAAACCTTATTATTCCTGTGTAGCAGGAGAAAATTGATAATTTTGTAGACGCCCAGCATATGAACTACTACTTAGATGCATGAAAATGTCCCGCTATCCAGAGCTTGTTGAGAGACAAATATTTCAGATACTTAATTTCTTAGCACCCACCTGGAGGTAGACAGTTGCACCGAACTTAGGCTCACCTTATCAGATGCCCTGCCCTAGATATTATATCCAAATATCTAACATTTTCAGAGCTAATTATGCAGAGATAGAATAGATATTTCACTCCGGCAAAACAGTATTAACAGCAACATCTAGTCTCCAAATAATCAGATGTAACAGCAACTCTCCAATTTTCTCCCCAAATTGTGACAGTTTTAGAAAAATAATATCAAAGAATTTCTGTAGAACCAGCTCAATGAACAGGGATTTTACTACCATTATGACTATGTGAAAATCATTTCTCCAAATATAACACCTAAAAACTCTTCACAAGATTTTAAAAAATTGCCTGAAAATACTTTACAGTAACCATAGCCATTCGAGTGAAGAGTGGAAATTCTGGAAAACAGAAAGGACAAGATGGTGAAACCCAAAATACCTCAAACTCTGATGGTACTAACATCCATATTAGCAAATCAGTCCCTATAGAGTAATTTCAGATGCTTATCAAAGAACGGAGTTTATTTAATATCACAAATTTTATTTAAAATAGGATATTAAAGATTAGAATTATTCAAATGAGCCTGTAATTATTGAATTAAAGTCTAACTTCAAAAGTCACAAGCAATCAGAGTATTTCTATAGCTAGTTCTCACATTTTTTCTTTTTTCCCTGTTAATGGTAACTTTTATGTTTTATTTTTCACTGAACTCTCTGTCTCCCCAGTTGGAAGCCACTGACTCTGTCCTATCTCTTCTCCTGCAAGTACAATTTGGTCTAAAAATGCCTCGAGTATTTGTTGATGTAAAGTCAACTTTACTGAAATTTCCTCTTAATATGAAGTAAATGAAATTTGGAAAAAAATACCCTGGATTTAGGTTTTCTTTGTCTTCACACTGAGCTGAGTAATATTAATTGGGTTGCCTTACCTGTCCAATTTTACTCCGTCGTAAAATGGGAGTTAAAATAGCCATTCCACAAGCTCACTGTGAGTAATATTAAATATATATGTCAAATGTTTTTGTACAATTTTTACCTACAACAGACTCTTATTTGCCATTGTGTTATTTGATTTTAAATGACTTTGACTAACCAAGTGGACAGCAATTGCTTATTTAAACCTGGGTAATAATCCTAAGGCTTAAATATTGTGCTGTCCTATTTAGGAGTGAATGATGGAGAACCACACTAGTTTATCAGGATTCAACTCACAGGGTTCATTTACCTTACAGTTTTAAAATTGCAGTCTTTTCGCCATACTGAACACCAAATAGGGAATGTTCTTAAATAAATTATTTAGATCTCTAAAGAAGTTTCATGTCAATTCTTAGAATATTTGTAAAAGAAAAGAACTGACTATCTGAACTGAATTGTTCACCTCCTGATATGTCTTTATGAATAGGTTAAATCTTCATTTTTAACCTTCTTAGAGATATCTTTACCTCTGTTTAATATTAAATAGATGTAAGACGTATTATTCCTACAATTTTAGCATGGTTACAGTTTTTAAAGCAAAACTATAATTCTCTGATCTGGAAACATGAATAAATTGTGAAAACACTTCTTTAACATGACCATAGTTACATTCAAGAAGTTAGCTTTATATATATTTTTTTTTAAATTTTGCTTCATTCATCATAATTGTTTTAACAAGTAATATTATTTGACAAATATATATTTCCTATAAGGTGACTACAGGTTGCAGTATTAGCTGACCTAATAGCATTTTGAACTCAGAGAGTTATCCCATATTATTCTAGATCAAGTGAAATCATATTTCTAAGTATCCACACACCACTCCTAGACGAAAAGCACATTACCACAGTTCCATCTACGAGTGAACAGGATTCTGTTCCTACTGTTTGGAATAGACTTCCTGCAGTTAATGATTCTACACAGGCATGAATCACATCCTCTATCAAGTAGCCTAATGTTGCTGAGGAGGTGGAATCATTATGATGCTAAATTATATTTTACCTGACAGGGAATGAAAATTCTCTTTTAGTAATTATTAAAGAGATAGGTAATAAGAACAAGAAAATGACATGTCAGAAGTATTATTTTAATTTTTCTTTAGAGAAAAAGAAATTATTTGCAAAAAGCGAGCTGTCCTTTTCGTCACTTTTCCCTTATTTCTTATCAAGTTATTACATTGTCTATGTTACCAAAGTTACCTGTCCTGTTTGGAATATGTTGGAGTATTATACTTTTCTTACACTAAGCATCACTTGTAAAACTTAACTGGATCATATCCTCGTAACAAAGGAATATTTTACTGTTTTATATATGTGAAAAGGCTTTCAGAGCTACAAAGCCCTGTATAAATGGTCTGGAACTCACTGCCAATTTTAAATTTTACCTCACAAGTAACTGAAGCCTGGTTATAAAAAAATAACAACCAAGAGAAATAAATTAACTAAAATAGACTTCAGAAGAACGCTATTCAGAAGAGGATGAATACTGCAGATTAAGAGTTCTGGGAGATAATTATAAGTGGGAATTAGCAATAGGTTGTCTTTGCTTTAAAGTGAAAGAATAGTAATGCTTCTATTTTAAAATCCAATTAATTATGGGAGGATGGTAGAGTTTTACGTCTTCCTTTTTTTCCCCTACATCCAATATACAATCATTTACCAACCCTTGTTAATCTCACTGCTTTGAAAACCACCCACATAGTCCTCTCCATCAAAACAAGAACAACCCAGTTTATCTCTATCATCTCTGATCTTTATTCATGCATCATCCTCCTAGTGACATGTCCACCTTCATCCGTGCTCTCTTCCCGATGTCCTTCCATTCCCCAAAGTTATCTTCTGAAACACAGGACTCATCTTGCCACTCTCCTGATTAGAAATTCAACATCACGGTTAATTTTATATGTGAGCCTTCTAGGCTATAGTGCTCAACTCTTTAGTCAAACAATAATCTAGATCTTGCTGTGAATGCCTTCTTAAAGATGTGGTTAACATCCAAATCAGTAGACTCTGAGTAAAGCAGTTTATCCTCCACAGCCTGGGTGGGATTCATCCCATCAGTTGAAGGCAAAGACAGATTTCCTGAAAAAATGCAATTCTCAAGACTTTAATATAGAAAACTTGCCTGTCTGAGGGTCGAGCTTTCTCTCTCTTTATATGTATGTGTGTGTGTGTGTGTGTGTGTGTGTGTGTGTGTGTGTGTGTAGGTATGTGTGTATATATGTGTATTTCTATTTATGTATATATAATGTATATGTGGATCTATCTATCTATATTTTTTTTCTGTTTCTCTGGAGAATTCTGACTAATATATCTACACATAACCTTCAGTTAAAGTGTAAACTTAATACCAGATGCTCTGTGGCCACCTTCCATATTCAGCTTCATCTCTTGAATCACCTAGCACGGCACTCTGGTCCTGTTGAATTTCCTGTATCTCTTTCTCATCTTCTGTCTGCATACTTGGCCGTGGTACATTTTGCCCTGTTCAACACCTGGTTACTGTCCTTCAGAACTCAGCCACCCATCATCTGCCTTTGCTCCTCCAGCCTCCATTCCTGCAAAAACTGGACTAAGAAGTTACTGCCCTTAGAGCATCCTTTGTGCACCGTTACAATACCATTTATCACACAATAATCATGGATTTATTGTCTAGCTCACCACTGTAATTTTCCCAAGGGCAAAGCCAACATTGTATTTTTCTTTGCGTCCCCAGACTCTTTTGCTATTCTAGGCACATATTAATTGTTGAATAAATCAATTTGTAATCAATTCATTGGACCGTGTCATTCTACCAAGTAAAGCCTACCGGATAGGTGACTCCTTTCTCTTTTCTGTTTACTTTATTCATTTGAAAATATACTTAAAATAGCTGTAACATTTTATTCTTTGAAAGGGATCTGAAGCTACTATAGACTTATTAAGAATAGAGGAGAAAGGAGTGACATCAAAGTGTTTTATTCTGTAAATCAAAGGAAACTCTGTGTCGAATGCACAAAATAAAGAAGAAAATATACTCTAACGATAAGAGTGTTTACTGTGTGTCAAGCACTGGTCTAAATACGTTATGAACTCAGAGATATGAGAACCTTATGAGGTACACACCTGCATCGTGCATTGTATAGGCAAAAACCAAGATACAGAGAGTTTGAGCAGTTTGCCAAAGGTCACAAAGATAGAAAATGACATAGGTGGAAGGATGAACCCATAAAGTTTAGACCTAGCATGTATGTGCTTAGCCACTTTATAATGTCCATTAGAGACACACATTTGGGGAAACATAAATATGTGTAACTAACTAGCCTTCTGTTACTTCTAGTTCAGCCTTAGATTATTTGTGCAATAGCTTCCTGTTAAATTTAGCCAATTTAAGTGAAGAAACAAATAATGGTAATTTTTAATTAATGACCATAAACTACTTGTTATTCTTTCTTATGTTTATTTTCTTTCAATATGTACTTCCCCAGACTTGTAAAGTCATTCCAAATACATTGTAACCAGAGGCAGGTTTTAAAAACCAAACCAAACAAAGAAAAACAAAAACAAACAGGTAAACAAAAACCTTTATCATGGCGGTACCTTACTGAATATGACGGTCTCATCTGGGTGTTAATTGCCAGAAAGGAAGATGTGTTATTTAAAAAAAAAAAAGTTTCTTATACATTTTGGAATTTGTATTTAATAATGGTGATACAATATGGTTTTCTAGCTTCACTTTAGAAATAGAAAGAACATGTTTCTTAGTTATTTTAACACTGAGTTCAAGCAGCTAAGAATCTATGTTTAATATTAGCAATAATCTGTGTGGAGTAACTTTAGCATTTGCTTCTCTAAGAATCCATTTCCAATTACCATGTGTACTCAGATTGCTGAAAATGGACAATCTTAGTGTTGTAACAGTTGTGATTATTGAATTCTATCCCTGTGTCATAGACAGAGAAAAGAATTAAAAAGAGGGGTCTAAATTCTTTTTTGTCATGTTCTTTAAAGATCAATCTGACATCTTTTATTTATTAAAGAAAATAGACAGTTGAATTGTTTCACTTATACTGTACTAAGTTACAATATTTTCCTAAAATAAAATATGTATTTTTGATCATTATAAAAACAATATAGGATACAGACCAGAACCGAGTTTCAAGACTCAGCAGTGCCCTTTGATAGCTGTTTGATCTTGGCCCCATATCACTTGTCCTAGTGTATCTACCTATCTGGTCTTTATAAAAATTAACCAATACATGGTACAGAGAGGAACATTCAGTTTTTGTTTGTTGTTTCTACTTTTGCTAGAATAACCGTTTCTAGGCTGGTATATATTTTTTTAACATTGATTAACAAAGAGAACACACTTTGTTCTCAAGCTGTGTAATCACAAGCAGTAGAAATAATAAAGGAGTTAACAGTTACATAGATACTTGTCTTTGTCTGGCTTACTTCACGTAGTATGGTAATCTCTAGGTCCACCCATTTTGCTACAAATGGCATTATTTCATTTGTTTATGGCTAATATTCCATTGTATATACATATACCACATCTTCTTTATCCATTCATCTGCTGATGGGCATTTAGGTTGCTTCCATGTCTTGACTATTATAAATAGTGCTGCTATGAACATTGGGGTGCATGTATCTTTCTGAATTATGGTTTCCTCCAGATATAGGCCCAGGAGCAGGATTGTAGGATCATACGGTAGCTCTATTTTTAGTTTTTTAAGGTGCCTCCATACTGGTCTCCATAGTGGCTGCACCAATTTATATTCCCACCAACCCACAGACATAGAAAACAAACTTATGGTTACCAAAGGGGAAAGGGGGGGAGGGATAAATTAGGAGTTTGGGTAACATATACACACTACTATATATAAAATAGATAAACAACTAGGACCTACTGTTTAACAAAGTATTTTGTAATAACCTATAAGGGAAAAAAGTCTGAAAAATAATACATATGTATAACTGAATCATTTTGCTGTAGACCTGAAACTAACACAACATTGTAAATCAACTATATTTCAATTAAAAAATAAGGTTAGCCATTTTAGCTTCCTAAAATTTCCATTTTCTCCCTACAGATCTTCTTCCTGGAGAGATTATTTCTTGATCTTCATGGTGGGTGTTTCTGTATTTCAGGTCATTCCTCTCCCCACTAATGAAGAGCCAGTTTCACCTGTGTCCTAAGTGACCAGTTTTCCAATTTCAGGTGGCTGAACAACTTGAGCCCAGTAAGCTTAAGGAAGGTTCACGCCCTGAACAATTATTTATTGTTTCCCTTTTAAATATTTCAAAAACTTTGAGTCAGGGGTCAGAAATCAAAGGTGATCACAGAGAAGCAATCATAGGATTAAAAAGAACAACTTCTCTTTAAAAAAGAACTTCTACAATTTCTTAAATCTATGTTTTAAATGACAAAGGAACCACATGTTCATTGTAATAAGTCTGAAAATGTAAACTATATATATATGTAAAATACAAATAGCATCCCCATCTCCTGCAACAAAGTTATACATGTTAGTAGTGTGTTCTGCAGGGTTCCATACCTTTCCTCTAGTACATTTTCAATGTTGCAGTTCGTAATTAGATTTGTGATTGTCCAGATTGTGACTGGTAGATCATTTCCAGATCATATGCTACATTTTTACAGCAATCAATACTCGCAGAATTAGTACTTGTACAGTAGTATTCATGATAGTCGAAATATTTCTAAGATGATAGTTTTCTAAGAGGATGGTGCTGATAAGTAGTAGCAATGATCACAGGTCCATAGGTCCTATTGAGCAGAAATTTTCTGCTGCCAACAGCAATCATCCAAGACTGTGGCTAAGTATGTCATGTGGTGCCTTTGTGCAACTAGAAACTGAACCGGCAGTTGATCCAGAAGAATACTTGGAATCTTTCCTATATAATAAATGATAATTTCTTGAAGAAGCCCTGTCATTCTCTTCTGAAATGGAGTAATATAATTTTTAAAAATTATTAACTCAAGAAAATACTTGGGACACTCAATAAATTATCCATTTAGCCAAGTGATTTTTGAAACTCTATCACAAATGAGAAGGTTTGGACTACTAGAGAAATCAAAGATGAGATTTAGAATAAAATATATATTAGATGTTCAGTAAATGAATTTTGATGTCATGAGTAAATGTATATGGACCAGAATAATGAGTAAAGATTTTAGCTATCATGTCATCAAAATCATAACTTTTATTTTGAAGGTATAAGCAAGAAACGAATACTTGCTAGCTTAAAAAAAATCAGAGATGGAGGCAAAACGGGAAACGCATTAGTTAGGGTTTAGTTTCGTGATTTATATCAAAATAAAAGTGACTGTTGGGTTGAATTTTTACCAAGTATATTAATTTCTAGGGTGGCTGTAACAAAATGCCACAAATGACAGAAATTTTATTCCCTCATGGTCTGGAGCCTAGAAGTCTGAAATCAAGGTGTCAGCAGGGCCATGCTTCTTCTGAAGGCTCTAGGGACAATCTGTTCTATGCCTCTCTCCCAGCTTCTGGTTGTTGCTGACAATTCTTGGCATTTCTATCTGTATCGCTCCAGTCACTGCCTCTGACATCACATGGCCTATTTGCCTCTGTTTGTGTCTGTATCTCTGGGTTCAAATTTCCCTCTTCTTATAAAGACACCAGCCATTAGACTTAGGGCCCATGCTAATTCAGTATGACCTCATCTTAACTAATCACATCTGCAAAGACCCTTCCAAACAAGGTCACATTCACAGATCCTGCACGGACATGAATTTTGGGGGCACACTGTTCAGTGCAGCACCCCAAGTCTACCTTGTAAATAGACAGTGGTTTTCAACTGGACTCTGTCACCAGAGTTCCTCTTAGGAGCATTTTGTTGTCAATAGCGTTTCTTTACAATATAAACTAGGTATATTTTAAAACTGTTGAAACTCTTTTTCTGTTTCTTATGTTTAAATGCTTTCCTCTGTTAATTCAAGTGAGGTTTATTCATCACAAGTAAATTGAAGACATATTATTTTTTAAGTTACTAGTTATCTAAGGATTATGTGTGTGTGTGTGTATATATATATTTTTTTTTCTTTTTAGTGTCTTTATGGTAACTCTTAGACAATAACTAATGTCCTCCTTTCTTTGTAAGTGGATAGTTTTGTTCAAATTGCAGCCTCATTTTCCCCCAAAGCTTTTTAATACTACATCATCTTCAGATGATTTGAGTACTTTTCTTCTTTTATATTGATCCATCTCTAAAATAATGTGCTTTTCAGAGTGCTGGACACCATGACTTCTACCGCAGCCCTACATTTTCTATGGCTGATAATGGATGTGCAATTGGGAATAACTTTTTTAAAAAGATTTGAAGCTACTGTCTCTTATTATTATTGCTTTTTTTCTCATTCTATTTCTAGAGAGAGGAAGCTGAAATGTGTTAACACTAACTTATTTTTACTGATGTTAGTAAGATGATAGAAGTAATACTTAGAGAGTCTCATAGTCTGCGGCATTTTTAACAAAATGTTCAACAGTAATACATTAATTTCTTTGGGAAAATGTAAAGGCTTTTAAATGTATAAATGATCTTAAACTAAAATTCTTATTTCATTATTACTGTATGAAAATAAAAGACCCTTTTTCATTTTAGGTATTTTTCTGTACACCCAGTAGTTATTTTAATTTTTTTTAAATGTCTTAAAATGCATGTCTTTTTATGGCTTGATAGCTTATTTCCCTTTAGTGCTGAACAATATTCCATTGTTTAGATATACCACAGTTTATTTATCTAGTCACCTACTGAAGGACATCTTGGCTGCTTTCAAATTTTAGCTATTATGAATAAAGGTACTATAAACATCTGTGTGCAGGTTTTTGTGTGGACATACATTTTCATCTCCTTTGGATAAATACCAAGTAGTACAATTGCAGGATTTAATGGTAAGAATATGTTTAGTGTTGTCAGAAACAACAATTTTGCAAAAGTTTTAATTTTAATGAAGTCCATGGATTGTGCCGTTGGTGCTATATCTAAAAAGTCATCGCCATACCCAAGGTCATCTAAGTTTTCTCCTATTCATATTCTAGAAGTTTAATGGTTTTGCATTTCATATTTAGGTCTATGATCTACTTTGGGTTGTTTTGTGAAAGGTGTAAGTTTTGTGTCTATATTCATTTTCTTGCATGAGAATGTCCAGTTGCTGCAACATCATTTGTTGAAAAGATACACTACTGTTTTAAGTGGAGAAAAATTATTTTAGTTATAAATATAATTGTAAGCATTCAATGTTTATTTGTGATTTGGTAAAAATATTTCTCTTAACTAGTTCACAGGTTCTAACTATGCCGCTTATGGTGAAACCTTTCTACTTACCCTATTTTCCACCTCTGTGTTTATAATGAATTAGATAATCTCCAATCTCCTGAGGATTTTTGTCTCTAAAATTCTTTGAACATGAAGTATCAGATTTGAATTGATTCATACAAGTACTTGGGAAGAGCCAATTGTTGGAAACTTAAAATATCTTTTAGCATAGTGTAGACACAATCTTAAAATCAGTGGGACATATTTTAGGGAAAAGTGAAGAAGCCCTCAGTGAAAAGACTGTTCATTTAGTTCTACTTCTGCCTTTTTCCTGCATTTTCCTATTGTATTTCAGTTTATTCCCCTCTGTCAATATTCTAATTTGAAAATTATCTTAGCAATGGTGAAATACAAATCACCACTGTTTTTATTACTTACAAGGACTATTTGACACATCTATGTAAAATATTCAGGTAATTAACACAAAATTTTGAGGCTCATAAAAAATCACTACACTCAACAGAACTTCCTGACATCACATAATAGATTGATTTTTAATGTAGTGTAATGTTTAGTCTCAGTGAGTAGAGATTTCTGACTATAATTAGATTTGATGACTTAGAAAAAATATTATCTATGGTGATTGATGATACTCTAACTATGTATGTGAGAGTCAATAATTAAATTACATTCAGAGCATAGAGGTATTTATGTCATTTTATTTATGCATCATCAATTTACTGTCCTTATCTCAGAATTCTTCAGTAATGTTTTGGCCACTCCAATTTTATTTCCATGGATTTATATAAAATTTTTACTTGTTATTAATTATTTGGAAAATTTCAAGTCTGAGGTGCAGTGCTGCTTTACATATACATTTTGCTAGAATATTTCCAAATGATTATTCTGATTAAGGGCTATTTTACAAAACATTTTCAATTGCAAACAATCTTGTGGTTTTTTTTTCTCTGAGACTGTGATAATGTCAGTGCTAATTGAATAAACTAGTAACTTGATCCGTCTAATTTCCTTGATTTATGCTGTAGAAGCCTCTGCCAAATAGAGAAAATCATACAATTTGTTATCTTGGTTGACTCTACATTCCAGATGCTGAAATAATGAGCCCAAGATATTTAAAATTTATTTGAAAACAGTTTATATAATCTCCCTTAGTTAAAGAAGCTACGAGCAGGATAGAATGATTAAATTGTGATATTCCAAAATATAGACATGCTCCTGTCTTCTCCTTCCCAAATTTCTTTTCCTATGCCTACTTTTCAATTCTAAGAAAAGGACACCACACAAATTTTGCATGACACGTAGAGTCCTCACTGAGCTGACCTCACAGGTGTTTCCATCGATTCCTAGAATATGTGTCAAGCTCACTTCACACTAGATCAACAACCTCCAACAGTCTGTGTACTTTTACATTCTAATGCCCTTACTTATGCTTTGTTTTGTAGTCATAACAGGGTAATATGTGTTCTAGTTCCCCTTCTTTTCCAAGAAAATGGTAACACTGTACTTTTCTGCTCCATTTGAAGTGATGTGGACATACGATATAGCTTGACCAGTTAAACATGAGCAGAAGTCAATTGCAGCAGGGAGATGTAAGACCTAGTGAATTAATATTTATACCCTCTCCCTGTGCCATAAGGATGTTAGATGCATGTGTGTGAAGATGAGTCTCCATCAGCCTAGATCCTAAGTGTCTACAACGGGCAGAGCTTCTGCACCAGTCAGGCTTCTGGCAGGAAATAGAATTCAACTCCCTTGGTTCAAAGAGGATAATGTAATGAAGGTATGACTTGGAGAAGCTGGGCCAGGGTTAAGGGGAATCACCATAAATGTCAAGGCCCCCAGAGGTAAGGGGGAGAAAAGAACATTCCAAGTAGAGGAGGTAGCAGGTACAAATGAAGGGGGGAGGGGGCACTGAGCATGGGTTTTCAGCACTAAAATTAAAAAGCTACAGAGATTGAGAGTGAGATAATCATGAAATGAGAAAGAAAGGTAATACTAATACTATGGTAAACTCATGTCTAATTGAGTGAAAGCCACTGCTCAAAGTACTTTACCTGTGTTAGCTTATTCGAGTTTTTAAATGATTATATGAAGTAGGTACAAGTAATAACTTTTCTGAGAACTGAGGCTCAGAGAAGGAAACATCTTGTATAGTTCATCCAGTTAAAGTGTGAAGGTGTTTAGGTTTGAACGCAGGCAGTGTAGCTCCACAACTCTTGTCTATAACAACTACACTAAACCCGCTCACACAGCTGGGTGAAAGATCGTGCAAGACTTGTGTGGCAAATGAAGGATTTCTTTTTCTCTTCCTCCTAAGCGAAATAAGAATCCACTGAAGGGTTTTAAAGGATAACCTGAACATATGTGATCTCTAAAATGGCTATTCTTTTTGTAGTGTGGAGAACTGGATGGAGAGCAAAAGGTACAGCTTAGCGAAACTAATTAGATAGAATCAGTATTAGTCTAGGTGAGAAATGGTGGTATTTGGCTTAGAGTGAAAGGGGTACTGATGTTGAAAAATATGAATGACTTTGAGACAGATTTAGAAAGTAAACTTGAAAAATCTCAATGTGAATTATATACAGAAGAGAGGATTAAGGACAAGCGTTAAGGACAATGCCTATGTTACTGTCTTATTCAACTGGATTTACTAGGGGGTTGTTCATTAAAATGAAAATAGTGAAGAAAAAAAACAGCAAAAGAGAGAGATGAGTTTGGTTTAGGACTGGCTGACTTTGAGTTGACTTTTATTTATCCATATGTAGACACTGATTAAGCAACTTTTGGTGATGTCTGATTCTCACTAGAGCTGCTAATTTGGAGCCTATTTTCTAGAGATGACATTTACAGCAATAAACATGGATCAGATTACCAGGACAGAGAATGCAGAGTGAAAAAAATGGGGTCTCAGACCAGGTCTTAATTGCTTCGACATTTAACAGCTCAGGAGAAGAGGTAGGATTTTAGCAAAGAAGAGGTAGATCCCCAGCAAAGAAGAATATGAGAAAACACTATAAATAGTGCTAAGAAGAGTACAAAGATAAACATAACCAGATACTTAGAATAAAAAGCAGAATGAAGAGCTGTCAGTGAAACCAAGAAGAGTTTGAAAAGAAAGGCCACAGTGTTGAAAGCTGCTAACAGTTCAAGCAGTTAGAAAAATAAACGAATGGCTCTTGGTGTCAGATATGACCTTAAAAACCAGTTATTCCAAATTTATTATTGTTAGTATATGAAACTGAGATCCAAAGAAATTGAGGAATATGAAATATGTATTTTATACCATGTTATACATAGCGTCCATCATTATTTTCTCATTTAATTATCTAAAACAGTTAAAGTGCTCTACATAATCACATCAGGAGGCATACATTGTCATTTATTAGGAAAAATTATCCAAAATTTGCAAGTAAGACAAAGGGAATGTGGTATGTCCTTTCAATGTCATGCAGGGGCATTGCTTAAAAGAATCACCCAAAGATTATGTAATTCTCCAGGAAAATGTACCTGAGTTAGATTTGGCTTTCTACTATTTGATTAGTGCCCAGACACCACTGTAAAGTCACATCTTAGTTTACAGGTTTCTCACCAGTAAAAAAGAAAAGAAAAAGAAAAACATAAACCCAAATTTATGATTTTATTGCCCCAGAGAATTTTAATTAGTGTCATGTCTTTCATGGTATTACTTTTATTATTTCTTATTCTACTATTTATAAATGTCTTAAAATGTTCTTTGAACCAGCTTTACTATCTCTCTGCCCCCCTTCAATAATGAAATAATTTTAGTTACATTTATATTTGTATAAGATAATTTTTAAGTTATACTTTCGCATAATCAATCGGTTTACTAGATTAAACCACTGTTTTACCATAGCAAATAGCCCAGTGGTAGCCCGAAAATTATTGGTTCACTACAGATTATGTGATGAAATATCAAAAAAGACTTACCTGAAAGTATTTTTCTAGAAGTTACATTTTATTATGCATAGTAGGATAACAAAATTGAACTATTTCCTTCTCAGACTGAGACGGTAGCACAATAAATGCCAATTGTTCCCACATCCCAAGTTGAATTGTGATTCGACTATTTGAAATGCAGTAAAAAGCAAGCTTGCTTTTTTTTTTTAAATTTAAAGCTTCTCAACTACGTAGAGACAACAAAAGTGTCAGGATTTAGAGATTAAGAGAAGATTTTAAGGGAGAGTTCTTGAAGTGCTGTGAGTCCCAATCGCAGTCCTGAAGGAAACAAAGTGGAAGGAACTTCCCTCTTCATATCATGTGAAAAAACAACAAGTTTAAGAAGACCACTCAGATAGCTTACTATGGCCCCCCCCCTTCAGCTTGAGGCGCACAGTGTATTCTCATCTGGCTCATATCCTCCTAAGGAACAAAAGACTGGATAGCTAGGTGGTATTAAGTCAGATCAAGGACAGAGGCGTCTGAGATGAAATCAGCCTTCTGACAGTTTCTTCACGCGGCCACTCCGGAGGCTAGAGGCTTCCAATGATTAGAGGAACATGAACGCTGTAAATATCCTCTCTCAAAATCCCACAGCCGGGTGAGATGTTACAGTGAAAGCAAGGCTTAGACCAAATTCTATCCCTCATAGAAAAATGAATTGACAAACAGATCCCAGACAGTCCTGAGTTGTACTGTTGCAGCCATATTCAGTCCTATATCCCATAAGTTCATCGGTATTCAGTTCTACATTTAGTACCTTTTCCTCTAGTACGATGACAGATTCTTCCATATCACGGTGGCACCGAAGGAATAAACACCTGGGCTAAAACCCCCACTTGGGAAAATGTTACACTTGAGTTCTCTAGAACTTGTCCAAAGGCCAAGTATCTGTAAATATTTGCTAGTCAATAAACATATCTCAACCACTACCCGTTTAGCAAATACATACATATTTGTAAATTCCCTTAGGCTGTTTAACAAATCCTCTATTGCAGATTGAGATAATGATAGTTCAATCGTTTTTAGCTGAAATCTACCTCTTTATGATTTTTCCAGGGGTTCCTTATTTCTCTCAGTAGAAATCGAAAGTTCCTAATTTTCAAATGCTGACTCACTACCCCTAGGGTGAATATTCCTGATTAAAGTATTTCAAGTGTCAACCAAATACCTAGAGGGTATAATACAAATACGTATTCCATACATGTCACACATGTGATGATGAGTTATTTTTAAATAAATTACTGACAATATAAGACCTAAAGTTCTATAGGGTTTCCTGGCAATGGATTGGGTAGGTTGTTTGCATAGGAAAAGATATAGGCAATAGCTGGGCTTCCCTGGTGGTGCAGTGGTTGAGGGTCTGCCTGCCGATGCAGGGTTCGTGCCCCGGTCCGGGAGGATCCCACATGCCACGGAGCAGCTGGGCCCGTGAGCCATGGCCGCTGAGCCTGCGCGTCCCGAGCCTGTGCTCCGCAACGGGAGAGGCCACAGCAGTGAGAGGCCCTCGTACCGCAAAAAAAAAAAAAAAAAAAAGATATAGGCAATGGCTAAAACTAACCATCCAGAATAGAGTTGCTCTTGGTAACCCTAAAGGGAACCACGTGTGAGAGATTCCCAGTGATGGGGCAGTGGGCTCCAAAGAACCCACACACCATGAGAGAAAGTGTCAGCTTTAAGCATCTACCAGGCACACACAACATTATTAATCTAGTAAGAGCTTTCATGCCACACTCCAACAGCTAGTGTGGATTGAAAACTTCTCCCTTGATGGGGGGTGGGTGGAATTTCAACTTTAAATGAAATTCATAATGTTGAAATTAATACAGTGGATTGAACAAAATAATTATTGAACTGAGACTGTGTGTGGAACTGGAAGTTACTGGTGGATTCTTGTGATCTGAAAGTGACCATGGCAGGTATGGGATGTGCACTGCTTTTCACCCAAGGAAGCAAAGTCAAAACAAATCTCACAGCACAGGGGGAATGGACAGTGGAGGATAAAAATAAGGCTCTCAGTGGGTCCCATTCTTCTGTATAATGATTCATGTCATTCAGATGATTCAGAGTGAGGCACCTTTGAAATAAACTTATTTTTTTCTATCACTGTCTTTTATAGCATAACTATAATGAGTTAAAGGGAGACTCTCTTCCTGTAAGAGTGAGAAAAGGAAAGAAAGATAAAGTAAGTGAGGGAAACTGAAGACACCATCCTGCTTCATATGTTTTAGGACATTTTATCTGCAGTTGTTCAAAATTTCAGATTTAAGATGATGTATCAACTTGTTGGCTAAATAATGTCATTCAATAAGCCTGCCCCTAGCTACCTATTACATATAGGTTTTCTCTGGGCTATAATTCCTCTCTAATAATCTCTAAAATGACCATTCTAAGTGCTTTTGGCTTAAAAGACTATATTCCAGAAAAAGTATAATTTCATTATATTTAATTACCTTTTCTTTTTGCATCAGCTCCAATCTTCCACTATTTAACATCATTATGTTCACTTATCATGTACATTTCTGTGCAAATTATCAAATGTGCCAATAAAATTATGGAAAAAAATTGTCAACTAATTTTAGAGTAAAATAAATGATTTATAAAATATTATACTTAACGTATGATCCTTGATAAATTAAAATTAGTTTTTACCATCCTCAGTGATTGTTTTGTTCACATAACATAGAACTACCTAGAGTGACCTGTTTCTGCCATGGAACTAAGAGCATCATTAGATTTTAGAGGAAGAATGATGGCTGTAGGGAGACACAGTTGATTGGCTATGCTTCTCAGATGTTCATACTACCTCCCAATACCTGAAGAATTGTGCCCTGGAGTTATCACATCAGAGCTGCCGAATGCCATCCTGACGTTATCATAAACCAGTGTCATCAATGATCAAGTTTCCCTCAGTTAAGTATAAAACCCCCAGCTCCCCTCCATAAGCTAACTGAGTCTCACTGTACTCTCTCACTTTGATATCTGTGATGAATTTAAAACCTTATAATCAGTAGAAAAGTGTGGTTTTGGTTGGGTAAAACAAGTTATAACTAGAGCTGAGTATCAATGCTGCTATGCTTAGGATAGCTATCAGTAATACATGAACTATAAATGCACACGTTTCCTTTGAGATCAACTCAAGGAAGAAATGAAAAATGTAAATAACCAGACGATATAGTCTCCAAACAGTGCATCCTCAATTAAAATGAATATAGTACATAGCTTACCTTCAGTATAAAAGAATAATCAAGTTTCCTTAAGGAAGACTGCGTGTCAACAAAAGCAAAAATTAAAATTGCAAACAGAATGAGCTTTCTCATGAATTTGTAAGATATAAAGGGAATGTGTGTGTGAGCATGTGGTTGAGAAATATTAAAGGAAAAAGAAGAATCTTTGACCTCCTTGTTTTCCTTTCTATAAAGAATATATTCAGAAAGTTCTGAAGGTTCTGCACTTTAAAAATATATTGATAGAAAGAACTAGTAATACTCCCAGTTATAGGAAATGTAATTTTTAGGAACTGCCCAGCAGGAACATAATAATAGGCGAAAACTTGCAAAAAATACAGAGAGTCAATCTTGAGGATTAGTAATCATGTAATTTTTCCATGAAGACTTTGAGCTGCTGAAATGAGAAGGTTGGTATTTGTTGTAAATAAAACAAGTAAGTACTTATATTAAAACTTGAGAGAAAAATCACTTTTTCTTACAGCCTAGTAAGTTGCAGTCAATAGTCTGCTTGCCTAGTTGAAATATTTTTATTAATTTATCTGCAATTACCAAAGAAATATCATGTAGAGGTAATTATGTGCTGTTCTCACTTTTTGAAAAATAGTGTTTTATCAAATAGTGCTTGTGTGTATCTATTGACCCTGCACAAATTCAAAGGAAATCTGGAGAAACTACTGAGGGAAATGCACTGTACTTTCAGCTCCATTTCAAAGTTATAGAGAGTTAAGGATCCAACTGCTAGTTATAAAACAGTTATGTGCATCTATTGGTCTGACATTTATTATTTTAGCAATATTTCTGTGTAGAAGCAATATCTCTATATTTAAAAGATACATTATTTTACTTTTATTAACTAAGGTCTTTACTCCCTTTTTTTTTGGTTAATTATAAGCCTTGTCCTTTAGATCCATATAGTTTCATAGTTTATTAGCAAGCACAGAAGACAATATTATTATGGATGATATCTATTGAGCACTTACCATTTGCCAGGTGCTATGTGAAGGACTTTACATGAACTAGCTTATTTAATCTACAAAACAAATCTTGGAAGTAGATATTTTGTTATCATCTTAGTTTTTCCAATGAAAAGAAATAAGGCACAGAGAGGTTAAGGCATGCTGTTGGTTGCAGAGCAGGCTGGGAGCAGAGCTAGACTTTGAAGTTAGTAGTTATCTCTGAAGCCTGATGCCTGACCACAGTGCCATGTTTCCTCTGTTACAAAATACTCAGCCAAATAAAAGGAGAAGAATGTTTCTTATAAACAGTCAGCCTTTCAGGCAAAATCGCCAGTGGCTTACAAAAGGTGATATTATTTAACATAAATAAGTAAAAATTACTACAAAGCAGAATGATTCAAGTACCTTAGGGAAAAAAAAAAAAGGACAAGTATAAATAAAAAATTTCTGTAGATGTACCATATACTGAGATAATGCCGAAAGCTCACTAATGGTGTGCTCATAAAGCATTGTTTTAAAACACAATGCATGGAGAACTTAACACATTAGGAGGTTATTGTTCCTTTGACATGATGGCCGAGGGTAGAGGGAGAGGGTGATTTACCCACAGGCAAACCATTGTTTTCCAAAGACTACAGAATTATTTGTTTCCATGTTATGGCATATAATTATTTTTAAACAAAAATACTCTATTTTTAATCCTGTGTTTGAAAAATGTTGGCACATTTTAGGACTTGAATGCTTTGCAAATGTTGGAGAAGTAAGCGTGAGAGCACCTCTCTGTGGTGGGAAGTTGTTACTGTTTTAAAAAGAGAAAAACGTTTTAAAAAAAGACTTTTTCAGGAGCTAACAATTATTTTGTGTCTTTTCCAAGCCATTTGTCTTTCTCCTGACTGCAAAATTTTCCCTCTTTTTTTCTGTTAAGTATTGCTAGCAAATAAGTAACGTTTAGGGTGTTATGTTACTCCTGACCTTCAAAGAAAAAGGCACAGTGAAATTCCGGATCTTTAGGGAAGTTAAGGATAAGTTAATGACATCATATTTCTTTCCTCTATATTTCTAAGAAAGAATGTATTAATATTCATTTCCAGAATACAAAGGGAATATTTCAGTATAGGTTCCACAGGAGAAGCAGAACTACTAAGAAATGATGCCCATCTGCCCATCTTCTCTCCCTGACTTCACGTCCTGTGGACTCCAAGCTCCAGTATCAGACACAAGGCAACAGTCTGACCTAGACAACTGTGCAAGGTCGAATTCTTAGGACTGTGTCTGATGCTGGAGCTTGGGGGTCACAAAGTAGCCTGCGAGGGAGAGAATATGGATGTAAAGTAAAGTAGCAACAATCCGGAACCCATACACCAAAAAAAAAAGCTAGAGGCCACGAAAACAGAATGAAACCTATGTGAGCCCTTATTGCCTCTGACCTTGACTGTGTAGCTTTCCTGAAGAAGTCAAGCCCCTTCCTCATGGAACTAAATACCCACACTGGTCCCAGAGTAGAAGAATCTGAAGGAAGGCCCAGTGGAAGGTGGGCAATGGCAGACCTGGCCACTGTCTCTCACCAACGAGATGAGCCAGCAGATCAGTGAGGACATAAAATGACTGCTGCTTCATTTCCCCTCCAGTCCCCTGTAAGAAACTCTGCTATACCCCACCCTAACCAGAAACATACAGAAAAGAAATACTGGAAAGTGTGGTAAGGCCTAGCCAAGTGGCCACATCACAAGGCCACCATAGCTCACCCCTTGTCAACCCATGCAAATCTCCTTAAACTGTATTGATCTCCAAATACTGAAAACAGCCAAGTCATGCTTCCACCTAACATGGTACAACCATCCCAGGTCCAACTGAAAACAGATGAATCCCTTCCTCGGAAGGGATACAAAGTCCCTTTTTTGTCTTTGCGTGATAGTCATTTTCTATTAGTTCATTCATACTCTCTCATTGATATCCTGCAGCTTAAATATGGAGATATACAGTTAGATATTATTAACGTATCTTATTTTACATGATTAGAGTATGAGAAAGAGGAGAACAAAAAGAAAAAAATTCTGTGATGTGATGTGTGTATGTGGGGGTGGGGAGATTTATCACACACACATACACACAAACATATTCATATCAAAATAAGGAAGAAGTACTCATAACTATTACAGTCTGTGTTTCTCCTGTTGATCACATGATCATAGCTGGTATGTATAACAAGCTTCTTCCACTACCATCCTGTACACCCTATACCCTCAGCAAGCACTCCTGTTGGTCATAGATTCTAAACTTACCCAAATCTTTATTCCTGAAGAAACTGGACCATAGCAGCCCAACTTGAATTGAGTTATGATAGTTTTCCACTGACTTTAATCATAGGAAATGAAAGTATTAAAAGGCACCCTGGAAGATCTCCTGCATTCCATACAGACCCTCCTTTGCCCACATTATTTGGTAGCAATCCAATTTCACCTTGATAGAAGAATCTCTCCAACTAGTGCAGAAACCCCATTCTTTGCCTGTTAATTCAGAAGTCCCATCTGGCTAGGTCTAACTCTCAACTTCTACTTCAATGAAATTATTGTCAGGTTCCCTGGCAGAAGCATTATTTTCTTTGGTACTAAGATCTCACAGGACTTAACGTTATGGAGATGAGAAGCAAATATTTTGCTAGTGGATCACTTGCAGTGATAGTGGAGGAGCCTCTCCCATTTTCCTCCCTTGATTCCCTGACCCAGGAACTCTGACTATGGGAGATATAGCACTATATGTGAAGGAATGGTGATCATACAGAACACCCTGGAGATATTACCTCAGCCCTGAAAGGTATTGCCATCTAGCTGGCACCATAACTGAGTCTCCCTTAGACCATTCCACCATTACATCTGTGGTTCTGTAAGGAAAACCATGGTTGGACTAATTAATTCCATGAGAATGGACCCATTGCCACATTTCATTTGCTGTGAAATAAATCCTTTGGTCAATGATGGCACATTCGGCGCATTGGGGAAGAGCATGATGATGAATAAGGCATTCTGTACATACATAAGGTAGTCTTGTGGGCAGATTGGGCACTTGGCAGTGCCTGTAGCCAGTAAACCTTCACTTGGGACACAAATATGTTCAAACTGTGTGTCTATTTGGAGGATTTTTGTCACCAGTTGACCATCCAAGAAAACAGCTGGCCATAGACCATGTATCACTATAGACCTGAACCTCTGGTTATTTCTCATTCCAAGCAAAATGAACAACAGGGTGCACTTTTCCCATTCTGCCCATTGGGAAGGTTTCTTTTCATCACTGTCCTTCAGGGCTATCCCATAGTGGAGCTGGAGAGCTGCCACTGTCCTCTTTGAGAGGTACCTAAATATTGTGCAAGACCACAGATAACAGACCTGAGGGTTTTTCTTCCCCTCATTCCATTGATTGTAGGGAGCTTAACATGACACCATAGACGTGGACTGGGAGAGAGATGTCTATAGAGCAGGAGTCCATGGGCAGTGGGACCATCTCCTTGAGCAACTCACTTGTGTCTTCAGGGCCAGCCCAGCCCCATCTCATATATACCACTGCCATCTGGTGGTGGAGCGCTGCTGTGCCTGCCCCGTTTTATGACTTGGTGGGTCAGACACACCCAGTTCATGATGGGCAGTTCCCTGTTGCATGGTAACTTGGTGGTCCATGGTCAAGTTTTCAGTCTCTGCTTAAGCCCGGTAGCAAGCCAAAAGCTGTTTCTCGAAAAGAGCGTAGTCATCCACAGGGCTTTGCTCCAAAATCCTAATAGTCTGGGTAGTGATTTACCTATGACAGGCTTCCCAAGCCTTCAACAGCATCACCATCAAATGTGCTGAGCCATATGGCCCAGGGGTCAGAGCAGACTGTTATACAGCAGCCTGAACCTGTGGCAAAGGCTCCTTTTATTCCACACCTGACTCAAAACTGCCGTTTTTTACTCATTTGGTAAATGGCTCGGAGTAGCACACCAAAATATGAAATTCCATTAATTCCTAAAGTCTGTGGAGTAATCGAAACGATTTCTTGGAGACATTCAAATTTAACATCATATAAGTATACTCTGATTCCCAAACCATAAACAGAAGTTCAAATCAGATTTGGAGACATTTATAAAGATACATAATCGGGGAATTTCAAAATGTCCATCTGTCACTATTTAAAGATTTGATTGTTTCCCAATCAAAAATAAAGTGTATTTCAATCAATGTGTCCATTTGTGGTCCATGGGGTAATGTGTGCCTATGATTCCATTTATGTGATAATTTCTTTGGTTCAAATGCTGGAAATATTGATGTAGTAGCTCATTAGTTTCAGTAAACTCAGTTCATGCTGTTTTCTAGAGGTGAGATATTAAGGTAGAACACAAAGAGCTATAAATGAGAATCCATAAAAATTAGTATTATATTGGCAAATATAAATGATGAAGAAAATTGAATGTTGACGATTTAGCCAACATAGCCAAGAGAAAGCTAAAGGAACTATGTTTTGAAGAAGATGTAAAATTTCTTCTAAAGTGAATTTAAAAGAAAAAAAAAAGAAATAGAAAGGAAGTATGGGAAGGAGGAAGGAAGGAAGGAAGGAAGGGAAAAAGGAAGGGGGAAAAGTATAGGTTCTCCGCACTGGAAGTGTACTACATAGAACCAAAAATGACACAAGAGAGAGATGTGTTTAGACTTCCTCTAGTTTCATTTTTCTAACTCATGTTTACAATCTAGAAATTATAAACATTTATACTCAACCCTAATATTTAATAGAAAGGTGAAGCCTGAATTTTGAGTAAACAGATGGCATCTACTACAGAAAAATGCACTCGGCCCCACTTCTTGTTTGCCTACATCTGCTTCCAACTTGGATCATTTGTTTGGCTTCCTTCCGTGCTGCATGTACACAGATTAAACAGGTTTATTCAATATGCTGTTTATTCAATATCTTATTGAGATAGAGTAATTCACTAATTTGCTATATTTAAGACTAATACCTTACTGTATGGCAGGTTTTAGTCCATGTTTTCAAAAGAGGTGCTGATGCAAACACGGAACTACCAAGGTAACTCAATAAACCCTTCCATCTTTTGTTGAAGTGCCAGTTCCCATTTCTTCTGCTGTGACTTTTTTTTTTTAAACATTTTTATTGGAGTATAATTGCTTTACAATGGTGTGTTAGTTTCTGCTTTATAACAAAGTGAATCAGTTATACATATACATATGTTCCCATGTCTCTTCCCTCTTGCGTCTCCCTTCCTCCCACCCTCCCTATCCCACCCCTCTAGGTGATCACAAATCACCAAGCTGAGCTCCCTGTGCTATGCGGCTGCTTCCCACTAGCTCTCTATTTTACATCTGGTAGTGTATATATGTCCATGCCATTCTCTCACTTCGTCCCAGCTTACCTGTGTTCTCCGTGGAGACGGCATGGCGTATTACCCTTCAGGAAGCCCTCCTTAGTAACTCAGGTTGGTGAGTCGGGCTCCTTGCAGGAGAGCAGAGGATTAAATGCAGACTCTCCTGCTCCTCTCAGTCAGCAACCAGGTAGATCACTGGTTCAAACAGATGTTTCTCTTGTAGATCTTTAAGAACTATAATTGGGTGGAAAAATAGCATGTTTCACTTAATTCAATTTACTAGTTGCATTCATTTGTTGGAAGCTCATTTAAAATCCACATAAATATGTTGTTTTGAATAAATGAAGGTAGTCTGAGGTGTTTGATTCTGTCCAGACGTCAATAAAATATATTACACAATTGTTGACATAAATGGCAGCTTAACTCTGAGAGAATTCTCTGTGAACATATGCCTAACTCACTTGATAACAAGGGTCTTGACGTAGTGTCTAAAGTTCTCTAGGTCTAGCAACTTCTCTATCTGGGTTACTGCAATATATTTATCTTCTGGCCTTGACAATTAAATACCCAGTAAAACTTAAGTTAATATCATATTTAAATATAGGGTATACATTTATACATATTAAATACATATTGTACTATTATATTTATTTAGCTACATGATGTGATATACAAGAGAATAATTAAAGGAAAAAGATAAAAATATAATTGCATGATTATGTCGTATGTATACGATACCTTTGTTATTTGCAAATATCAGTAAGTTCTTTTAATTTACTTTGTATTTTATTAGACACTAAAACCAATGGAAATGGAAATATAGGGAGAACCCAACATATTTTATGTATTTATTTAAATTAATTTTTATTGGAGTATAGTTGATTTACAATGTTGTATTAGTTTCTGCTGTACAGCAAAGTGAATCAGTTATACATATACATATATCCACTCTTTTTTAGATTCTTTTCCCATATAGGTCATTACAGAGTATTGAGTTTCCTGTGCTATACAGTATGTTCATATTAGTTATCTATTTTATATATAGTAGTGTGTAATGTCAATCCCAGTCTCCCAATTTATCCCTCCCCCATTTCCCCTTTGGTATCCATAAGTTTGTTTTCTACATCTGTGACTCTATTTCTGTTTTGAAAATAGGTTCATTTGTACCATTTTTTTAGATCCCACATATTTTAAATAGTTATTAATTTATGGGAAAGAATCTAAAGAAATTATAAGCTTGAGAGATGGAGTATTTTTAAAATGTGATCTGTAATTTTGAAATTTTTATTGACAGATGAGAGTGGAGGAACCAATGTAGCAAAGTGCCCAGCTGATCACACAGAATTTTATATTTTTTTGCTGTGTTACATAATTTTTTAACATTCATCTCAATTTGAACCAATATGGCACATTAATTCATCAGAATACTGCATAATTATATTTATGGGTTAGTTGGCCATTTTGAACAGTAGGACTCAATAAGAATTTTCTTCTGGATTTTTATTTTTTCATTAGACCCATATTCAAGATCATTCACTGTGGTTTACATATTTTTAATATGAAGTGGAAGACTTCAACTTAGATTTTGTTTTAGGACACATTAGGAAATTCTGTGGAGCCATAGTTTTGGAGGTGGCCCTGGAGTTAACATCCAATGTTTAAATAGTTTAATAATTTAATATTAGGGTTTTACTTCATGTAACTGTGGTGTTTCTAAACATTTTCTCTGTATTATTTCTGGGATAACTTACACTCAAATTAGTTCTTAAGAAGCTCATTTTGAGAGTTAACTATGAATTCAGGGGCTCACTCAATTTTAATTTGTTTCACCGTTGCATGGGAGATATCAACAAAGTTATCTTTCTTACTGAATGAAGGATAGCTGTATATAAGGCATGTGATTTTTTTGTTTGGTAAACACCTTGTCATATAAACAAGTTTGTAGGACATACTAACAAGTTCAGAACACCTGAGAAAGCTATTTTCTATCTCTTAATAAAGCCATAAAAAATCTTTCACTGGACCAATGGAAGTCACATAGCGACAACCTAAATAATTATAAATATTAATCTTTATTGAAGTCATATCATCTTTCAAATTCAGCAGGCAATTCAAGTCATATCATCTTTCAAAATCAGCATTCCTAAAATACTTAATCAGAAATGTGGCACGCAAAATTTTTCATAGCAAAACATCATACAATCCACCAACAAAATACTAAGAAAAACATTAATTATAAATTTTAAAAAACTCATTCATCAGAATCATAATCTGTGCCATAGGTCTGGTCCTCTAAAGAGTATAGTCATCGTTTTGTCAAGTCTATTTCAGCTAAACTCCTCAGTCTAGTCCCCTAATCCTCCAAAGCATGCCCAGTTCGGCTATGAATAAGTTTTCTTCTATTCATATCTTCCTTTCGATCTCTCACCCTATCTTCCATTTCACAAATTTATTATAGAGTCTTGGGCCATCTACCTACACCCTTCCATATACTCTCTACATTATCAGAGAATTCTGACAATTTTGGAAGTCAAACACTATTAAAATCTTCTTTCTCATTAATAAGGACGGTCACTTTGAGACAATTATATCTCTCTTCCCCTTTTCTCACCACAGCACTTAACTCCATACGTATTCAGGTTAAAGAATAAAATAAAGTCTTTAAGGAAAAGAAAAAGCACAGTATAACAACCTAAAAGCCAGCCAACTTACGGAGAAGAAAGTTGAATAATAGAAACCTAGATTCTTAATATGAGAAAGAGTCCTTTCCCTTAATGCAGAAAGCTCCTGTGTAATAACCAGAAAAAAAGATTAATAGTCTTTGCTTGAACAATTATAGCAGTGGGAAATTCACTACTTTATTGGGGAGTTCATTGTATTGCTGGACAGCTTTAAAATTGGAAAGTTCCACCTGATATTTGTTCATTTTTCCATATAGATCATGAGCAAAGTGTAAAGCTAATGTAGCTGACCTCATCCAGACTCTGAACAGGGATGACCTCCCTGGATTTGTGTGCTTTGTACTGCAGATAATTTGACAGTAAAGGGCCATGTAGTGTTCACCGTTCAAAATGTTCACGTGTAAAAATATCTACACAGATTCTTTTATTTAAAATTTTGTACAGATGATAAAATACTTTCTTGATAGCTGAACTCACACTCTGAAATGAGAGCCTGACCACACAATGAGTTACCAATCTCCTTTTCCTGCTCACCGAGGATATGGTGAAACCCTTCACCCATGTGCCTGAAATAATAATTCTGGTTTGGTCTGGATCTTACACAGTGTGCCCTTTATAGTTTTTGCCCTATTCAACGTGATCTAAAAATACAGTTGCTTCTTTTAAACCAAGTCTGCTAGTCTATTGATTTTGCCCTTGTTTAAAGCATAATCTTTTATACTAAGCATTGTGTGTTTAAGAAATAGCTTTGCCTCCTTCCAGTGTACCTGGCTGGATGCCTGCTGGGAATGTGTAGGGCTTCCCACCTGTCTGAGCTTTAGAGGCTGTGAAGATGGAGGGAGATTAGCATTGAAGACTGTGGGCATTAAAACCTTTTTATAAGGCAAATCCAAACCTGCTTAGTGTTTGAACTCAAAAAAGTGTAGCACACCTCTTCAACCTTGGGTCAGTGTAGCAATAACGATCCCCAAGTATGATTAGCTTAGGACATGACGGTGTTTGAGTTTTACAAAGAAGTTTTAATTTTAAACATTTTCATATACACACCATCCTGTATACCTTCCAACGAGGACACCAACTACCAACTTGAAGTATCTGAATTTATATAAACTAAGTGTCTAAAACAAAAAAGCCTACCCCTAATTTTAAGTGACAAAGGCTCAGACATTTATCTAAAATATCACAGTGGTATCAGTACTGGTTCTTTGTTTACATTTATGCTGTGGAAGCCCTTACTAGTTTTTAGCTACAGATAATACAAACTAATACTTGTCTATATATCCAGATAATCAGAAGCAAGACATCAAACTACTATAAAGATACAATATTTCTAAAGATGTGTTTTAATTAATTTACTCAGAAAGACTGCAATACAATAAAAATAGAATACATGAACTGATGTTTGACACAAAAGTAAGTTGAATTGATATTTGACACTAAGTTTTGACACAAAACTAAGTTTGACACAAAACTAAATTGAATCTTGAAGAGTTACATTCAGGGAAGTATTTAGATGTTTTATTTAGAGAACATTCTTAAAATGGTTCCAAATGCTTGAGAACAACTAAATGAGTCACTTTTCTTTCCCAGTGATGTTTCACTTATTTGTTATTTGAGAAATCTTTCCAGACAATTATGCAAAATGTGTGAAAAATAAGGACAGGATTTTCTGAAAATGATAAAAAGAGATTATTTTTACTAGCTATGTCTTTGTAAAACAGAAGCCACGTATTAAAGATTTAAAAAGTAGAAAAATTAACATTCATGTACTGTATTAAATTCAGACAGAAGTTTCACTAAGGTGAAATAATAAACATATGGAGCATGTCACCAAGCAGACCAATTAAAAATGTCATCAATCAAAAGTACTGACGGGCTTCCCTGGTGGCGCAGTGGTTGAGAGTCCGCCTGCCGATGCTGGGGACACGGGTTCGTGCCCCAGTCTGGGAAGATCCCACATGCCGCGGAGCGGCTGGGCCCGTGAGCCACGGCCGCTGAGCCTGCGCATCCGGAGCCTGTGCTCCGCAACGGGAGAGGCCACAACAGTGAGAGGCCCGCGTACCGCAAAAAAAAAAAAAAAAAAAAGTACTGTCATCATCCTGGTGGAACAGAAGTAAAGGGGAAAACACAAGAGAAAACAAGTAAATGTTTTCTATATTGACAAAGTTCAGCCATTATTATTTTTTATCTTAATATATACAAAGTAGACTCTCAGTTGGTATAAATTCCTAACAGAAATCTCACCCCGCATATAAAATTTTTAAATTAACATTTTTCCCATCAGAATTCTATTCTAAAATACCCAGTCTTGTATTTTTATTCTCCCATTATCTTAATTATTCATTTTAGAATGACTACATAAAATTCTGAATTTTGTTAGAGCACACTGAGATTAACTTTTTCATATTTAGGATTATTATAATTGATCAAGATACAGCCACATCTATATACTGAGGTAATCTTTCATACATAGTAGATACACACATCTTTCTTCACTTTGTAAACGTCTTCACCATTTCTCCAAATATTGTTTAAACAACTAAACATTTAATATTTCTGGTTAAGTCATCCTGCTCTTTCTGTTAAGATGCAAATTCCTCTACATAGATTCCTCAGTCATAATCAGGTGTATCCTCTAATAGGGTCCATTTATTGAACATCACTATTCCAACATCACTATTGACTGAGAGAAACTGTAACCTGGGTTAAAGTAACTTCATTGTGTAGAGAGCGTCGAGGATGCTGCAAAGTGCAGAGTTTTGCTCATCTCTAGGCAAATACAGTCTCCAGGCAAGTAAGGAACCAGAAAGGAAAGACATAGACCTCTGGGAACAGAAAATGGTTGGAAGAAAAAGTTGGGACAGCAGAAGCAAAATGCAGACAATTTAAAAAAAAAAAAAACCTATTTTACAATGTAACCTCTACATTTGGATTAGCCAATGTGTTTTATTACTTTAGTTCTATGTATCATTAATGTCTATACATCATTATGAAAATAAAAAGTGTAAATCAGCTTATCAAAATTAGAGTGTCAAAGTTTTAAAATTAATGTTTATAAAGCATTTTAGTAGAAAACGATGAAATAGACCTGATATCTGTTCATTTACTCTGCAAATAATTCTCAAACTGACTGCTCACAATGAACTGTGCTTACACATAACTTACAATGAGGCAGAGGGTATGAATGACATTTCTTTAGTGCTACAATTGGCTCTTGCATATATTTTCATACTTTGACTTGTTTAATCTTATGAGCTTTAAAATTTTGAGCGGGACTCAGGGATTACACTATTAGAAGGTAAGTTTATTTATAAGAACCATTCAGAAGGAGAGAAAGGATATTGCATCAGAATGATTTAGAGAGTTACATTTTTAAAAATTATGATTGTACTTAATTGAGAGAAGATTTAGAGCACGTATTCTTGGAAAAACTATGTGTCTATGATATTTTCAATTTTTGTTTATAACCCTGGAAAGGAAAATATTATCCATAATTATGGATTGATACATCTGGGTATCAAGCTTCTTTGGAAAGAAATGATGGCTTGTTGATATGTTCTCTAAATCATTTCACAGTCTAAGATAAAATTTTACTGGTTGATGAAATCTTCGAGAGTTACCCTTTAGGTAAATTATTTTACATTTCATTTAGTTTTCTATTTAGCTTTATATAAAATTGGAGCTGGATACTTCTGGAAAATAATTTTAATGCTAACATGCTATCAAAATGCATAACAGAGTATGGCACACTATAAATTATAATAAAATTATAGTATTTTCTAATTTTATATTATGATTAAAATAAGTTATAATCATATAATAAAAGATAACCAGCTTACTAAATATTGGAATACAAGCTTCTCCTTGTATATATATATATATATATACATATATATATATATATATATATATATGTACAGTACACAAAATAGTGCCTATCACATAGTAAGGAACTTAATGAATATTTGTTAAGTGAATAAATGAATTTAAGTTTAAGTGGACAAAGTGACTGCTTACTTGAGTCACTCATGTTGTACTCAAATCAATGCATTTCTTGAAAACACTGTGTTCAAAGTTCTATGTTAAGCAAAGAAGTAAATCCTAGTTGAGACAAAAAAAAATGGAAATAAAGAAAGAGAAGGATGGGCTTCCCTGGTGAGGCAGTGGTTGAGAGTCCGCCTGCCGATGCTGGGGACACGGGTTCGTGCCCCGGTCCGGGAAGATCCCACATGCCGCGGAGCGGCTGGGCCCGTGAGCCATGGCCGCTGAGCCTGCGCGTCCGGAGCCTGTGCTCCGCAACGGGAGAGGCCACAACAGTGAGAGGGCCGCGTACCGCAAAAAATAAATAAATAAATAAAATAAAGACAAGGAGGATTTAGGTCAGCAAGAGGAGGAGGGAGAAGAGGAGAAGACAAAGGAGAGCATTTACCAGTTACCTTTACCTCTGGCATCCTTCCCCCCGTCTTAGTAGCTTTTATCCCCACCTTGGTGCATCCTTCCCCAATTCCTACTAAGGGACTCAGAGCTACGGCAGTATTTCTGGGATGCCTTTGAACCTGCAGCGGCCCATCAGTGGCTTGTCCTGGGAATCATCAATGCCATGAATCTCCCTCAAAATACTTACAAAATGTTCTCTTCACACATATTCTTCAACAACATTCTATATTGCAAATTACCTAATAAGATCATGGCTAACTTTCTAGTTGGTAATTAAGGGCAATTGCTTCATGAGATATTCCTTGATGACCAAAACAAACAAACAAAAAAGCAATCACAAAAAGGCCCTAAACAAAACATGCAAACCAACAAAAGATCATGTCTCTTATCCTACATCTAAGGCACCCAGCACTGCCAGGGAAAATTACACACCCTGCATATCTATGCTCCGATAACTTAATGTCTTAATTTCTCCTCAGGACATTTGACTCTGCTTCTTAGTCTGTCTCCTCAACTGCCCTTTGAAACTTTATCACCTCAAATCCCCATCTGGTAATCATCCCCTGGGTAATTTTCAAATGATAATTCCTAATTCATAAATTTCCTCAACTTTTTATACCCACAGGGAAATGCCCTCACCTTTCCCTCCAGTCTCAGAAATAATAAAAACATAATAACACCCTGGGCTAATGTACACAAAGAATAGTGTTTAACAGAGTCATGATCAATAATTGTTTTTCAATAATGACAACAATGCTCTGAAATAAATACTAAAATTGTTACCATTTTTTTAAAATAATAAAACTGAAGTTTAGAGAAGTTAGGTAATATTACCATTTTCATGTAGTTAGTAAGTAGCAGATCCAGTATTTTAACCCTCCTGTTTGGAGATCTCCTTCTCACCTTCACTTAAATTGAAAGAGAATAAGCGTTCTCCTCTGGATCCAATTTAATCCTCAGTCTACCACGAATAATCCCTCCAAAATTATCCTTTGGGGATGTAAACAGAAAAGAGTTGAAGAAGAGGAGATGGTCAATAGTTTTGTTCCTTAAGTTCCCAGCCTCTTTTCTTACCTCTACTAATGACCCTTGTTCTATGGGTATCTAGAATATCTGCTGGAATGGATGTGTGTGGTTGATACTCAATAAAGATACACTGAATGGATAAATCTCAGTTTCTCCTCATAGCCAAGAAAAGACATCGTCTTCAGGGTATTTTCTAAACTCTGAGCTAATTCTTTTGTTCCTCATTCCTCTGGTCCTTAAAGACTGGTGAAACCCAGAATTTTATCCTTACTCGTCTTATTTCACCCTAACCGTTTTCTTTGGGAAATTTATTCAACATCCAACACTCAGTTTCCACTTGTAATATGCTAATTTATTTCAAATCAATCAATATCTTATGCTCAGGGCTCTTATTTTCTTTGTCTCACACACTCAACTTCTATTTATACGTGAATGCCCAGTATGCATCATGAATAAAAATAAACTTACTTCCCCCCATAATGAGTGTGTCCTGTATTCTCTGCCCATACAAGTCAGCAACAATTATCTAATTCCTTAGGTGAAAAGCCTGGGAGGTATAAAACATAGCTCTTCTTTCTTGCTCATGTATAACTTTTCCACATTAAAATAGAATTTATTTTCCCCTTTTGGCCATCTCCACTGCAACAGGTTATGCTCTATCATTTTCTTTGTGTAATAATTTCTAACTGAGAATTATCCATATTTCACAATGCATCATAAGTGAATTTTCAAAAATACAATTCCAAAGCTGTAATACTCTTATTTAAAGTTCTTTACTGGTTCCTATTATCTTCAGAATGAAAATCCAACCTCCTCTATGTTGCATATCTTCTCTCTATATCTATTCTTCATGTTCTGCATAGATATATAGCACTTTCTTTACCAAATTCTTCTCCCACGACGTCTATACCCTTACTCTAGGTTCTAACCATTCTGAATGAATTGATTTTCTGAAAATGAGATGTATTTTATTTTGCTCATGGCTAACAATCTGGGTCTCAAGATGCATTCCAAGTAGCAACTCCTCTGAGACATTTTTCCCATGACCTCAAGAAAATGTCCCCAGGTTGTGACAACATAGCATTATTTACAAAATTCTATCATAATGGATTACTTTTCCATCTCCCTCTTTAGGCATTGGCTCCTTGAGAGCAGGGAGCAAAGCTTTATCCTTGGAGCACTGGAAATTAATACAATGCCTGTCACTAAGGATTTTGTTGTTCTCTTTCTTTTGACTTGCTAGTGGAAACTAAATCTTTACCACTGGAATTAGAAACATCAGTGAAAGGCAATTTGAGCATGTAGGTTACATATCCTCTTAAATAAAGCATTTTTGGTTAGGGTTTACATATTTCAGTCTGTTTTCAATAATGATTTCTTGTTCAGATTCATTACCTAAAAGTGTTAGCTACCAGACAAATTTTACTCTAAATGTGGTTTCAGTTCCTAAGGAAGTTATGAGGGAAAAATCAGAGAAGAGGAAGAATGTTAATAGATTAACTTCAATACCAGGTAAATTACTAAATTGCAATTATCAAGAAAGTATTATGTGGAGAATGTCATTATTATTCACCAAACTGTGAAGTCCAAGGTAACTATCCTTTAGTTGGCACTATGACATATCTTTCCATTACCTCTGCCCTCAATTCCTCTGCATAATCAAACTTGCCCTTGGTGGTAGGGCTTTTATCATTGTGTTAAAAAGTCAGAAGCATCAGTATAACCTGTGAGTGAATAAATCAGCCTTCTTTTTTTTTTTTTTTTTTGCGGTACGCGGGCCTCTCATTGTTGTGGCCTCTCCCGCTGCGGAGCACAGGCTCCGGACGCGCAGGCTCAGAGGCCATGGCTCACGGGCCCAGCCGCTCCGCGGCATGTGGGATCTTCCCGGACCGGGGCACGAACCCGTGTCCCCTGCATCGGCAGGAGGACTCTCAACCACTGCGCCACCAGGGAAGCCCTAAATCAGTCTTTTTAACTACATGTATATTTATATCCAAACCATATCCATACCTAGATGTTTCAAACACATCATGAGTATGATAGTTATAACAGAAATTGGTATATATGTATTCTTATGAATTTTATATCAACATGATGTTCCTACTAGCAAATATAAATTTCCCACAAGTCCCAAAGTATCATGTTCACATTAATATAATTGCATATATTTTATTATCTTTAAAATAAAGGTCATTATTAGACAGGACTTGGGGAATAGAGACAGCTGTAACATTACAGGCCCCCATACCAAAATGCATCACTAATTTATATATTTGCTTTAAAAAGTGGGATTGCCTCTTCATTATTTTTTGCATAGACAGACATACAAGTTTTCCACTTTATTCATAGCCAAAAATATGTGTAAACTATTTGTTAACCAAATTGAACAGCTGCTTTCTTTATGCAGTTGAGTGTTAGCTATAACAAAGGCAAAATATAGGTCACTTCTTTTTCTCTCAACTGGTACATTTATTCAATTCAGATATATAGCTGGGAATTTTTTCAGTGTTTTTCCTATTCTGTTAGTCAAAACAGCACATCTAAGATTGCAAATGAGCAGATCAATTTCAGAAATATTGTGAATGTCATTTAGACAGCAGGCTCTGTCCTAGGAACTCTGTTAGAATTCCTTTCCCTGAAGACACAGTTCTTTATTATATTCTCTCTATCACACAACAAATTGTTAGTGTCCTGCAGACACAAAGTCTGAAGTCAGGTTTAAACCTCACGTTAAATATATTCACTGTCTTAAGCAGAAACACATAGAAATAAGGAAATTAAAAATCATATTATCTCCTGCTATGATGTTTTCTATTTCCTCCCACAGGAAAAAAAAAAAAAAAGAAATCTTGAAGGATACTAGTATAGGACTATTCAATCCTGTGATGTTGAATTTTTCACCCTTGTTGTTTAATTTTAGCTCTATCTAATTTATTACTTGAATTTAGAGCATAAACTTTGTCTTTAGGCTCCAGCAGCATTATTTTTATTTCCGACTTTTATTCTTTTTTGATATTAAAGCTTTATACTTCTAAAAATTAAATATAGATCACATTTTAACAAAAAGCCCATTTTCAATGAAAATTTAGTTTCTAATCTTCTGATTAGCCAACCTGAAAGTGTACAACTTGCTTTTCGTAAATGGTCTTTGCCCTAAAATACCTGACATTTCTTGCCAGTATTCTTCTGTATTCTGTGTGTTCTTCCTAGACATTTTGGGGTTGTTTTTCCTGCAATTATTTCAAACCCTGATTATTTTGATTCACGGTTTAATTCAAGTGACATTTATTGAAATTCTGCCCCCAAAAATCTTAGTTTTAAAGGATACAAATATGAAGCAAGCACAAACCCTATCCTTTAGCTTTCAGAAGAAGTTGAGAATTCTGACATTTATTGTACATCTAATATGCACCAGATTGCCTCTGATACATATTATTAGCTCAACTGCTGATTCACAGACAACTACCACGCAAAGATATTAATATTGATTATTTATTAATATGAAGGGCTCAGAAACATTAGATAAAAATGTCCTAAATAGTAGGGTCAAGATTTGATGTAAGAGTATATAATGCCAAGCACATATATATACTACCATGTGTAAAACAGATAGCTAGGGGCTTCCCTGGTGGCGCAGTGGTTGAGAGTCCGCCTGCCGATGCAGGGGACACGGGTTCGTGCCCCGGTCCGGGAAGATCCCACATGCCGCGGAGCGGCTGGGCCCGTGAGCCATGGCCGCTGGGCCTGCGCGTCCGGAGCCTGTGCTCTGCAACGGGAGAGGCCACAACAGTGAGAGGCCCGCGTACCACAAAAAAAAAAAAAAAAAAAAAAACAGATAGCTATTGGGAACCTGCTGTATAGCATAGAGAGCTAAGCTCAGAGCCCTGTGTTGACCTACATGGGTGGGATGGGGGGAGGGAGGTCCAAGAGGGAGAAGATATATGTATACGTGTAGCTGATTCACTTCGTTGTGCAACAGAAACTAACACAACATTGTAAAGCAACCATACTCCAATAAAAAAATAATAAAAATTTTTAAAAAACACGCTCTTACGATATGACCCAGGAAAAAAAATACAACATGCATTTTAAAATATTTTTTTTGGTATCAGTGTATATTCAACATTATATTCCTTGATGAGAATTTTAAATTCACTTCTCATTCAGTATCATAGGACTCCAGGTATTTTCTTAAAGTTTTTCTTCCTAACATGACCCAATTAATGTTCTCTGGTATTTTTTATTTACGGGTTTATTTGACATACAATAAATGGGTATATTCTTTCTCTGGACACTAATACCACGCACTCTAGATTACTGGCCTTAGGCTGTCTTTCAAAGATAGTATTAATCCTCCAACTCTCTTCTTTTACAAAGTTATTTTCATTATTCTATGTCTTTTGCATTTCCATGTGTATTTTTAGAATCAGTTTGTCAGTCTTTACTAAAAATCCTCCTGGGGTTTTGATTTGGCTTATGTTGAATCCATAGATAAATTTGGGGAGAACTGATGTTTTAATAATACAGTGTCTTCCCTTCTTTCTTTTTTTTTTTTTAATTTTTTGGCTATGCCACGTGGCTTGTGAGACCTTAGTTCCCTGACCAGGCATCGAACCCAGGTTCCCCGGCATTGGAAGCTCAGAGTCCTAACCACAGGACCACCAGGGAATTCCCAATACTGTGTCTTCTGATCCATGCATATGGTATATCTCTCTATGTATTTACGTTTCTTCAATTATTTCTAGTCATAATTTGGAGTTTTCAGTATGAGACTTCTGTACTTCTGTCAGATCTGTCCCTGTATTTTGTATTATTTGTTACTGTCATGGCATAAGACCGTCTAGAGGCTATGACATGGAAGGAGAGGAGGGGCAGGGAAAGAGGGGGCTAGAGAGGGGTGTACATGTCCAGGTGAGCACAGCCAGGGACCTCTGGGTCAGAAAACACCCAGGGCTGTGGCAGCTTGGGCTCTGTTTGTAGCCGCAGGGCTTATTTTATCTATGGCTAGCACAAGGTGCAGATTTGCAGGGTACAGAAAGCCCCTAAATGGCTAAAAATCTGCTTATATTTGAAGACAATTGGATGTGCAAAAATTTTGAGTTTGGAGCCAGTGGGCTTTTGAGCTAATGGGCCCCAGCTTTCTATGAAGCAGTAAACGACATAGGCTCACTATACAGAGGCCACCTTTAGCTCATTTATATAACAATCCATCCCTTGGCCCCATGGTGCTTTACAGTCGAAGTTGCACATTATAACATTTGAATCTGAAGAAAGGGATAAAGCATCTTCAAGACTCAGAATCCTTAAGGGTCATAATCTTGGATTTCAAAATCCTTTTGCAGCTAAGCTGACCACATAGCGGAGGAAAACCCTGGGGAATAGATGAGAAAGGAGATTCTGATTTTGTCAATCTGTTTAGTTAGTAAAGTGATATTATGGCCCCTTGGCTGTGTGTCCCTGGCTACCTGTAAAGCAAACTTGGCCAGTGTCATCTACCCACAAGCAGCAAGATGCTCATCAAGTGTACAGACCCCTCCTTCAGTAGCCAATAAATAATCTAGGATCATGTGATTATCTACCACCATGACCGGTAAAGCTCGGTGAGACACGGGCCGAGAGCTCCAGCCCTCGGGCTGTTTGTTTAATTTGTGTGAATAACTCCTTAGATATGGCTCTCTATGTTGTGTGCTGTCCTGTACATGTGAAGTCCCTACTGCCTCCAAAATTAGCAACCTGAGGGTGATGAGTTCCAGGTGGACTCTTCTCAAAGTTCATTTGCAGTGTTGGAGAGTTGCCGCAGTGTAGTTTGCTGGAACAAGAACTTTCATGGGGGAGGATGTTCATCTACTGAGTAAAAATCTACTGGAATTTTGAGCCAAACCCACGTGCAGGAAATTATTGGCCAGGGTTGGATGAGAAGAAGCTTAGGGGAAGCTGTTTGATTCCCTCACTGGTCCATGAGGCTCCCTCTGCTACCTGTATTCTCTGTGTTCTATAAATAAGTTTGTGTGGCTTAATACCATTCCAGCTGGTGTTAATAGGAGCATAGAAAGGTATCATGAAATAAGCTTGCATGTCATCTGTCTTGCATTCAGCACATGGGTCAGTTAAATTGGTTATGGGTTCAGCCTATTATTGTCCACATATCAGCAAAACAAAACACACTATTAACTGGTGCCCTCAGGCAAACAGAGCAACGGGGCCACTACCTATGAAGTCTCATTTCTGTAATGCCTAGAGACTGTATTCAGCCACTGTTACTACCAGAATGCTCGTGATCGGTGCAATCAAATTAAAGCTGCTGTAACCCATAGGCAATGCTGTCAGATTCTACAGCATTACAGAGATAAACTTATAGCTCTTACTATAATCCTCATCTTACCCTGGGATGATGATAAATGTAACCCCTGCCAACAATGTACACCCCTACAACTACTGGCTTCTCTTCCTATTAATTGTAATAATCTCTCTCCCCCTCCCGTACAAGCCCCATTTATCGGTGTGGAAAGAAATTGCACTAGCCCAGTGGCTAAGGGCACCTTAACGCAGGTCTCCTCCCCAGCTGCTAGGCACTAAAACAAGGGAGACAAAGTATACAAAATAATGTGTATACAAAAAAGGCAAGTTTTACATAATACTCCATGACAGCCGGCTCTCCAATAATTGCTGAATCAGGTGCCTACAATACATAGTCATAGCTCTTGGTAAGTTAACCTCAGAACTTAGATGTTAGCCACATCTAAGACTCCAAACCATTTACCCATGTTATTGCGAATGTCACCTGTGGAGGTAGCTATACCTGGTAGAGGGAACAGCCTTGCTTAATTCTCTATAGTCTCTACTTAGCCTCTAGGCATTAGCAGCTGGCTTTAAGCACAGACCATGCCTGGGAACTGAAAGGTGAACTAGTAGGAATTAGTACCCCTTCTTTAAGCGAAGACACTGCAACCCTTCAGTGCTTTGCCTTGGGGGCACTGTGGCATGTCACCACGCACATCAGTAGGGGAATGTTTCCTGGTTCCCACTGGGCAGCCCTCAGCAGCAGCATAAAAGCTCAGGCTTGTTCTGTGAGTAACCTGCTGACAGAGGACATACCTTCCAATAATGAGAAAAAAGACAGCCTGGGGCAGAGGGATGCAGTGAGGAACAACCAGGACAGAAGCATCTTTCAGCAAACCTGGGCCAATTTTAACAGTTAGCTGTGTAATGACCCCTTTATTTAGTCCTCCCAGGAAGCCAGCACTTCCTGAAGCCAGGTCAGGGGAGAGCAGGATCTCATAAAGCATGAGGTCTTCCTGGGATGTGAGATTTGGGCACCAGGATCCCAGAGAGCCAGCCAGTGTTGTTTATTTTTTGGAGCGCAAACTACAGTTAATGTGGTAAAGGGGAGATTGTCTAGAATCTCACAGGAGGGGACTGCTGGATCCCTCTGTGGGGCAGGTTTCTACCACTCCCTGAGATGGGGGCAGGAATGGAAGTGTAGGGGAGCAAACCTTGTCACGCTGAAATGTTTCTTTGGCATGGGGATTATTTCCAGATGAAAAAAAAATCAGGGCTCAAAAGACTCAGGAAGAAACTTTGACCGCCCCCCAACTATGAATTCTTCATCCACACCAGCTTCCCAGCCCAATTCCAAGTCCTACTGTACACTCCCCCTACACTAGCCTTTTTTCAAATTCCTACTCTTGTTTCAAATCTCAGATAGCTAACAATTTTTCAGGGAACCTTCTCTTGAAAAAGATACATAAGCCCCGCACCACTTTCTACCATGTGTTTTCATAGAAACACATATCTCTCTTTGTACAACTCATCCCAGTAACATGTATTCAAGTAAATATATTTTTCATCCATATGTGTCCCACAGTTGACTCTAAGCTTATTGAATTCTAAACACTAAGTTCACTTCCTGGCACATGCAGTGAGCCAATGCATATTTGGTGAGAGGAAATAAATGAATTAAAACATGTATTGGGCTTCCCTCGTGGCGCAGTGGTTGAGAATCTGCCTGTTAAGGCAGGGGACACGGGTTCGAGCCCTGGTCTGGCAGGATCCCACATGCCGCGGAGCAACTAGGCCTGTGAGCCACAACTACTGAGCCTGCGCGTCTGGAGCCTGTGCTCCGCAACAAGAGAGGCCGCGATAGTGAGAGGCCTGCGCACTGCGATGAAGAGTGGCCCCCACTTGCCACAACTAGAGAAAGCCCTCGCACAGAAACGAAGACTCAACACAGCAAAAATAAATAAATAAATAAATAAACTCCTACCCCCAACATCAAAAAAAACCCAAAAAAAAGAAACAAAAAAAACCAGGTATTGATTACTTCTTCTGGGCCAGATAGAGTACCTTATATAGAAACAGCCACATTTGTAGGGGTCTTATCCTAAATTTGTAACTTTAATGCTTAATTGCCAATTATCAGAACTTAGAGTTTAAGATATTAATGTAATTGTTCTGATCCTTAATTTTCTGGCACACACGAGTTCAATTACTGACTATCGTGCATTTCAAATGCTTGTTACCAACAAGGTAGAGAACTGAAAAATAGGTTAAAAAATAATAAAATGAGATTCTACTCAGGGAGTGATATGTACCACCATATATCTATGAAAAATACAATAATCTAAAATACAAATTGAAAGGGCAAGAGTTACCTGGAAGTGTGTAAAGCCATACAAAGCATTGCATGAGGGTAGATAGCAAACTGTATACGTAAGTCCCCTGCATACAAATGAGTTCCATTCCGACAGTGAGTTCGTAAGTCCAACTGTGCGTTAAGTCCAACAAAGTTAGCCTAGGTGCCCAACTAACACAAGTAGCTATATATTACTGTACTGTAATAGGTTTATAATATTTTCACACAAATTATACATAAAAAACAAACAACAAATAAAGAAAATATTTTTAATCTTATAGTGTAGTATCTTGAAAAGTACAGTGGTACAGCACAACAGCTGGCACACAGGGGCTGGCATCGACTGAACAGGGAAGAAGAGTTACTGACTGGAGGAGGGAGAGGAGGTGGGAGATGGTAGAGCTGAAGGATCGACAGCAATAGGAGACAGAGGGCGAGCTGCTATTCCACTCTCACCTGACCCTGATGGCATGCGCATTCGCATTCATCTTTGAAAGTTCGCAACTTTCAAAATGTTCGTATGTTGGGGACTTACAGTATTAAAAATAAATAGACATCCAAAGGTCAGTTATTCCCTGTGCTTCATATCAAACTGCTGTCAGCCATGAGATTATGGTCTCCATGTATTAAAATAAAAGCAGCACATGATAATCCACCTGCTTCTGTTGGACAATATGTCATGGGATATATAGGAAACTGGTGAGTAAAAATGCATTTAGCACCTGTTTCAGATGTTGGTAACACATGGTCAGAGCTATTGCAAGGATGGAAGAGTAGGTGACGATGCTAAACTATTTACCATCAAACTGTAGTCCTGCCATGAACTGACGACAAATAGATTTCAAATCTTTTCTCAGAAATTCTCCTTTGCTCTTCATTTTCTTCTTTACAGAACCCCTGTTGCATCCGTACCCTTTCATCTTTTCTTCATCAACAGCCCTGATCCATACATACATCCTAATGGACAGTTTCTCAAGTTCCATTTTCTTTTCATTGTAGAGATATTGATTAATCCTGAATTTATGATTATAACTTTATTCTCATTTATAGCTCCGTAACTTCAGGAAAGCATAATAAGGATGGAAAAACCATACACACTCTTTGGAGCCTTAAAAAAAACCTGTTTAATCTTGTTCAATCATTTGTTACCACTTCGATTTGGGAAAACCATTTAAACCATGAGAGATTTCTTATCTAAAATGGAGAAAATAAAAAAGTCTGGAAACAAGTGTTTATAAAAACTACTGGAAACTCTTTAAATGTTAGTTCTCTTCTTCCCCTTAAAATAAATGATATTTAGTAAAAAAGAAAAAACAAAGTGTGGGAATGAGCACCATGAACTTCATCTGGCATTTTCTCCTCCATCGTCTTTGTGTACTTGGAGTCAAAAGTGTTCTCCCATTTTCTGAAATACAGTTTTATTAATTAAAGCAATATCTTATAGTGCACATCATGATCTCTAAAATTAATCAGATTAAAATTTTCATTTCATATCTAATATTTACCATTATGCTAACAATAAGATTGGATTCATAATGTTTCATCACTTGGCTCACAACTAAAATGAGACTTAAAATGATGCGCATGGCTTCTCATATGAATCATCTTGGAAAGACATTAACATTAACATCAATATGAGGTTGAAGGCAGATGAAAGTCCACAAATCATTGAATCAACAACCTCATTACTATCCTACCTGATTATACTGTAAATAATATAAGACATATCACAAAACAATCTCTAACTTCAAGGGCTTTTTTTTTTTTTTTTTTGTGGTACGCCGGCCTCTCACTGTTGTGGCCTCTCCCGTTGTGGAGCACAGGCTCCGGACGCGCAGGCTCAGCAGCCATGGCTCACGGGCCCAGCCGCTCCGCGACATGTGGGATCTTCCCGGACCGGGGCACGAACCCGTGTCCCCTGCATCGGCAGGCGGACTCTCAACCACTGCGCCACCAGGGAAGCCCGAGGGCTTTTTCTTCTTGAAGTAACTATTTATCTTCTAAAAACTGGCTTATTTTTGTCATTTATGAAAAACATAAGAATGGAAAAAGAAAGATTAATGGATTAATTTTTAAAGAAAAGATAAAACACATATTCACTGAAATTAACAAAGTCTGTTTTGGGTACAAGATGTCAACTACTCTGATGGTCACTGGGAATCAAACATGAATTCCCTTTTTATATTTAAGGATCAATATTATTTCCAAAAGAGGTTTGGCAAAGTTTTGTTTTGTTTTAAAAATCAAGTGTCAGTCTGATTTCATTTGGTAATTTTAATGTAGGAGTTAAATGTTAACTTAAACTCTATTGTGCAGAAACCTGAAAGTGATTCTTTTATATTACATTCCATTGTTATAAAAGGGAAACAAAAGTTTCTCTACAAAGAGCCATCAAAGAAAAGAAAAGAAATGTAGTGAAACAGCATGTTCAGAAAACAAGCATCTTGTACACACATAACCCTTTCAGGCAAGCCCTTGAGCAGGGTCATTTCAAGATGAATCTCACCCAGCTTGAGTTCACTGTACCCCCTGACCATGCGTTGATATGGATGGAAAAGCAACTTGCTTTCACTCCCACCCAGGATATCAGGGCAACCCCAGTTATTTTTTTAATCTTGACAACTTTATGCACATTGGACACCAGATTTTTACCTTTCAAACTCTAAGGGATACTCATCAATACTTCTACGGTTTCTCATTCTCAGGTGATCCATGATGGCACTGACACTCCACTGGTCTTGGGTTTGACATGTGGGCATTAACATCCTTCTCCCCTCTCCTATGGCTAAGGGAAGAAAAGTGTTCCCCACCACACAAACAGCTGTTTGCAAGGAAATCCAGACTTCGATCAAACTCCTTCACAGCCCTCCAGGTTTCTCCTATCCAGAGGCTGGAAGGAGGCGATGGGTTGGGGAGTCCAGAAGATAATTTTGGCCACTTTTTAGAGAGTCCTGCCAGGATGTGTCCAGCATCTTTCTTTTGAATGTGTGGGTCTTTCACACCCATTGTCATCAACATAGGGGCACCAGTTAAAACTCTGGAAGAGAATGGAAAAGTCAGTTTAACATCCTTCTAAACGAATACCATTAAATCCCCACAACCTGTCTACAAAAGCATTATTTTATTTTACAGGACAATACGCTAAGCAGATTAAGTAACTGGCGTGATAACACACAGCTAGAAGGAAGAATGGCAGGAATTCCAATGCAAATAGCTTGAACCCACTATAGTTCTACAAGGTGGAATCTTAGTAGACACTTGAGTTTACTGACCTGTGTTTGTCAAGGACCCTCCTCAAGTTTAGGGCAGCAAGTCTGATTTCCAGTTTCACTCACTGGAGAAAATGGGGCCACTAGTATACTGTCAGGCTTCTTAATGACTGGTTCTAACAGAGAACAGAGGCAAGTCCACATGGTGAAGGACTCCAGGTCTTGTATTAATTAAATGAAAGTAAGACAGTGTAGGGCAAATGGCCAATGAGGCAGTGCATAATGGGGAAAAAAAGAAACTTATTACTCTCAGATTATTTTAAGCAGGTAGACCACTATGTTTCATGTTTCTTTTTAAGAACAGGAGTACTTTACAGATTACTTTGCCATTCCCTAGAGTATCCTCATCGTTGTCAAGGCCAAAGCTAGGCTGATACGTGCAGATTCTAGACAGAGAGAAGGGAAAAGTGTTTGTGAGGCATAATTACCATCCAAAGGCACCATAAGGGACGTGCACATTTCCACCAAGTCCATGGGTGAGGACTTACTCATGTATCACACCTAACTACAAAGGAGGTTGGGTAATCAAGTTGATAAATCGAATATTTCCTGCCTTATCAGTTAACAAAGGATGTCCCAGTCATCAGCGATTGAGCTGGTGAACTCTGAGGGAACTCAGAAAGAAAAAGAATACCTGCCATCTAACAGCCATCAGACTGCAGCCACTCCCCAGGATGAGCCCTGAAGAGACTCAGGAGGAGAAAACACAGGATGCTGGCCCCAGCGAGCTGAGGTGCATATCAAAGGAATGATTTCGGTGAGCCCAGACTCTTGCATCTTCCCATACATAGAAAAAGGTTATATTCCTTAACTTGAGATTTCTAGTTTTCTTGAATTAACAGTAATCTTTTGTTCCTACTACCTGCCCTTTGTGGCAAAACTCTCTCATGGTTACTTGAGATGCTGTCTCCCGGGCTTGAAGTCCTAAAACTTCCCTCTGAATAAAACATAACTCTTATAGGTTGTGAATAATTTTTTAGTCGACAAAGTACAGCGGGGTAACCAAGTACCTGACTACAATCCCAGCATTAGGTAAGAAGGGAAGAAAAAATTACTGTGGGAGACTAGTAATATCTGGCATTGGCCTCCAGTAAGACACAATTGCAGAATGAAAAACTGAGTAGATGGAGAGAAAAGACAATGGAGTTCAGAGAAGAGACACAACACAGAAAGGCAACGGGTGTCCACAAAATATGATTGCCACACCGTGTGAGAGCCATGGTTGACAATGACATTTACAACACACACATGACAGAGCTGCATGCCTGAGAGCAAAGATCAGTAATGCTGGGTGGATACAAAAGAGCCAGATTTGCAGAGGAATTGTGGGAGGGCAAGAAGAAGCTGTAATGGAAACTATGTGGTTTAGTAAAAAAAAAAAACACACAATCAAAAACAAAACTTGAACAAAAAGCCAGACACCTGGATTCCAAGAAGGCATTTACCATTGATTTTCTGGGCAACATAAGGTAATTCAGTCTTTCTGCACCTCAAACTTCTAGAACTACACTCTGTAATTCAGTAGCCACTAGCGACATGTGGCTATATTTTTTTTATTATAAGATCTTTATTGAGGTATAATTGACATACAGTAAACTGCATATGTTTAAAGTACACAAATTCATAAGTTTTGTCACCACAATCAAGATAATACACATCACCCCTCAAGTTCCCCTGGGTCTCTTTGTAAACCCTTCCTGCCAACCTAATCATTTCCTTCCATTCCCAGGAACCAATGAACTGTTCTCTGTCAGTAAAGGTAAATTTGCATTATTAAGAATTTTATATGAATGAACCCCACAATATGTTTTATTTTAAAGCAAGCTTCTGTTACTTGACACAATTATTTTGAGATTCATCCATGCTGTTTACATTAATAATTCATTCCTTCATGTCGCTGAGTAGCATTACATGGTGTGAATGTACCACAGTCTGTTTATTCAGTTGTTGGACTTTTAGATTGTTTCCAGTTTGGGGCTATTTACAACTAAAGTTGTTATCAACATTTTTGCGCAAGTCTTGCTTTTGTTTCCTTTGGGTAAAAACTTAGTTGCAGAATAGCTGGATCATGTAGTAAGTAAATGTTTACCTTTTTTAGAAACTACTAGGCTGTCTTTTAACGTGATTACACCATTGTACATTTCCAGCAAACATGTGCAGGAGTTCCAATTAATCCACACTTTTGTCAACACGTGTCAGTCTTTTTAATCTTAGCTTTTCCAATAGGTTTGTAGTGGTATCTTGTGATTTTAATTTACATTTTCCCCATAAATACTGATGTTGAATATTTTATTTGCCATCAGTATATCTTCCTTAAAGTAGCTTTTCAAATACTTTGCCTATTTCTTAAACTAGATTGTGTGTTCTCTTATTAAGTTTTGAGATCTCATGAGATATCCTGAATCCATGTCTTTCATCAGGGACGTCACTAGCAAATAATTTTTCCCAGTTTGTGACTTCCTTTTCCGTCCTCTTAACACTGACTCTGATAAAGTCAAATTAGTTAATGTGTTATTTTATGGATTTATGTTATTTTTATTTTGTTGTCATGTCTAAGAAGTCAGTGGCTAATCCAAAGCCACAACAAGTTTCTCCTGTTTTCTTCTGAAGATTTGACTGCCTTAGGTTTTATATTTAGGTCCTGCATTCCTTTTTGAAATTTAATTTTTGTATATAGTGGATGGTATGGACTGAAGTTCACTAGTTTGCAGATGGATAAATAATTGTTCCAGATCCATTTGTTAAAAAGACTATAATCCTCCAATACATTGCCTTTGCAACTTTCTCATAAACTATTTGACTCTATATGTGTCTATATATGTGTCTTCCATATTCTTTCTTCTGAATTTGTCTATCTTAAGGCCAATACCACACTGCCTTGATTACTATAGCTTTATAAAAGGTCTTGTATTCAGGTAATATAACTCTTCCAAATTTACATCTCCATATAAATTTTAGAATCAGCTTACCACCTTTTACAAAACAACAACAACAAAACACCACTAGCTATATAATGGAAAATAAGCACTTGACAGTATTGAGTCTTACAATCCATGAACACAGGTCTCCATTTATTTATATCTCTTTAATTTCTCTCAGCAATGTCTTGTAGTTTTAAGTGTATAGGTCTTGCACGTCTTTTTCCAGATTTATCCCTTAATATCTCATAGATTTGATGCTACTGTATGGAGACATGATAAATGGATGTTTTTCTAAGCAGAATGTATATTGCAGTACTAACCATATGAAACATACATGATGCAACATTTTGTCAATTTAGTCTTCTCAGAGGTCTCTTTCCATTTTGTTAAAAGTATATGCTTTAAAATATTGAAAGTGTTTCTTGTATGAATTGCCAAGATGCCTTGTCATCATTCTCAAGCCACTGAGAGTTATGATTAATAAGAAAATGGCTCTAAATACATCAATCCCTTATTTAATGATTCTGAAAATTTTTCACATCATGGCTGCCATAGACTGAATGTGTCCACCCAAATTCATACGTTGAAACCTAGTCCCCAGTGTGAAACCTAGTCCCCAGTAATTAGAAATGGGACCTTTGGAGGTCATGAGAGTAGAGTCCTCATGAATGGGATTCACGGCCTTGTAAAAGAGACGCCAGAGGGCTTCCACGGTGACGCAGTGGTTGAGGGTCCGCTTGCTGATGCAGGGGACACGGGTTCGTGCCCCGGTCCGGGAAGATCCCACATGCCGCGGAGCGGCTGGGCCCGTGAGCCATGGCTGCTGAGTCTGCGCGTCCGGAGCCTGTGCTCCGCAATGGGAGAGGCCACAACAGTGAGAGGCCCGCGTACCGCAAAAAAAAAAAAAAAAAATTATATGGTTAATTAGAACTTTAGGAAAAATCACATTGAAAATCTGCCTAGTTGCCTAAAAGCATTGATGTTAGAAACAAATTAGCCGGGGAGGGAATCGTATGGCATGTTGCGTTAGACATGGAGTGCCAGGGGCATTCTAAACATCAACAAGTACAATTTTTGTCACGCTCGCGTTCCCTTTCACTGTAGTTGAGACATCTGACAAGCAGTCTCCACGCTACAACAGACAATCTCCCTAGACACCAGGAGCTTTCAACAATCTTAATCCAGCTGGTTGCATTTCAAAAGAGTTTCAGTAAGTCTGAAAAACCAAGGGGCTTCTCTTCTCCGTACACACTGCACAAACAAGAACCATAATATTGCAAAGTTGAAGAGGATTAGTGATTATGCCACCTGGCTTCATTTTATTATTATTATCATTATTATTATTTGAACACCATTTTTATTCTCAAGTGTAATAAATTTGGCGATTCTTAATTTAGTATGAAAGTTGGATTATATCACAACAGAAACAAATCAGCTTTTCATTTGTTTTGATGTAATGCACATGACAATAGCCTAGAAAAAGTGTGACTTGGTTACATTAGAGGTTAAAGCCTGTACTTTTCCTCTGATACAATTTAGGAAGCAATAGAACTTTGAATAATATTTTTTACAACAATTCTCCCTCATCTCTCAGTGGTCACATTGTTACCAATACCTTTATCCAGGTTAGCATCACATTTTGCTTGGACTAACAAAGTAGCCACATCATCGATCTTCCCACAAATCTCCTCTAATCAATATTCCATCCATAGGTGTCATTTGAAAATCCAAATATGATCAAGTTCCTCCCCTCCTTGAAACCTACAATAGTTTCCCTTTGCTTTTCCACCGGGATCCTTTAAATCCTTACAATCTCTATACCAACAGCTTCAAAGCCCTCTTTTTGTTGTTAGAATGCCCACACTTAGTTCCAACATGAATCTTCATGTAACAAATACTACTATTCTCTTTGCTTGGACAAGGCTCTGCTCTCATTCACCCAACACCACTTTCGACTCATTCCTTACCTTAGTTCCTTATCTCAAAAGTCCCATGTTCAAGGAGATCTTTCCTAACCTCTGAGACTCTACAATTTCCCCATTTAATGATCTCACAGGAACCTATATTTCTCTTTTGCACCAACTGTAAACAAATAACTAATTGTGTATTTAGTCAGTTGATGTCTGCATTCCTTGCTAGAATTTAATTTTCATGAGGGCAGTTCTAGGGAACTATCATCACCCTGCATAGTAGAAGACCATTAAATATTTATTGAATATGCAAATTAGTATTGTTCATTGACAGAAAATAAAATTCTTAACTAACTAATTATCATTATAATGTACCCAAAGAGAAGTATGTTAGAGAAGTTGTCATAGAGAAGTTAGGTGGCCCACAAACAATCAAATCCTTAATACTCAAAGTAGATTGGTGTCTATAATACTATTGGTATTACTCCAACATTACTAAATACAACTTAAAATAAAATTTCAGTCAGTTTAAAGCAAATAGAAAACACTGGTAATTTTACACCCTTTGTATATATATATATATATATATATATATATATATATATATATATGTTATAATGCTGAACCACTTAATTTTTCTAAACATTTTTTCATAGCTGACACAAAAATAAAGCTTATTACATAAAAAAGATTTCAACTTAGAATGATAAAATAAATTGTCAGTTCCAGACTAACAGACAGGCTACAGAACTAGAATTTCTTTTCTTGGAAAAGTAAAACCAGAATGAAATTTAAAATATGGCATAAATATTATCTAAAATGAGTTATAGACAAATAAAAAGGCTCTGTATTATAAGTATTATATAAAATATTATAATATTTATATATGTAATTTAAATTGAAAATAACATATTGAACTCTATAAGAATGTTTATTAAAAAGTTTAAGAAAGAAAAGATAAACAATAAAACTAGAAAATAGTCCTAATTTTTTCACTTAATAGGTATTTATTAACATAAACAACGTTCCAGACATTATGTATTTTGAGCATTGGGAGATAAAAGATGGGCAAAAGTTGATATTGTCCCTACCTTCACTGAACTTTATATTCGTCAGAGATCCAGGCATTAATCAAATTATCACAAAATTAATGGAAAAAGTTAATTGTTATGAATACATTAAGGTGGGGACATGATGGGGTGAGGCATATTACAAAGACACTTGACCTTTTCTGTGGATTTTGGAATGGTTTATAGTATTTGAGGATGAATATTTAGCTAAGAGTTGACTCGGTGAAGGTTTAGGGGAACAGAAAATGGATACCTGCCAAAGGAAATAATGATGGTTTCAACAACCAAAAAATTTCAAAAGCCAGTTTAACAGTATTACAAATTATTTTTCTGTCCTTCTCTGTGTGATACAGAGTCACTCAGTTGGAGAATGGAGGGTGTTTAGGCACACACACACTCACAATACACACATATAGATAGTAATACATGCATACACACTTATATATGAATGACAGAGCAAAGGGAATAATTCAAGAACTTAGGAGGAAAAATTTTAAAAAGGCATAAACGAGCTCTGCAGTCTTAGTAGGGAACAATGGCCCTGACTAGTGGCCAAGAAAGATTTTAGCCTTAGTTATATTTTCTTTTCTTTTTGGTTTGTTTGTTTTCATTTTCCTCTCTTTGTCACTTTTCAGAAATAATCTATTAATCAATTAGCTGTGTAGTTTAAAGTTAATGTTATTAACTTGGCAATCCCCAAAATGCATTCATGGCTAAATATTTTTAAATCCATTGTTACTGAAAAAATTATTGAATTATACTTAGAGTAATACATTTGGTTACTTATTAAATATTGATTACTTAATGTTTTAATGACATTTTATGGTGCATATAAAGTAATAAACAAAGTTTCAACTTGTTAATATCAAATTAGTAATTATTACATTAATATTTTATATGTTCCTATAAATGTCTATCCATCCCCCAAGTATGTGACTGGCTCTGCTCACAAACCAGGTTTAGTTTAAAAATTCCAGACTTGCTTACAGGGTTATGCAATTTCTAATTTTATAGGATTCTAACTCTCTAATGAGCACTCTACTACAGAAAACTAGTACAATATAGCATCTGCAACCCAAGACACATACAGATTTCTGACCACCACTAATTGCATGAGTAAATCATTTAACTTATCCCAGCTACAGGTTTGCATCTGAAAAACAGACATTCTAAAATTAAACTTCAGAATTGTTTTAAGGATGAAGATAATGGTTTTAAATTACCTGCCACCCTTGGTGCTCTTCCAAACTATGACACAACAAATGCAATATGGTGGGAATAAAATTAGACTGGGGACAATATGATTTGGTTTCTTGTCCTGGCAAAAACAATTAACTATCTGATTCTTACATGTGACACAACTCCTGAGCAACTGTTTTCTTATATATGTAAGATAGAAAGAATAAAATCTGCCCTGCCGTTCTATGAACATACAATGAGATAACATACGAGGAAAGGCAGCAGAACTGAACTGATGCCACAGATGTTTTTGAAATAGACCTCTGAGAGTTCTTCCCACGGTGTTTGTCTAGGTGGCATTTCTTTGACCAAGGAAAGAGCCAAAAAGAAATAGGTAAGCTGGGGCCACTCAATGCACTCCAAATAACTAGGGGAAAAAAACTTTCTCTGCTTCCTATTCCATCATCCACCCCCTCGTCGTCCTTGCTTAAAATAAGACCCCTATAGGAAAAAGAAAGCAAGTAACGTCCAAAGAGATCTAGGCTGGATTTTGCATCAGAGCCAATTTGTACTAGTTATTCTACTGATGTGAGAGTGCTGTATTCATGAGTTATGATTTTTTTCTTACAGGTCCAATTGCTGTACGTTAAAAAACGAAAAACAAAAAAACAAGAGAAGTTATATCCTAACACCGTGACAATGTGATGGTAGTTTTACTTGAATCTTTATCTTTTAATCTAATTTTAAAGACATAGGATGAATGTAAATGTGTTTTATTTTTTAAAACAAAAGACTTTAGCACAGTAGATATATTACACAAAAGAGTAAAGTCTTAAGTTTATGTTATTTGGAGCTATGTAACTTTTTCGATGATATCTGAGATCTGTATGAAAAGCTTAGGGGAAAACTGATGAAAGTAAATGAAAATAACCCCATTTTTCTAAATTTTTGCCTTTTAAATTCACATAATTCCCCTGATTATTTTCATTTCTTATATACCCGTATGATGGAGAATATATTTAAATGATAATAGAATATCTCTTTGTCCCATCTTATGTAACACCACTGTTTCAATACATACACACTTGTGTGTCTATGTACATATCACAATATACACACAATATCAAATATTCTCATAGACATTATATATAATGAAACTTACTGGCAACACTGCTTTATTGAAGACTGCATTTTTAAAGAAAGCATATAACCTTTGTTTTTCTTTCTCTGAGAATTAATATGTGGCTTGAACTATGCCAGAAATTTCAATTTTATGTAAAACTATATTTTTGTAAAGAAAAAAGTGGAAAAGATAGAAATTCGGAAGGCAAGAGATTTAACTGGAAAAGAAATGGTGAATTTCTCTCTGACTCCATCATATGTGCTAAAAATCCTGTTGTGCATACTTTAGACACTGAGGTTTATTAATATTCAGGAAGCCTAAATGAAAGTAGATATGCATATTCAAATTTAAAAATAGGAGATTTATGAAAGGAAAATCCTCCAGTGACCAGACACAGGCTCAAATTTTTCCTTTGACCAAATGAATGAACATCATTTTGCCTGAGCATTAAAATCGATTAATCCTGGATCAATTGCAGCAAGATGCATTTCAGATGGTATAAGGATAATTATTAGGAGAGTGTCCTTTCATATAAATGGTTTATGATATCCATTATCCTATGTTTTGCTAGGATGAGTTTTTAAAATAATATTTTATTGAAGATTAGGAGAGAAACAAAAGACTGAAAAATTGAACTATCTCAACGATTTAAAATAAATTTCATATCTGTCAGAGCTCATATGTGAGAAATCAAGTAATACATGTTTACACTGTAGTAGAATCCCAAACAAATTATATTAGCCATCTGCTTTGCATTATTCATATATACCCTTGTGAATTTGATTTCTTTCCAGAAAATTTCTCTCATTTTTAAAGCTGCAGCTAAAATGCAATGCCTGGTTTCTGTTGGATGTTTATATATATATATATATATATATATATATCTCCCTCTCTAATAATATTTTATGGGTCCCTGTGGAATTATTTTTTAATTTAATTAGATAAAAAGATAAATACTGTTATAACAATAAATTTCAAATCTTCATAAATTATCTATTAAAACAAGAATCATAACATTTGAGGATTCCATAAATATTTCCTGTGAATTTCTCTGTGACTTTTTGGGATTTTTGGCCCTGAGTATAACAAAAACAAAAACATAATGGCCTCCATGATTTCATAATCTATTAAAAGAATTACACACTCCTATAAGCAATTATCCAAGAGATCAGAACTATTAATTCAGCATTATGAACAATGAAGAACATTCTCAGCAGAGATGAAGAAGCAATAAAGTGTATTGTTTATGGAAAGTGAGATGAGGCTGTTACGGAGGGAAATACTGAGGAAAAGTTTGGCTGGGAACCCAAACATTCTAGGGAAATAAGAATAGGCTATGGTGTCAGAAATACCTGTAAACTGGCTAAGACATTGTGACTTGGGGTTTAATTCACCCATTCTTATATACTTCATGCACTCATGAAGGCAAGAATGCCTTTTTTTACAGAAATAATGTATCAGATATGGAATTGTATGCATACTGCCTGACACATACAGAAAGCCAGTAATTTCTAAGTATTAATTTTAATTACAAAGAAAGTAATATTTTTAATTAATTATTTATTTATTGGCCACGTTGGGTCTTTGTTTCTGCGCACGGGCTTTCTCTAGTTGCTGAGAGCAGGGGCTAATCTTCGTTGCGGTGCACGGGCTTCTCATTGCAGTGGCTTCTCTTGTTGCAGAGCATGGGCTCTAGGAACGCAGGCTTCAGTAGCTGTGGCTTGCAGGCTCTAGGGCACAGGCTCAGTAGTTGTGGCGCATAGGCTTAGTTGCTCTGCGGCATGTGGGATCTTCCCTGACCAGGGATCGAACCTGTGTCCCCTGCACTGGCAGGAGAATTCTTAACCACTGCACCACTAGGGAAGTCCAACAAAGAAAGTAATATTTGAACTCACCCTAGAAAATGACAACTACTTCTTCAGATAAAGCATGAAGAATGTTAGTTTCAATTTGAAAGAAAACATAAACAATAGATGGAAATGTAGCACATGTAAGGGAAACATTAAATATTCTCTTATGAGTAGAAGTTGTACAGAGATAGTGGTGGGAGATGATGCTGGGAAAGGAGACTGGATTCTGATAATAAAAAATTTAAATGCCTTACTCATAAATGTGGACTCCATAGTGTAGACAATGGGAACCAGGAATAAGTGATAGAGGGCTCAAGTGGGTAGTGGTATATTATCTGTAGATAAAACTTATTTTTGATTAACTGGTAATATGAGCAATACTATCACATTATGATCTATTTATCTATATTATATAGAAATAGAAAACAATCCTAAAATTACTTTGGAACCACAAAAGACACCAAAGAGCCAAAAACACTTTGAGCAAAAGAACAAAACACCTGGAGATATCATACTTCCTGCTTTCAAAATATTTTACAAAGCTGCAATAATCAAAACAATATTGTACTGACATAAAAACAGACATATAGACCAATGGAACAAAATAGAGAGGTTGTAAATAAATGCACCCATATATGGTCTCCTAATCTTCAACAACGGTGTCAAGAATACACAATGGGGGACATATGGTCTCTTCCACAAATGGCGGTAGGAAAACTAGATATCCACAAGCACAAGAATATAAGTGGACCCTTATCTCTCCCCATAGAAAAAAATCAACTCAAAGTAGATTAAAGAGTTGAGCATTAAGACCTGAAATCATAGAATGCATAGAAGAAAACATAGGGATAAATAAACAAGTGGGACTACATCAAACTAAAAAGTTTCTGCACAGTGAAGAAAACAATCAATGAAATCAACCTATGGAATGGGAGAAAATATTTATATACCATACATCTGATAAGGGGGTAATATAAAAAATATATAAGGAACTCCTATAACTCAGTAGCAAAGAGAACAAATAATCTGATTTCAAAACGGGCGAAGGACCTGAATATTTTTCCAAAGAAAGATATACGAATGGCCCACGAGTATGTGAAAAGATGTTCAACATTGCTAATCATCGGGGAAATGCAAGTCTATGAAAACAGTGTTTAGGTTCCTCAAAATTTTTAAATAGAATTACCATTTGATCCAGCAATTCCAAAGGAATCAAAGTCAGGATTTCGCAGAGATATCTGTATTCCCACATTCCCCGTAGTACTGTTCACAATAGCCAAGATATAGAAACAACCAAAATGTCCATCACTGGAGTAATGCATAAAGAAAATGTGGTATATACATATAGCAGAATAGTATTCAGCCTTCAGAAAAAAAGGAATCATTGCTATTTTTGACAAAATGAAAGCACTTGGAGGCTTTTATGCCAAATGAAATAAGCCAGACACAGTAAGACAGACATGGTTTGACCCCTGCATTATAAGGAATCCAAAATAGTCAGATACATAGAACCTAAAAGTAGAAGAGTGGTTACCAGGGGTCGCGGTAGGGGTGGGTGGGGGGTATTGGTCAAAGGAAGCAATATTTCAGTATTGTACATACTACTCTAGATACCTGCTTAACACTTATGTTAAGTGTTCTTACCACAAAAGAAAAAACAATATAAAAAAGGCAGAGAAGGGAAATGGGAGAAAACTTCTGGAGATGAATGATACATTTATGGCCTCATCATAATGACAGTTTCCTGGATGTATCCTTATCTCCAAATTCATCAGTTGTATGCATTAAATATCCATAGCTTTTCATGTGTCAATTATAACTCAATAAAGTGAGTTTTTTTGCAAAGGAATAGGTCTCATTTATTTGTAAAGCACAGAGGGGAAAGGAGGAATGGATTACAAAGTTACAACAGGAAGTTTTTAGGTGTGGTGGTTACATTCATTATCTTGATTGTGATGATGTTTTCATAGGTGTATACATATGTCAAATCTAATCAGATTTTAAATTTGATATATTTTATATGTCAAGCACATCTCAATAAAGCTGTTTTTTAAAGAAAGAAAAAAATACCTTGAAAATCAATATCCGAAACACCTAAAGAAAATATACTCTACACAAGTCTGTTGCTTCTGAAACAACATTAGGGAAGAAAATTGATAATTGAAAAATAAATTTATTCCATGCCCTATCTTGTAGACCAAATTTTTGCCAGAGCTGTGACCTTTGAAATCTTCAATTACTTATTAGTAACTGAATCTTACCTCTGAGTTTCTTTACAGAGCTTGCCCAAGAACTCATATCAATCTCTGAGCAAAAGGTCAGAATGTTTTGCCATGTAATATGAGTTTTCATTATTTCCTTATAAACTATGACATTTTCAAAATGTCTGCATCAGAGAAAACTCTAGGGTTTTTCATTCTTTCTTCTTGATATGTACCACAAAATATATTACATGGAATTCATATGAAATAAGTTTATATTGTGACGAGTAATAATTGGTGATACATAATAGTAATATAGAGGGCTTTTAAACAACTTTTCTTAAAGAATTTAAAGGCAAGTTGAGGTGTGTTTCTAAGTTACCTAAGAATACAGATGACGTGTGTTAGCAACCACACTTTCCACTTAAAATCTCTCACACTTAATTTTCTTGTGGAGTCTGAAGTCACATAACAAATCAGTGAAACTCAAATGTGGCCTTCAAGTGAAGCAAATCGAAATCAGTAAGATATGCTGTGTAAATTTGGACTAATTAAATAAGCATAAATAAATTTCCCATCAAAGTAAAATGATTTTAAATAGATCCTTTAAAAAATGAAAATTTTATTAATTTAGTAGTTAAAGTTCTTAATATACTCTATTTTAAAATATGTTATTCTAATCTCTGCTCAGTATAATACTTAAAAGGCAATTTCTTTGAATCAATTGCATATACACTCCAAAAACAACTAGTACAAATATACCACATACTTTTTCATTTAAACTGGCATTAACATTTTCTAAGACCTCTGAGTTCCAGTAGGCTCCCATAATTTAATATTTGCTACATTATATCCTATTTGGTTTAATTTGTTCATTATTAACTCTGGATTTTTGGAAGTATAGAGTGAAAATCAAAGTCATACTCTGTTATTTTCAACAGCTTTTTCAGGCTACTAGAGGAGGAGATTGTGTGTGAATTTGAGAAGGCGCTGCTCCCCAGACGTCATTTATTTCCCACAGGACCTGACCTATGGAAGGTACTGTGCGAAAATACACTTCTGAAGGACACATGTTATTTTCAGAAAAAGAAAGGTCTGACTAGGTTTTCACTAAGTTGTAGTCCTCATTTTATTGTTTTTTTTTTCTTTTTTAATAACTAACTGAAGCAGTTGCTGCGGTTAAGTGTCTACTGAAGAAGTAGCATCTGGAAGATGAATTAGTATTGTGTGTTGAATTTTATTCTTCTAAAAGTGAGATGGGGAGATTCCCATCGATATATTAATCATAGGCTGGTGAATACATAGAAAATTAGCAGCCATGGCCCTGCATTGTATCCATACACTAATATTACATGAACTATATACAATGTTAAAAAATATTACAAAACATGAATATGAGGGGAAACAAACTTTGGTATCTATTAACCATGGATCACCAGAGTTGATTTTGCTGGAATTTCTCTTTCTGAATGGAGAGATGGCTACAGGACATGCCTCCTTCTGGAAACTATGAAGCTGGAAAATTTCAAGGCAATAAAAATTCCACTGAAAGAATGTAACCATTAAAAGAAGGAAAACACAGAATTGTAGACCCATGTTCGGACTGGATTCCTGCCTAAGGGCACTTTTCACTGCCCGGTGGAGGGAGGTTGAGCCCAAACAAAACCCAACAGTCTCACTACATCAAGGGTGCAAAGGTCAAGCCTGGAGAAGAGGCAGGACTCTCAGAAACAAGAGGGGACAGAGCAGCACAGAAGAAGGGCATCCGATATTTGCATGGGGATCCTCTGTGGTGTCTTAGGTAAGGGCCGGGCTAAAATGTACAAGACAAGACTCCATGAGGACCACCTGTGCGTTTGAAAGCCAAACAAGTACCAGAGATCACTCAACACAGGGATGGGTTAGAGCTGCAGTCCAGCCAGAGTTGAGAGATTCTTGTGAACCTGAAAGAACAAAGTCCATTCCTTATTACTGCAGACAAAACTAAAATAGATTTGCCCTAACAAAGAAATGAAAATAAGGCTTGCAGAATCAGTCAAGAGAATTCTCCAGTAGCCGAACTGCCTGCCATAACAAAACACAAATATGAAATAGCAGCAAGTACCCAGATCTGAACACCAATTGAGCAAATTGACATTTACCAATTTTATCCCCAACGACATAAAAGGTAACTGAATAGTTTCATAGGTGTTTTTTAAAAAGTTATTTATTTATTTATTTTTGGCTGTGTTGGGTCTTCGTTGCTGCGTGTGGGAGCTACCCTTCGTTGCGGTGCGCAGGCTTCTCATTGCGGTGGCTTCTCTTGTTGCGGAGCACGGGCTCTAGGCGCACGGGCTTCAGTAGTTGTGGCGCACGGGCTTAGGTGCTCCGCGGCATGTGGGATCTTCCCGGACCAGGGCTCGAACCTGTGTCCCCTGCATTGGCAGGCAGATTCTTAGCCACTGCACCCGCAGGGAAGCCCCTCATAGCTGTTTTTAAAAAACTAAGTTTGTCTGTAGAAACTTTAAAAAAGGACTCAAGGTCCGGATGGTTTCACTGGTAATTTATATCAAATTATATCAAAGTTATAGAATTACATTAAACCCCTTATCTGCATTTTGCTTTCAGTGGTTTCAGTTACCTAAAGTCAATTGCAGTCTGAAAATATTAAATAGAAAATTCCAGCAATAAACAATTCATAATTTTTAAACTGGGCACCATTCTGTGCAAAGTGATGAAATCTCTCACCTTCCTGCTCTTTCCCGCCCAGAACAGGAATCATATCTTTGTCCAGCATCTATGCTGGACATGCTACCCACCAGTTAGTATAGGAATAAACATACTATAAACAGGGTTCGGTATTATTGGTAAGTCCCCCAGTTTCAGGCATTCACTGGGGGTCTTGGAAAGTATCCCCTACAGATAAGAGGAAACTACTGTTTCCAGATTCAAGAGGGTGGAGAAAAGCACTGCAACTCTTGGATGAGGAATAGCCAACGTGATGGTGCAAAGAGCACATGTAGTGGCAGTTAGTGCTGCAGATATCCTTGGAAAACATAATCTGTCACATAAACATTTATTGAATTTCCAGCATGTGAAATTGTCGGATGCTTTAGGGTACGTAGTCCTGGAATCGGCTAGCCATCTGGAGTGGAGCTCGGCAACAAAACTTCAAATAACAGAATACAAGGTAGAAGGTGCCAAAGCAAAGAACAGAGTGCTGTGGAGCTTCCAAGGAAATAATCGACATTCTAGCGGGGAGAAATTGAAACAATAATGCACACAAGAGTTGGAGTGCAAGGTGGCCCTTGAAGGAAAGATAAGCTTTTTTACAGATGAGGAAATGGGAAGCAACATATAATTAGTGAATATTCTATTTGTGGAAACAAAGAAGAAGAGGAAGGAAAATGGGGCAAACCTTCTGGAATCTTTGTAGGAAACAAGAAAGAACAGTGTGTATAAAAAAAACACTAGAAGTTTTAAAAAACAAAAACAAAAAACAGGCAGGTATGTGGATATTATAAGGCAGAGAGAAGGACCATGATTTGAGTGTCAGCAATGCAACAGGAAGGATCCTGGGTATGTTACGTAATTTAACTCATGTTATCTTCATAGCCATCTTGTAGGTTTTAGTATCGTTAATGGAAGTGAGGCTTTCAGAGTTTCAAAAACTTGCTCAAAGCAGAATAGAGAGTCAATTCATGTTCTGTTCTGGAGCCCATATGTTATACACTTCACCAAGTGCCTTCCCTTGAATGAATCTGATTTGGTATTTAGCAGAGATTCATAGAAGGGTGTGGACAATTTTAACTGTGTTTTAGAAAGATTCTGATGGCTTGAAAAGAGAACTAAAAGAACTTAGGAAGAGCATTCAACAGGCCACAACAAATTTCCATTACAAAAGATATGAGACCTTAAGTTATGACCAGGCAGGGGCATATATCCAGACAAACCTATAATTCAAAAAGATACAGGCACCCCTATGTTCACAGCAGGACTATGAACTACTGTCAAATAGCCAAGACATGGAAACAACCTAAATGCCCACTGACAGATGAATGGATAAAGAAGACGTGGTACATATATACAATGAAATACTACTCAGCCATAAAAAAAGAATGAAATAATGCCATTTGCAGCAACTTGGATGGACCTAGAGATTATCATACTAAGTGAAGTTAAGTCAGACAGAGAAAGACCAATGCCATATGATATCACTTACATGTGGACTCTAAAATATGACACAAATGAACCTATCTATGAAACAGAAACAGAATCACTGACATAGAGAACAGACTGGGGGTTTCCAAGGGGGAAGGGGGAGGGGGAGAGATGGAGGGGGAGTTTGAGGTCAGCAGATGTAAGCTTTCATATATACAATGGATAAACAACAAGGTCCTACTGTATAGCACAGAGAACTATATTCAATATCCTATGATAAAAACTATAATGGAAAAGAATATTTTAAAAAAGAATGTATATATATGTATAACTGAATCACTTTGCCATACAGTAGAAATTAACACAACATTGTAAATCAACTATACTTCAATAATAAATAAATAAATAAATAAATGTCAGGCAGAAAAAAATAGAAAATAGAAATCAGATTTAAAGGAACTTGCAGACTTAGCCTAGGACTTGACAATCAATTGTACATGTACATCTGAGACATTTGGGCAGCAATAGGTCAACAGTGAAGCCAAAGAAAGAGATTGATTGGTACAGTTTTAGTCAGAGAAAATGCTTGAAGGTATATTTGGTCTTTGATGAGATACTGATGATTTTTTTAAAAAGATAAAGTGTAAAAATAGCAACTGACATTATCAAAAGAGAGATGTAGTGGCATCACAGAAAAGGCATTAGCAATGGCCTTGAATATTAATGGAAGGATAAAAATTCTCTGAAATCTCTGTGAGCTTAGCTACCAAAAATATATGACAGGCAGGTGGAGTTTACAACCAACCTGGCATGCAGTTTTATTACGTGCAGAGTTTTGAGTATTTAGAAGTGAGCCAGCTATAAAACCTGCAGCAATATCTTACTGTTTCTTATCCAGGCAGAGGTCCTTGATAACTGAAATATTAAAAAGTGAATGTGTCACAATTCCAAAGTTTTACTTGTCTATTTCTCTCAAAGAATGATCCAATATTTTTATGGTAGGCAGATGGTCTTTTTTCAGTGAAACACTCACCTCTACTTACTGAGAAACAAAATGAATGGGGGTCACATTTCTTCCAGATTTATCGGCGTGGTCTCTTCCCTTGTAAACTATTGATTCATAAAGTAATACTGTGTTTCTATAGTAATTTTAATTAAAGTCAATATTATATATTAGCTTAATTTTATCCATACAGCTCCCCAAGGGGAAGAAAATTATGATATTGTAGTCTCTGGTCTCCATTAAATAATGGTGGAAAGTGTTACGTAGAAGAATTCATTAACTTACCCAAAGTCTTAGAGTAATTGTAAACTTGGCACAGATATTAGAACCCAAGGAGCCCAGCACCCACAAATGATACTACTTCTCCTAAACGGAAATATTTTTTTTGTCCATAATGAAAAAAAAAAAAGGATCACATTTACCTAAATAATATTCTATTCCATGCCTATGCCCAACGTGTTTACAGGCCTTAAAATTGTCCACTTCTATGAAATACACATACTCAAAAATTATATATATATATATACATACACATATATACACACACATATTTATACAATTGTAAATGTGTGTATATATACCTTCACATATGTTATATATTCACCATGTGTATATATTAATACACATTAACCATATATTTATATTTATATACTATATGTATGGTATTATATGTAGTATTTATATACAACAGTGTATATATACAAAAATACTGATTATTTCCAAATATGATCTTTAGGAAACCAAATGAAAGAAGTTCAATGTCAAATCAAAACTAAAATTATGCCAATATTGGACTTCCTGATTCATACTACTCTAATTTATCGTCCACTTTTTGTGGGAAGGGGGCATGCTGCTCCCTCTGGAATACCAGTAAGAGACCTTGAGCCCTGACTGACATCCTGCCCTTCCTGATATGACTGATTCCCTGAGGGGAAAGCAGGGTGCCTCTGTGACAGTCCCGTCAAACTGCATCCGTTGTTGATCGAATCATGAGGAAACACCGCACAAATGCAAATAAAAAGACTTTTTACAAAATGGCCTGGGATCTTCCAAAAAGTCAAGTCATGAAAGCCCAGGAAACAATAAGGACCGGATTTGGAGTAAGGAGACTACGGAGAATCATAGTTAAATGTATTAGATCCTGATTCAGTGAATTTTTTTCTCTTTCTAAAGAAATTAATGGGACGATTACAACATTTGAATGTCTATAGACTAGGTAATAGTATGTATCAGTATTACTTTTCTGATTTTGAAAATTGAACTGAAATGATATATGAGAATTCCTTGCTTTTAGGAAATACATATGAAATTACTTTTGAGATAAGGCATCAGGTTTGCAACTTACTGTCAAATATTACAGAGAAAAGCATACATACACGAACACACATGGAGAGGAGAGAAAGAAAAATGTAAAGCAAATTAGATGACCTCTTAACTTTGGGGTCATCTCAGCAATTATATGGGAATTCTTTGTATTATTTTTGCAACTTTTCAGTGTCTGAAATTTTTCAAAATAAAATGTTAAGAAAGATTATAAATTCTCATTCATTCTTATTTTGCTCGTTTGAATTTTCTGAAGCCAAGACAAGTGAAATTACACACATTTTAAAAAGAGAGAACTATACCAAACAAACAAGATAAGAGCAATTGCTATGTAAGATTATAAATTACAAAACTATACCCCAGAAAATGGAATGCTGAGTGGTTTGCATTTAGTTTCTAAATATCACTTTGAAAGTTTTTGTTAATGTTGATGAATATATGAGGATGGATATTAAGTTGCGATCAGAAGATTTCAAGTTAGATATACTCCAAGCACCATGCACCTGTTAACACTATAAAATTTTGTTGAATCCTATTTCTTGTCAGGGACAAAGCCATATTGCAATATTTAGTATCTTTTTGTGTATCTGTTTCTTATAGATAGGAATACATAATTCCTTCTTTGAACTTCTTAATCAAAAAAATGATTCATAAATGAATATTATTCTTGTGAGTAGTATATATAATAACACAGTGGGGGAAGGGTCCTCAGCAGTTCTGCCCCAGAACTACTTTACTTCCTGAAAACTCTATACTCTCTCATCCCTAGAATATTCTTTCCCCCTCAACTTCAACTCTGAATTATCCCTTTCTTTATACCCCATAGTTGTTTATACTTCTTGTAGAGACTATCACATCTCAGTATAAATAATCACTCTCTTTTCTGCATTGTAATGTCTTAAAAGACAGGTACTAGCTCATACTTTTCTTCGAATTTGGCAGTTAGCCCATTCCTGTCACATAATAAACACTCATTAGTGACGCGGAAGCGCTGAAAAACAATGGGGAATTTGGTGTCAGGCATGCCTGTGTGAACTCCAGCAAATGACTTAACCTCTTTTGGATTCAGTTTCCTCATATGTCAAGTGAGAAGAGTAATTTTATCTCACAGAGTAATATTCAAGCTAGTCAGCTAACATCTTTAAAAACTAACCTGTTCTCAACATGCAATGAATGTTAAAAAAAAAAAAGACTTCCTAAAGGTAACACTGAATTCAATGAATCTTTAAAAAGTTAACAGAACACATAATATGGAAAAGTACAGTGAAAAGATGAGCCTATCTTCACTTTCCACGAATAATCTGTACTTTGAAATATTAAGTGATTGTACCGAAATTGCTCCACATTCCTTTCAGAAGGGTATTTATTACTGTTGTGTAGGAAGTAGAAGGGTATTAAAAACAGCATTGTCTTATAGTTCCTACTTCAAAAAGGAACATGCTCAGCTCCTAACACAATGGCAGGCATAGCCAGGCACTAAAAAACCATGTACTGAATGGATTATTGAGTGAATACATACCCACTAGTGAATAAATGAGTAAATACCCATTCTCTCCTTCTTTCAATTGTAATCTCATCAATTGTTACCTGGGCATAAATTGCCACCCAGAATTAAGACCACCCCTCTCAGCCTAAGGTGGACCTCACAGGACTTCACGGAAAAAATCCCAAGGAACATGAACTCATAAATATATACTTTTACACTCCAAAACATGGAAACAAGGCAACATGGGCAAAGGCAAAAACCATGATCAATTGAATCAAATCACAAAGGCACCACACATTGTAATCAAATTGTATATTTATTAAATGTTTATGATAGACTCAAACAGAATTTTGGAAATATAAACAAAGAACAAGAAATTATCTTAAAATAATAAGGCATATTTTAAAAAGGACCAAACAGAACTTCCCAATATTGAAAATATAATGGTTGAAACAAATAATTAAAATGTGGTACCTATTTCAAACAGAAATTCTGAGTGCTATGGAATCTTTAATAGAGAGGGATGCAGTAATGTGTATGTTATCTTACTGGCTTTTCTATTTGCAGTAACAGCATTGGAAACAAGATAAATTTTAAACATTAAATCAGCACGATACCTTAACAGAATGTTTTGCTATAGTTAGCATGTTTTCAAGTGCATTTTTTGAAGTTGAAGTACAACAAAATCATTTCCAATAATAATCATGCAATAATCAGTAATAATCATTTCTCAATTTGTTTTAAAACAAAATGTCAACAATCAATATCAAATTTAAATGCATTATTCAAAATCATTTTCAAAAAAATGCGTTATTCAAAATGAGAAAAATATTTCATGTGCATATTATTTATTAATTTATTTTAAAAATTTTTTGCTGCATTGGGTCTTCGTTGCTGCACGCAGGCTTTCTCTACTTGCAGTGCACGGGCTTCTCATTGCAGTGGCTTCTTTTGTTGCAGAGCACGGGCTCTAGGCACACGGGCTTCAGTAGCTGTGGCTTGCAGGCTTAGTTGCTCCATGGCGTATGGGATCTTTCTGGACCAGGGCTTGAACCCATGTCCCCTGCATTGGCAGGCGGATTCTTAACCACTGTGCCACCAGGGAAGTCCTCATGTGCATATTTAAATATGCACATACTAAGCAAAAACACTATATCTCTTTATCTCACTTTGTTTCACTCTTTTAATTTTAAACATATACCAAAATAAACTGCAAGTGCGCATATAGAAAAATGGAAATGAAAGAAATCAAGTTCTGTTTCTTTCCCTTTATAATCATTATGAAATCATCTTTAAACATCAACAAGTAGGGTTTCTCAACCAGGGTTCCGTGGAATGCTAGTTTTTGGCAAGAGCACACTAGGGTCTCTGTGAGCGACTATGGTTAAACAAGAGCAGTTATTTCCACTTTACGTGCCACGTGACACGAGTGCTCCCAGAGATAGACAGAGAGCAGCCCCTTTACCCATTGCACTGAGGGATGTTCCGGCCCACTTGGCACCATACAGAAGAACGGTCCCTTTGGCTGAGTCCAGTCTGCGTTTCCGACGTGCAGGGACAGAGGCTATCGATAATTGGAGGGTGTCCAATGGCTTAGAGGGGCCTAAAGCTGATGATGTCGTTCTCTCACTCTTCAGTCGGCTCTCCTCCCAGCGCCCCTCGCTGGAGCTGACATACCCGATAGTGAGAACATGCTTTACTCTTAGGATAAAAAAATCACAGGGGAATTTCCATCCTAAAGAAGGAATTTATTGTGTCCCAGCTGCCCCAGTCATCTTGCTATTATGTTAAGGGCTACGAAATGTGGATTATGCAGATTAGAAGTAAATTGTTGTGTGAAGTTTTCATATGTTTTTCATCTTGTCGCTCATCTATTAAGCTCTTCCGTTTTATCTTTTATTAGTGTTTACATTTTGCAAACTTGTCTGATAGTGTTGCTGAAACTCAGCCTCTGTTCACTGGTGCCAAACAGAAAGGTGGAGACAGAGTTTTGGATGAAATAAAAATCAATAGCTTTATTGTTTGCCAGGCAAAGGGGGCCACAGTGGGCTGCTGCCCTCAAGACTGTGTGTCCCGCCCTGGAGGGGGTGGTGGAGAGTCTTTATAGTATTCAAGGAGCAGGGTGTGATCAGCTCGTGGACACTCTTCTGATTAGTTGGTGGTGAGGTCAACAGAAGTTGGCATCATCAACCTTCTGGTTCCAGCCAGTCTAGGGTCTCCGTGCTTGTGCGCAGCAGACCGTTAACTTCTCCCACTGGTAGGGGTTTCAGTATCTGCAAAATAGCTCAAAGGACATGGCTCAGAATATTATCTACAGTCCTCGAGGAGGAACCAAACATCCTTGACTTTGTTTACTGGCTAAAGTATTATTATTTTGTCTTGCTTAACTGTTTTCCTTTCTGCATTTTCTCACTTATCTGAATAAATTTATTCTTTGACTAAAGTTTTTCTACAGACAAAAGGCAGGTGGAGGACATGGGTGGTGTCTATTCTGGGAAGGCCTTGTAGGGTCCTGCTTGGTTACAATAGTCTAATGTGATTATTTTTGAAGATGACGTATGGAATGGAAGAGAAGGATTCTGGGTCTACAATGATGAATAAATTGGTAACAGTAGTGATAAAGGATGAAAATCTCCACCACACTAGTGCAACAGAGGACACAAAATAAATCCTTTGTTGCAAGGAAAACTGCTTATCACTGGGTCTTACACAGGCTGCTGGTCCAAGCTGTCCTATTGCACTGTGCATCGTCTGTGGCAAATGAGTCAGAATGAGTCAGATATGCTGCAATGGCTCTGGCCCAGTTGTAAAGCTGCTTCACTAAATATCAAGGCATTTGAGAAGTAAAGGTGCTGATTATTTAAGACAAGTACTGGAATCTCAAAACAGAGAATGACTTTAAAAAAACAGTTAGTGAAAAGGTTCAAGAAGAAGTTATTGCCCCGAGAAGCAAAATTACACAGATGGTGAAAATCTATAAGACATTTATGGAAGTAAATGCTAGGTCAAGGTGTAGTATGAAAAGTTGGAAAGATTCCACTCTCATAAAGTATAATGAGTTGACGTACTGATAATATGTCACATGATGCTGAAGAGGCTTTGTGTAATAAACTGATAAACAAGAGCTTCTATGCCCAGGTGGATGGGTCAGCCAATTTTACCACACTGTAGCTGGTTTAGATTTGTAAATGATAATGAAACTTTAGAAAACTTTTCTGCTGCAAAGAGTAACCTAAAACAAGCAAAGGTCAAGATCAATGTAATGTTTTGTCTTCATAACCGGAAGCAAAAGCTGTGTCTTGGAGAAACTATGTTGATACCTTTACTGTTGGTTTTCCATGGTTAAATCTACCTCCAGCCTATAGATCATCAAAACTGATGAAATATGCATATTCTTCATAATATGCTGTGAAATAATTGATTGATCTTTTATAAGAAAGACTCCAAACAAAGTATTTGAAAGTCAATTTAGACATAGTATCTGGCCTCAGTGAGCTGAAAAATCTATTGAGGGAGCAGCCCACACTCATAAAGGCCTTTTAAACAATGGTATAAAGTTTGGGGGAAACAATAAGCAGCAGAATTCCTGTGATGATCAATGTTTACAAAGACAGTCAGGAAAGTGAAATATAAGTTGACTTTCGTCTCTAACAATAGACCTTAACCAAGGGGAAAGTATAGAAGCTTCAGCAACTGTTAGCCAACATGCATATACATTAAAGGAAAAAGGTTGAGCGTTTTGTTTGCATTTTATCATAAATCCAGACATTATTATTTGAGTCAGGCTCACAGTCAAGAATACTAATGAAACACTCATTGACTGTTTTCGTTACACAGGACTAACGGCCATGCAGATGGAAAATATTATAACTGGTTCATAATCTCTGAATGTTCATATTATATCTTGAATTTAGTTTTAAAAGGGGAATAGATCATTTTGTCCATATTGTGGATTGGTTTATAAAGAACAAGTTCAGGTACATTTTGATCATTCACAGTTAACTTCAGGGTTATTTATAGCAAACTTTTACCATCATTTCCTTAATACTTAATAGTGTCATACAAACTAATATATTTTGTATTTTCTTAAAAATGAAATATCTGGATGTCCCCTGTACAGTGGAAAAGTGTGAGAAAATGGACAACATTTGAAAGTGTCAATTCTGTTTCTCATTACCTAGAAAGATAACTTATGTTGTAACAAATGCCCAAATATTACACACATATACTCATGTTTAAATATATGCTGAAATATTTATTTTGAGCTCAATAATGTCTAAATATCACTATTTTATACTATATAAATGTAATCCATCGTTACTCGTGTATCATGAAATTGACTACATTCTTATATATGCATGCAAAGTTTTCAATTAAAATCACAATAAAAAACATAACTTTGCACAATGAAAAATAGACCTCTAATGAGTTGTTTGACAGGCATCGGATTTCCAGAATCATACTATTATTTCTTCTCTCCGCATCATTGCATGGGACCTGCCACATGGCTACAGTTGATTGTTCCAGGGGTAGACATGGATCCAAGTTGTGCAAATAGGTTCTTTTACTGAGAACTTTAGATCAGCATGTTAGGGAAAGAAACCATTTTATCCTCACTGTTGGATGTGCTCTAAAGTTTTACTAGGGGATTATCAGAAGAAATTTTTCTTGCTATATCAAGAAAGCTAAACCGCAGCTACAAAGAATGAAACAGGTGAGTGAGAATGTGTGAACATACTTGTTACCCATATTTTTGGTCCGCAAAATTTAATCTAACTTTCTGAACATTTTCAGTATGATAAATAAAAAGTAATGTTTCAATGTGCTTTAAATAAATAAATGTGGCTAAACATCTCTTCCTGTATTTAAGAACTATGTACTTTCATTCACAGTCTTTGAGTATTCCCTGGTTATTTGTTACCTAGTGCCAGTGACTGAATATGAATTTTTATAAATACAAATGCCTGTAGTCTTCATAGCTGTTTGGAAATTCCTATGAAGGTGTTCATCCTGATTCTTGCATATGTGCTCAAAATAGCCTAATTTATATACTTAATTTGATCATTCTTCATTTTTTGCATTTTTATTAATATATATCAGTCTTTTTATTGGCCCCTGGACAATGGAGGTATACATTTGAATAAGACTCTTACTCATAAAGATATTATATTATAGTTTTGAGGAAAGACAATCAAAAGAGAATGATAAATCCTACAAAGTTATACTCAACCATATATAGGAACATGGGGAAATTGCCTAATCCAGAATTGGGGAAACAGGAAAGTTTTACTAAGGGTCCATCCTGACTGTTAAATAAAACATAACTAGTAAAATAATGGAGGCAGGGCATTCATTAATGTAGGAGGAACATTTTTTGTTCCTCAAAGTCAAGAAAACACACCTTTAATGTGAAACAAAAATACTCTTTTAATTTCAGAAGTTGAAGTGGTCTTGGAACTAGATTTCCACATCGATTGTGAAGGTAGGTTTTGTGACATATGAGACTGGAGAGATAAATGAAAGTTTAGAGGCTGGAATTTACACTGAGAGCCCCTAAAGGATTCTGAGCATCCAGATGACACAGAGTCATGCACTTTAGGAAGAAAATATTAACTCAGCAAAGACTGAAGAATGAATTGGAGCAGTGATAACGGTGGCAGAAATAACGCAGGAAAGACATCGTGCAAGAATGAATGTGGGAAGTCAATGAGCGGTCCTTGGAAGACCTTGCAAACCAGACAGGGCTCACCTGCAGTTCATGATTTTGAAAGTTTGGAGTTGTCTGGAAGTAGCTTTTAGAAACAAGGAAAATATAAAACTGTCCCAAACTTAAGGTACATAAGATACGCAGTTATGTATAACAATATTTAGGAGTGCATGGGAAGTTAGCTAGTCTAGAACTGGGGACACAGGGAAGCATCTCAACACGGACGACCCCTCCCCAGTTTAGAGATCTGTACGAAGTGGCATCATTAGGGATAGCACTGATTTATTTTTAAAGGCAAGAAGGTAGAGTGGGCATTTTGTAAACAGATTAAAGATATATTTTGCTTATCATACAGTGAAATTTGCAGAGGTCACAATCCAAAGATTATGGAGAGTAGTGTACAGTGAGAGATTGGATCCTGGGAAAAGAATCACAGAGTATTTTGAGAAAGAGAATTAAGGGAAACAAAGTAATAGATGACCTGAAGGGGATAATATAAGAGCAAAGGGACAAGCAGGTAAATGATGGAAGTAGAACTAGCCTCAAATATTTAGAAAAAATTTGAGGCAAAATTGCCAAGGGAGGGGCTTCCCTGGTGGCATAGTGGTTGAGAACCTGCCTGCTAATGCAGGGGACACGGGTTCGAGCCCTGTCTGGGAGGAACCCACATGCCGCGGAGTAACTAGGCCCGTGAGCCACAACTACTGAGCCTGCGCGTCTGGAGCCTGTGCTCCGCAACAAGAGAGGGTGCGATAGTGAGAGGCCCGCGCACCGCGATGAAGAGTGGCCCCCGCTTGCCACAACTAGAGAAAGCCCTCGCACAGAAACGAGGATGCAACACAGCAAAAATAAATTAATTAATTAATAAACTCCTACCCCCAACATCTAAAAAAAAATCCTCCCATTCTACAAATTGTTAAAAAAAAAAATGCCAAGGGAGGTGTCAGTAGAAGACTCATTTGGAGGTTAGAAGTTTGGCAATGCCATCAGGAAGTCTGGACTTGTATATGTTCATTTTAAAGGAGTGCTTGGGGATTAATGCAGACCACCCTCACCTGGAAACCTTTGTTTCATTGATAATACCTTTTCTATCTTTATTAATAAAATAGATAGATCATCTCAGATAACGGTTAAGCTTTCAGAAAGTTTCATTTTTTGTATATGCACCAACGGAACTGCATTTTCCAACCTTCGATTGATGTAATAATGCTATGAAATTTCTGAGTTTTCCACATAATACCTGTATCAGAGTCCAGTCAGGAGAGAAAAATGATATTGGTTTATTTTAACAGAGAGAAAATATTCTTTAATGTATTAGCTCGGTGTGAGCTTATTAACTTGACGACTGAAAAAGGAAAAAGTGAAATTATCTTGGAAGGAGCAAATGCAGGAAGCAGCTATGACATCTACGTCTGGACGAGAAGATGTAGAGGCTAGAGTTACTGAGCCTAGAAGCCTGGGGAGAGGGCCGTGGGCTGCTGAGACGCAGACCCCAGGGAAGGGCACGGTACTTGGCTCGGCTGGCATCTCTGAGTTTGGGGAAGGAAACCTGGGGAGGGGGACTCAGACCTCTGAGCGGATGTACGGAGAGAGCTGCATTGAGATTGGTCCTGCTGTGTTAGAAAGGCAGCAAGCTGGACTTAGATGCTGCCAGGAGAGGGCGCTGTTGATGCTGCGGCTGCAGGTGCCGCTGCTCTGAAGAAAGGATCCCCCAGGAACGTAAGGCCCAGGAAAGGAGGTGGAAGGAAGGAATCCCGAGGCTCCCAGTCTCTCTCTAGCAGCTTCTGTTGGTGAAGTTTATCAGGGAAAGAGCTGGTAAAGCAGAAACGTGGTTTGCAAAGTTCCAGCCCCAGTATCACAAAGCTGAGTGTCGAAGGATGGAGTTAGACCCAGAGCCCAGAGCGAAAACTCAGCAACTGTATTCAGGACTCACAATGTATAAATTATACCTGAATATCTGACCCAGAAAAAGTGCTTACCTCTAAGTATATGTGTATGCACGTGTGTATGTGTGTGTGGTGTGTAATGTATACATAATATACACCTGAATATATATATATTATTAGTATATATCTTTATATCATTTATATGTATATAGATGATTTTATACACACATATATATATATATATATATATTTGTAAAATGTATCTACTACAAAGCCTCCCCCCAGGGTGTAATTGAAAAGCCTCCATTCTTAATGGGTAAACAAGGTCTTACGGTATAGCATAGGGAACTATATTCAATATCCTGTGATAAACCATAATGGAAAAGAATATAAAAAAGGATATATATATATGTATAACTGAATCACTTTGCTGTAAAGCAGAAATTAACACAACATTATAAATCAACTATACTTCAATAAAGAAAGAAAAGCCTCCATCCTTTAACTAGTTTTGACATGCACTTTCTCTAAATGTTGTACTGTGAATTTATTTTCATTCTGTTTTTCTTGAACTGTTCTTTACCTTTAGTAATTTCATTTAATATTTGAGTAAATTGTCTGCTGTCTTACAGCAGCTAGAAACATTACCCACTGCAGCCGTAAAATCTTATGGGCCTTAGTAAGTGAAAAATGCATTTGTGTCTGGCTTGCAGCTCTGGCCGAGCATCCTGCTTCGTTATGAGAGAAAGGAATCTGCAGATCTGCCAACTGTCAGCAGTTTCCCTGGTACAGGCTCTTCTTTCCCCTGCTACTTGACCTGTGAGCTAATACTCATAAACATAGCTTTCCAGGATGGTGGTATTATGCTCGGCGTCTCTGGCACCAGAGTTTGGAAATTCATTTGTTTGACTCCCTTAAATCATGCAGATTTTTAAAAACTCTTCTACTGTGCACTTGTCATCAAGCCTAAATAAGCATCTGTTTTTTGTTTAAATTATATTTTCATACACTAAAATAGAAATAAAACACAAATATTTATGTGCATACAATAAAGCCATGAGTAGAGCTGCAGAGCAAAATGAATATTCATTTAAGTAATTTGAGCCCTATTATTTCACAGAAGTTTAAGCCTTTATAGGTAAAACACTGTTTGAATTCTCATAAAAGTTTACTCAAGGAAAGGAGAAAACAAAAAATGCCTTAATAAAAGTAAATCATTAGAAAGAATAATATATTTTTTTAATTTATATTTTTATGAACTAAAACACTTGTAGAACATAGGTTACTCATTAGGTCTTTTTATGAGAAAACTGACCAACTACAAAAGATAAAATTAAAATACACGTATTTCATATTTCATTGTTTCACTAAAATATTTAGTAAATATTTCTCATAACATTTCAGAAACTCAAACATGCATTAGTTCACATCACTTTATTTTTAAAAAATATTGGGGGTATTATAAGATTGGGGATTCATGTTCTCATAACCTAAATAGTTTGTATTATTCTTTAACAAGTCCCGTAATAAGGCTGTGAAGCTGTATAGAAAATTTTAAATCATATGAGTAAGCATTAGTTCTGTGATAGAAGGATCATGCATTCAAAGTATTTGAAGCACAAATTTAAATGGTAATATTGAATGATAATATTCATTCAATATTATCATTCAATTATAATATTCATTCTCAGTAAGAGAATGTGCTTACTGTATTATTTAAAGTAAAAGATGATAATTTGGTTTTTCACTTGGAAAAGAAGACCGAGTTGTTCGGGAGAGAGACTAATTTGTCTAAACTGAAGTCTAATAATAGTCTAATAATAACCATTTTTAGAATGTTCATTCCGAGTACGATTTGAGAAATGCGAGACTGTGCTAACACGACAATAAAGACAACCAATTAAAGTTGGAAAATCAAACCTTTTAATTTGGTCAATTTCAGTTATATCACAAATAGTATAAATTGGCCTTACTTTTCCCCCAAATAATTCAAGCATACAGTAATATTATTGATCAACAGATATATCCTTTAAATTTTTTCCCCAGTATTTTAGTGAGAATCTTTAAAGGACTCTAAGCCCTTGTATATGTGTGGTAGCCACCCCTCAAAAGGGCCCCCGATGATTCTTGTGTCTTGGCACTCAGGCCTCCTGTAATCCGTTCCCCTATTGAATAGGTCTGACCTGTGTAAGCAATAGGATATTGCAGAAATGATGGGTGTCACTTCTGAGGGTAGATCGTAAAAGACCGGGTGTTTCACATTTGCAAGCTCTTAAATCACTGCTCTGTGGAAGCAGGTTGCCAAGTCATAAGGACACTTGAGAAGACTGATGGAGGGGTCCAAGTGGTAGGAACTGAGGTCTTCCATCAATAGCTGGGAAGATACTAAGGCCTCCGACCAACTGCCCCGTAGGAAGCCATCTTGGAAGTGATACCCACAGCCCCAGTCAAGCCTTGAGTTGACAGTAGCAGTATCTTGACTGCCATCTCATTAGATACTCTGAGCCTGGACCACCCACCTAAACTGCTCCGAGAATCCTAATCCCAGTCTACAGAAATAACTGAAGATAATAAATGTTTACTCTTGTTTTAAATCACTATATTTAAATTTGTTGGGCATCGGTAGATAACTAATAAAAATGTGTTTAATATTAAACTTGAATTCTTTGTTAGGGTGATTTTTTAGACACCAATAGGTAATTAATAAATTTATGTTCAATGCTAACCTGAAATCTCATGAGAGAAGAAACTCAGAATTCTACTTAAGATTACTCTAAATCAGTCATAAAATTTCCTTATGTCTTTGAAGACTAGCTTGGAGATTGTTATAAGGCTGTTCAGTAATTAAACATTGACAAATGGGCCTGAACTTGGAAAGCTTCCTTTTTAACCACAGGACCCATGCACGCAGAATATCGAAGGAAAAAGGGGTAATTGCATAAGACACAAAATGATGACAGGAGTCGTAGGTAATCATTAAAGATAGCAGATGTAGCAGCAAGATCACTCTGGCTCCAATAGCCAATGTGAATAAAATCTAAAGATTCAAGGACAGCCTTGGCACAAATTTGAAAATGAAACTTTCCTTGAGAGGTAATCTGGTAAAATATCATGCACTCTGGATGTGAGTAATCATTTGAGCAGCTAACTAACCTAAAGGCTGAGTCTACACTAATGACTGAAGCTTTTGGGGGAAACATGCAATTTAAATCAAGGTGACTTGAGTATTATCTCAAAGAAAAAACAACTGTAATGTGGTTGTACTACATACAGAAACCTAGGCTGTTTATTTTGTCCCTGTTTGTAGGAAAAATAATAAACTTAATGTAATGCCAATTTAAAAAAAAGTCATACAACTTTTTTAGAGAACTCGAAAAGTTGATGCAAAATTTCATATGGAAAAATAAAAGGCAAAAAATGGCAGAAAAGGGCTTCCCTGGCGGCGCAGTGGTTGAGAGTCCACCTGCCGATGCAGGGGACACGGGTTCGTGCCCCGGTCCGGGAAGATCCCACATGCCGCGGAGCAGCTGGGCCCGTGAGCCATGGCCGCTGAGCCTGTGCGTCCGGAGCCTGTGCTCTGCAACGGGAGAGGCCACAACAGTGAGAGGCCCACGTACCGCAAAAAAAAAGGCAGAAAAGTATGGGGGATGAATTCATCCTACCAAATATCTTTCTAAATTCGGTGGGAATATACAAAACAATAGAGAGCTGATAAAAAAGGTATGTTAATATACGGCTGAAGGGTATTACAAATAAGTAAGGAAGAGATAGGCTAGTCAAATAGACATATATAAATGTATTATTATATATATTTCAGTTATCCATATGGAAAAAAAATGAAATTGTATCCCTACTTCAAATCATACACAAAATCAAAATGCAGATGGATAAACGTCAGTTGTGAAAACTCAAACCATAAGAGTAAGCATGGAGTCTATCTTTAAGACATCAGGATCAAACAAGGCTTCTTAAACTAGTCACAAAACGCATGGGCTGTAAATGAAAAGATAGACAAATAGGCCACATCAACATGTATTTTAAAATTCTTTGAGTACAAAGACAACACAAAAACATAGGAGATTGGAGAGGATCTTTGCAATGCATATTATTAGCAAAGGATTCATTTCTGGAATGTATAAATCATTCCTACATTAACAAAATATAAAAATAATAATAACCCAATAGAAAATAATTGCAAAGGAATAATAACATATCTGAAGTGCCAGTAAATATACAGAAAGATTTTCAGACTTATTAGTAATCAGCAATGCATTGAAACATTAAAATACTACTTTTTCACCAAGATTGACAAAATATAATTAATCTACTGATACTAAATGTTGTCAAGGATGTAAAAAAATAAGAACTCTTGTGCATTGCTGCTAGAAGGGTAAATTGGTTTAACCATTACAGAGGGTAATTTGACAAATTTCATTATATTAGAATATGTATTCACCCTAACACACAAAATGCTATTTATAAAGGTCTACCCTAAAAATTTTTATCTTCTGCACAAGGATGTTTGTTGTAACATGGTTCCTAATGACAAAGCTGGAAACAACTAAACTGTCCCTCATTATGGGAAAAGTAAATAAATAAAACCTGTTAATTTATACAAAAGAATAGTATACTTAATATGAGTGAGTGAAATCTCAGTGTGGCACCATAGATAAATCACATAACTCAAACCAAGGAAAGAAGCAAGTTGAAAACATATACACAGAGTAAGAGATTTATGTAAAAATTCAAAGCACCTATAGTTAGATACTGTATGCACAGAAATGAAATAAACTAAATTTCTATGAGGAGGGAGGAATAAGTGGAAAAATGGGACAGGACCAGTGAAATAATTAAATCTGCATTTGGCTTATTAAAATTGGCAAAATATTGACACCTTTTTAATTGTGGGGTAGGTATATAAAATTGTATTCAGTGATGAATTTCAAGAAATTACTTAAAGGAGAAGAAGGCTGCTGCTGGAATATTCTAAAATAAAATAAACATGGATAGTCAAAAGAAAAAAGGAGCCCCAGGCCTTAGTGTTTGCTTTGTCACTAATTTCTGCTGTGATCAGGAAACTTATGCATTCCCTCTGCACCTCAAATTATCACTGACTGCCAGCCAGCTTTGACATCCTGAGAATCCCGGGTCTGTGGCTGTGAAACACTGAGGAATATCCCCACAACAGTGGAGGAAAGTAAAAAAAAACACATGATATTTAGCAGAAGAATATCATTGTAAACTTTGAATTTAGTCTCCTTCAATCCGGAGTTTGGTTTTCAAAGTCTTAGTTACAATGTTACATCTTGGGGTCTTGAGGGAACCCCTCTAACAGCCCTTTGAACTATCTGCTAAAAACAGTTATGACGAACTGGGCTGGAATGAAAAAGATGGAATTTCATCCTGGAGAAATAGGGCAACTTGGAGAATACTTCTGTGTTCTATAAATGCTCTCCCAATCTGTGTCCCAGTTCACAGGTATAAAAATATATATGTGAATTCGGACTAAAGCAGAATCAGAGAAAGCATTTATTTTGCCAACATGTGACTCCTCTTAGAAAACAGGGTTCTCCTTACTAATGTCAAAGCTGGACTTACCTGAAGTTCACACTTCCCCAGCCCTCCAGGTTTAGTATGAACCTAGATTTCATAAAGAATTTGCAAGCAGCTCATGCAGCTCAATAACAAAAATACAAACAACCCAATCCAAAAATGGGCAGAAGACCTAAGCAGACATTTCTCCAAAGAAGACATACAGACTGCCAACAAACACATCAAAGAATGCTCAACATCATTAATCATTAGAGAAATGCAAATCAAAACTACAATGAGATATCATCTCACACCGGTCAGAACGGCCATCATCAAAATATCTAGAAACAATAAATGCTGGAGAGAGTGTGGAGAAAAGGGAAACCTCTTGCACTGTTGGTGGGAATGTACATTGATACAGCCTCTATGGAAAACAGTATGGAGGTTCCTTAAAAAGCTACAAATAGAACTACCATACGACCCAGCAATCCCACTACTGGGCATATACCCTGAGAAAACCATAATTCAAAAAGAGTCATGTACCACAATATTCATTGCAGCTCTATTTACAATAGCCAGAACATGGAAGCTACCTAAGTGTCCATCAACAGATGAATGGATAAAGAAGATGTGGCACATATATACAATGGAATATTACCAGCCATAAAAAGAAATGAAATTGAGTTATTTGTAGTGAGGTGGATGGACCTAGAGTTTGTCATACAGAGTGAAGTAAGTCAGAAAGAGAAAGACAAGTACCGTATGCTAACACATATATATGGAATCTAAGAAAAAAAAAATGTCATGAAGAACCTAGGGGTAAGACGGGAATAAAGACACAGACCTACTAGGGAATGGACTTGAGGATATGGGGAGGGGGAAAGGGAAGCTGGGACGAAGTGAGAGAGTGGCATGGACATATATCCACTACCAAACATAAAATAGATAACTAGTGGGTAGCAGCTGCATAGCACAGGGAGATCAGCTCGGTGCTTTGTGACCCCCTAGAGGGGTGGGATAGGAAGGGTGGGAGGGAGGGAGATGCAAGAGGGAAGAGATATGGGAACATATGTATATGTATAGCAGATTCACTTTGTTATAAAGCAGAAACTAACACACCATTGTAAAGCAATTATACTCCAATAAAGATGTAAAAAAAAAAAGAATAACAAAATTAGATTGATAAAATTGGATGTGTATTACATTTTAATATAGAATCAGATGAGAAGCATAAATAGGCACTTAGGAGTCACAGAGATGGCACCAAACACACTTGTTTCCCTCCACAACTTTGTTTCAGTTCACGCACACATCTGTGTTTTGTGTACGTAATACATACCAGGCACTGAGATGGTATATATGGTAAGAAAACAGATATGTCTACTCCAGAGGAGTACACATATTAATGGGAAAGGTGGGTAACAGATAAGTAGTTACCGGTATAGCAGGATGCTCAATGAAACTATTTTTATCTCATTTTCAGTCGAGGCACCAACACAAATGAAGCAAGCCACAGTCAAAGTAAGGTGAGACCCTGCCATGAATGACTTCCTTGGAGGATGCAATACAATCTGCTCTGTCCAGAAAAGACAGATGCTGAATGATCACTAGGGTACCAATTGATTAGGACTTTTCCAGTCCTTTATCCCCTCTCCTATCCTGCAGCTCAGTCCCTAGAAGGAGAAAAGAGCTTCTGGGTAATAAGTTAGGAGAGAAATGGCAGAAACACTAGATGGGAAAGAGAGAAGAAATTGACTGTGGTCCCTCCTTCTCCAGGGACCCAAACAGGGTCAGAGAAAATCTTAGCTCTAAATGAAATTTGATTTTTTAAAATTACCATTAAACTAGAGTAGATATAGTAATTGCTAAACTGAGAGTTTTATGACTAGAAGTAACCAAAGAGATTTTACTATTTAAAGATGATTCAGACTATCACAAATTGTAAATCAATTATACTCCAATATAAAATAAAAAATTTTTTAAAGAGATACAAATTGCTATGTATAAAATAGATATGCAACAAGGATATATTCTATAGCATGGGGAATTACATCCATTATGTTGTAATAACTTTTAATGAAGCATAATTCATTAAAATACTGAATTACTATGCTGTATACCTAAAACTAATATAATATTTTAAATCAACTACACTTCAATTTAAAAATTATGATGAAAAATATAAAAAATAAATCTCTTACTAAAAAAAAATTAAAATGATGAAGAAAGTCCTGGGACTTACCCTGAAATTCATCGAAGTGTCAAAGGGAAAACCCCATGGAGTGATTATGAAAACACAGAGAGGGAAACAAAAAATGTTTTAAAAAAATTAAATGTTGCTCATTCAATGTAATATGATGAGCTATAAGAAGGGAAGTAGAGTGTGCTATGAAATTCTATAAAAAGAAGGATCTAAACTTGCCAGGAGATCAGCAAAACCTTTCCAGGAGACAGAATTTAAGCTCATACCAGAGGGATGAGTAGAAATTAGTTAACTAACATGTATTGTGTGCATCGTCTATATCAGACATTGCATGATTTAAGCATGTAGATACTATTATTATTTCTATTTCACAGACAAGGAATTTGAATGGCAGAAAGTTTGATAAACTTGCCTGAATGATCTAACAAGCGATTGGTGGTACCAGGATTCAAACTGATACCTGTGGGGTTTGAGAGCATTAAATCTTAACCAGATGCAAAATTGACACACAAAGTTTGGTTCAGTCTAGACTCAATAGGCAATTTAAGCAGACGGAATGCTGGTGCTAAGAGATATTAGATACTTCTTGAGAATCAACACCGCTACACATAAAGGAGAAATACACACCACTACACATAAAGGAGAAATACAGCTTCTACTACAGGAAGGGGATTGGTGTCAGGATGGTCCTGAGGTGGGTAACGTAGGCAGTTATCTACACATCATGTTTCAAAGGGCATTAAAAAGACCCCTGACTCCAGTATATTTCCGTCAGTAGCCTCGTCTTTACACCTGAAATTCTAATGGACACTCTCATGATTTAATGTGTTGCAATGCCTAATCAAACATATATTTATTTTCTCCACCCAGGCAGATGCTACTGCCTTAGGAGGGAAAAGATAGATAGATAGATAGATAGATAGATAGATAGATAGATAGATAGAT